>NC_058132.1:341960213-342067741 GCF_016433145.1 Gracilinanus agilis | reverse complement strand
CTGTCTCTCTCTCTCCCTCTCTCCCCTTCACTTGTCCCCCCACCCCCACCCCAACTTGTGCTCATCAGGGCAGACTCTTTGAGACCCAGGTCCTTATAAGGTTGACTGTTGCCTAGACCCTCATCCTTCTTCACCCCCAACTCAAGAAGAAAGAGAGGAAGAAAGAAAGGTCCAAATAGAGGGGAGAAGAAAAGGAGGGGCAGAACAAAATGAGATGATAGTTTCATCTGGAGCATAGAGTAGAGGAGTGCACTGAAATGAGGCTGAAAAAGTAGTCAAAGTCAAACATTATAGGCCTTGAATGCCAGGCTAAGAAGTTTGCATTTTGCCTCATAAGCCAATGTTCTTCAAAGTGGGAATGGGATTTCCTAGAAGTCCATGGTTTTAAGGGAATAGAGGGAATTGTGATGATGGTATCATAGATGTTGGTATGTTAGAGGATGGTATGATGATGGGTCACATCTCATTTTCTCCACGAAAGACAATTATGGGATTTATCTCTGGCACTACTATACCTACCCCTATCCCCCAATACTGCCCTACTTCAATGTTCCTGATGGCTGGACAAGTTCTAAACCTATCCCCTTTTGATTCAGCTGTTGGTTCCTCAAGCCAGTTATAACTTTATCATTTGTGGGACACCCAACCAGCAAAGGTGCAGTTGCCACTGGAAAAATTGTCCTTCTAGCAAAAGAAAGAAAAAAAGACCAAATAAATACCTCCTACCCTCCTCTTCCTTTTCCTTCTAAAATAATAATAACAATAGCAAACATTTGTGTAGGATTTACTATGTGTCAGGCACTGTGCTAAGTCCTTTACAATTATTAGCTTACTTCATCTTCACAACAGCCTTGGGAATTTGGTGCTCATATAATCCCCATTTTACATATAAGGAAACTAAGACTAACAGAAATTAAATGGCTTACCCAGAGTTATACAGCTAGTCAATACTTGAGGCTAAATTTAAACAGAGGTCTTCCTGACTCGAGGTCCAGTCAGGTTCCAGATCATACTTGGTTGTTATGGTGAATACCCATTGAAAGGCAGTCTTTCTGCTCTGGGTCTATGATTGGTGGACAAGAGCCTCACATTTCCTGTTCAGTGGGGCAGAGTGTGTCTCACAGGATAAGTAAACATGACTGGATTGTGATATGAATTTTTAATTTCTTTATATCATCTTTCTCTTCAAACCCACTCCTCTTTTGAATTTCCTTTTTTTTGTCAAAAGCACCACCATCCTTCCAAGTCACCTGCATTCCCAACTTCAGTGTCATCCTTGACATCCCAATCTCTTTCACTCCAAAGATCCAATGGGTTGACCTGTCTTGCCATTTCTACTTTTACAACATCTCTTGAGTTCTTCTCTCTGCTCCTAAAGCTATCATCTTAATTCAAGCCCCCATCATCTTTCCCTGGATTGACAAGCTTCCCAGTTAGTCTTTCTGCCTCAAATTTCTTCTCACACCAATCCTTTCTCCACACAGTTGACTTTCTAAAAGCAGTAATGCGTCTCTACCATTCCTTGCTTGAGAGACTCCAAGGACTCCCTACTGACACTAGGATCAAAAGTATTTCATCTTCATCTTTATCTCATCATTTACAATTTCTCTTTTCTGTGTAAGTTGTATAATGAACCTAATTATTAGTGCCATAACATATGTATATAATTTGTAAGGAAATATACTTATATTGGGGGGGGTGCTCGATTTTTTTTAAGTAGATAAGGATATATTATCAAAAAAGTTTGGAAATCAGTTCCAGACAATGACTTCCGAGCAGCGGAGTGGGTTCTAGATAAATATGAGTAAGGGGGCAGCTGGGTAGCTCAGTGGATTGAGAGCCAGGCCTAGAGACAGGAGGTCCTAGGTTCAAATCCGACCTCAGACACTTCTCAGCTGTGTGACCCTGGGCAAGTCACTTGACCCCCATTGCCTACCCTTACCACTCTTCCACCTATAAGTCAATACACAGAAGTTAAGGGTTTAAAATAAAAAAAATAGAAAAAGAAAAAAAAAATATGAGTAAGGACCCAGGTAATATGTAGCTAAAGCAGACAGCTCTTCCCTAGGTCTTCAGTCAGTCATTCTTTTGAGAAATTTCTGCCAGCCAGGGACCCCAATGTGAGCAGCAGCTCTTGTACCTGGGCAAGTACCTCTAAATTGTGCTGTTATAGGCAGCTAGGTGATTCAGTGGTTAGAGCACCAGACTTAGAGTCAGGAGGATCCAGGTTCAAATCTGGCAATCACTTAACCCCATTTGCCTACCTCTTTCCCTTCTGTTTGGAGGCAGCTGGGTAGCTCAGTGGATTGAGAGCCAGATCTAGAGACAAGAAGTCCAGGGTTCAAATTTAGCCACAGACACTCCCTAGCTGTGTGTCCCTGGGCAAGTCACTTAACCCCCATTGGCTAGTCCTTACCAGTCTTTAGCCTAGGAACCAATACACAGCATTGACTACAAGACAGAAGGTAAGGGTTTTTTAAAATTTTAATTTAATTTAAAAAACCTAATCAATCAATCAATCAATTGATTGATTGATTGACTAGTTAGTTGATTAATTAATTAATGGTGCTGCTACATCTCTGAAATAAAAGCTGCTATACCTGCTGCCCAGCATGCCTAGGGCAGCTGTCTACAACCACCTTCTCCTCTCCCCATCCTCGCCTCTCCCCTTCAGCTCTGAAATCTGAATCTCATCACCCTCCCTCCCTCCCTCCCTCTCTCTCTGGAAGAGCTCCATCTCCTTGCTAAGCAGCCTAGTTCGCCACCTACCTTCTTCTTCTTTAAAGAAGAGTAGGAGGCCAGGTTGGCCTGTCTGCTTTTTCAGATCACACTCGCCCCCTCCTGATCTCCGGCGACTCTGGAAGTAACACTGCAACTTTTTCCACAACTTCTTGGGGGGATCGGCATCCCAAGGTCCCTCTAGCACCAGAGGGAAAGGGCCTGAACTCGCCATGTTCCCCTTTCGCCCTGGTTCTGGGCTTCTCCCTGCCAGTTTAGAAAACGTTTTGGTTTCCTTTTCCTAAAAAGTCACAGAGTCCAGGGTCTAACTTCCTTCTCAATAGTTTTGAAAACTTTCGGTTTCCTTTTCTCGGAAAACCACTCTCCACTGTGTACACCAGCCAACCCCAAGAGGGCAGTCACCCTCCGGAGGCTAAGAAAGCTGACTACCAGTTTCACAGAAGTGTCCCACCTTTTTTTTAAAATGTGTGTCCTGACTATGAGGGACTTATGAGAAAGAGTCCTATCCACATCTAGAGGAAAAACTATGGGAGTAGAAATGCAGAAGACAATATATGATTCATCACTTGCTTATATGAGCATATGATTTGGGATTTGGGTTTGAAAAGATTATTACAAAAATAAATAATATGGAAATAGGTTTTGAGTAATATTGCATGTATAACCCAGTGGAATTGTTTGTCAGCTCCAGGAACAGGGAGAGAAGAGGGGAGGGAGAGAACGTGAATCATGTAACCATGGGGAAAAATTTTAGTTAATTAAAATTAAAAAAATTAAAATGTGTGTCATGGACCCCTTTTGTCCGTAGTCTGGAGAAGCCTATGGACCCCGTCTCAGAATAATATTTTTAAACACATTTAAAAATATATAGTATTACAAAGGAAAACAATTATTTTGAAATACAATTATCAAAATATTAGGGAGAAAGCAGTTTGGTATCACTCTTCCTCCTTTTACCCTGTCTGAAATTGGGAAGGCTTAATATTTCTGAAGAGATCATACCAGAAATTCGTAGCAGAGAGAGACATCCATTAGAGACTATTTGCTAAGCAGCTACCAGAGCATCACTTAATAAAAAAAAACTGAGGAATGATTGGAGCAATGGGATCATTATGGGTGGAAAAGACCACCAGAAGAACAAGGAGACCGGTAAGATCCTAAACCAGTTACCCAGATAACAGTTTTCTCAGGAACAGTTTAAGGTTGTCTACAGGACTAGGCATTAACACAAGCTCAGCATGCACTAGTGTGGACCAATAGAGCACCCAGAAGGCAGAAGACCCAGGAAGAACAGCATAATGAGAAAATATCAGGCATCCTGCAGTATTGAAAATGTAAATCACTTTTCTACATGAGGAAATTATTAACAAGCCAAATTTCTTTCCCTGGAAAAATTAAGAAATAGTATTTATGTAGCCTAAAACCCTTTCCAAAATTTTCCCTTTAGGAAAAGATGAAAAACAAATTTTTGTGGAAAAGCAATTTTTCCACAGCTCTGGAAAACAATTTGAAAGCAAAGGCCTTTCTTTGAAATGGAGTAAAGGTACAAATGAAGAGTTTGTAACAAAATAAGAGACAGAAAGGTTCAGGGAAGCCAATATGGATAATTTTTATTACATAAAATTTAAAAGTTCTCACATAAACAAAATCAATGTGGCTAAAATTAGAAGAAAAGCAGGAAGCTGAGAAAAATCTTTGCAACAAGTTTCTCTGTTAAAGTCCTATTTCTAAGATATAGAGGGAACTGTGTCAAATTTCCAATAAGTGGCATTCTCCAATTGACAAATTGTCAAAGAATATGAATAGGTAGCTTTCGGAGGGAGAAATCCAAACTATCAATAATTGTGTGAAAAAATGCTCTAAGTCACTGATAATTAAAGAATACAAATTAAAACAACTCCAGGGCTCTACCTCACTTCCATCAGATTGGGTATTATGACAGAAAAAGGAAAATGATAAATGGTGGAAGGGATATGGGAAAATATGATACATTGATCCAATGCTGATTAAGCTTTTAATTGGTATAGCTGATCTGGAAAGCAGTTTGAAACTATGCTCAAAAAGCCATTAAACTGTTCATACCCTTAGGCCCATTGATTCTACTATAAAGTCTATATGCCAAAGAGCTCAAAGAAAGAGAAAAAGGGGCCTAAATGTACAAAAGTCTTTACAGTAGCTCTTTTTGTGGTGGCAAAGAATTGGAAACTGAGAGGATGCTCATCAATTGGGAAATGGCTAAACAAATTATGGTTTATAAATGTGATAGAATACTCCATAGTGAACTCCAAGAAATGATGAAGAGAATGGTTTCAGGAAAAAAAAATTGGAAAGACTTTAATGAACTGACACATAGAGAAGTAAGCAGAATCAAGAGAACAATTTATACAGTAGCAGTAATCTTGTAAATATAATAAACTTTTAAAACCTTAGTACCTCTGATCAACACAAAAACTGCCACACAATTCCAAAAGACACATTAAGAAACATGCTATCTATTTACAGAGAACCAACAGATATACAAATTGAAGTCTCTCTCTCTCTCTCTCTCTCTCTCTCTCTCTCTCTCTCTCTCTCTCTCTCTCTCCCCCTCTCTCTCCCCCCTAATTTGGAAAATTGTTTTGCGTAACTATATATATTTTAATGGATTTAATTTTTCTTTCCTTTTCAATGTGTGGGGCAGGTGTAGGAGGAAGGAAAAAAATTTAAGTCTATGTGCTTTTAAAGACAGAGTAAGGAAAATAATCAAACTTAACTTTTGTCTACATAGGATCAGCACTTTCCCAATCACTTGGAGTGATTGGTGCCATGAACTATCTGGAGACAGTCTTCTCTTTTGAATTTCTAAGTTAAGATAATGCCTTATTTGACTTCATGGACAGGGTTCAACCAAAGATCTGGGACCAGGAATTTACATGAAATTGGTTCTCAGGAAACTGGGAGGCACAAGAGCTTTATTATTAATGTGGCATAGCAAGCAGCAAAAAACAAAACCAAACTACACACATTATATGGCAGTATAAATAAAGGCTCATCCTCATGGATGCAAGAAACTTACTCCATGCAAAGGCTGAGGAGATGTATTGGAGAAAGAACATGCTCAAAGTTGGGGTTCAGGTATTGAAATTATGTACTCTAAAAACAGGCTTAGTGAAAAACAGGCAATCAATGTTGGATATGGGAGGGGATATTCTTCATCAGACTCAAACATTGTTTAGATGTTTTCAGAAAGTTACTTATCAGCACCAGGTTGAGATAAGGCTTGGTGGAGGAATTTCTTTATTAGAAACTGAAACTGGGAAAGGATTCAATTAGATTCTGTGAGGCAATTGAAGGGAAATGACATGAAGAGTGCTGTGTTACAAGTTTTATCTGACCAGAAGCTGCAATCATTAACTGCTTTGAATAGGGTCAACATAGGTTAGACCAGCGGAAAAATACAACATTATCTGTCTTTTCCTTTCTGCTTCATGCATATTATAACCCCTTAGCCTAAGTGACTCCATATTGGAATCATATCTTTATAACTGGCAACTTGAAATCTATAGACTCCAAATTTGTCCTTGTCCCATGAGAATTCACCTTGAGGGAGGTCTCAGACTTAGTCATTTCAGATTGAAAAATAGAACTTAAGATACTTAATGATCCTAGTTGGGTGAAATTAGTAGATGTAAATTAAGTACATTTTTTTAAAAGTTTTTTGTTTTAATAGTTTCTCCCTTTGTCCAGCCCTTGGCTGGACCCTTTTCCTGGTATACATTGTAAAGCATCAGTCTCTCCCTGATGTCCCTGAAGTCCCTCTTGGACTTCTCATTTCCTTGTAGCCATGGTAAAGCCAATCAATCATACTTCCCTGTCCTTAGTTCCCCAAAAGGTATTTAAGTTCCCCAATTCTATTCTTTTTTGGAGAAAGCATCTAGCATGGTGATACTCCCAAGGGATACTTTCCCAGAGTTCCCAGGGTGTGGGCCCTGTGTAGTCCTTGGTGGATCATTGGACCTATCCTTCTGATTAAAGACTTGATTTTTCTGACTACTTTAGTAGTCCTGTGTTTTTTCCAAATTAACATAACTATAACATCAAAAAATATGAAGATTACAATTAGCATGGCTTTTGATCACAGGGAAGAACTCTTAAATGGAAGTGGTCCAGGAGGAAATGAGTGGTGACTATTCTTGAATGTTACTATATTTTTAATATATTATGATTGTTTTCCACGTTCAAGATTCCTATAAATGTTACCTCAAATTGCCTTGAGGTAATCATATCAGAGAGCTTAGGAAACTTTTTTCAAGAAATATATTTATTATTTATTTTTAATGTGCATTCTTTTATTTTAAAGTTTTGAATTCCAGATTTTCTCCCTTTCTACCACCCTTCCTCACCCACTGCAAAGGCAAACAATATGACATCAACTATATAGTACGTTTGAAAACTTGAAAAACATATTTCCATATTAGTCATATTGCAAAAGAAAGCAAGAAGAAAAACAAAAAAGGATGAAAATGATATTTCAGTTTGCTCTCAGAGTTCATCAGGCCTCTCTTTCTCTCTTTCTGGAGGTAAATAGTATTTTTTCATCAGAAATCCTTTGGAATTGTCAAGCATCATTGTATTAATCAAAATAGTCAAATCTTTCATAGCTGATCATTACAACATTGCTGTTATCATGCACAATGATCTCTCAGCTCTTCCAACTCACTTCACATCAGTGGTTGTGGCCAGCACAACAGATAAGCACCTGGGTTCTTAACTTGCAAGGGAAACCATAGACACAAAACATGCAAAAAGAGAGAAAGAAAGGAAAGGCATGGAAAAAACACAGGCAAGATGGGTTTTGGAACAAGCCTTGAAGCCTCTTTGACTTGGGCTATGTGCATTATGTAGATAATGAATCTGCTTAAAGTGTACCTTTTTTGAGAGACCTAAATTAAACTTGTTTCCTGCCTCCTGAATTTAGCCTTTAAACCCCAAATCATTTCTTTTATTGAAGGTTTCAGTACTTATTAACCATTTAATTTGTTAATTATTAATACTAATTATTAATTAATAATTACTTATGATTAATTAAAATTTAATTAAATTATTAAACTAATCAATTAAATCAATTAAACATGGGTCTTCTTCCTCTTTCTTTGATCTCTTTCGGGTCCCCAGCCCAGTAGAGGTATTGAAGGATCAAAGGGTATGCACAGTTTGATAGCCCTTTGGGCATAGTTCCAGATCATTCTCCAGAATGGTTTGAATAGTTTACCACGCCACCAACAGTTCATTAATGTACCCATTTTCCCTTTTCTGACATAGGGGACTGCAAAAAGAAATCTTTTTGTTTCATTAATAAGTCAAACTCAGGAAAATGAAAACAAAAGGGAGTTTATTAAGCAGCATCCTCTACTTAGAACTGCCAGCTGATTTTATAGACAGGAATAAACAACTTATAAGTAAATAACTTATAAACAACATAGGGAAGGAAAGACCATCCCGATAGGTCTATGTTTCAATGAGGCAATGGGGTTAGTGCCACCTTAGCTCCTTCCTAAGTATTTTGATTGGCACACATAATTACAAGATGAGATAAAAGAGCCTGTAGTCTGCCATCTTATGCAGGCTAGCCGCCAAAAGTTCATAGTTTAAAATGGAACCTCTCAGACTCAGCACAAATAGCTAACTTTGCACAGCACTCTGCTACTTTGAACATCCTTTTCTCCTAGCTATGATGGTTTGGATATAGATTAATGATCAATTCAGTAACAGTTTCTGGCAAACTTGAGCCTACATTATAGCATACAGTTGTTAGTATTTTTTTCTTCCTACTTAAAAGAAAGGCTGAAAAAGTGCAGTTCTCTCCCTTCTTTGCAGAATTTGGGTGTGGAACACAATACATATTCTCAGGCTTTGTTGATGTGTTGGTTACTTTTGCTGAACTGCTTGTTTCCTATTTCCCTTTTCATTCTTTCACATAGGTTATGATTGACTGGGAAGGGAAGGGGCAAGGAATATATTCACGTTGTTCAAATAAATGAAATCAATAAAAATTAAGGAAGGAGCAGTGAGCTGTAAGCCGGCATAAGGCAACACCAGCAATCTGGACAGATTTAGATAAATGGATTAATTTATCTTCACAGGGAAAAAGTGCAGAAAGAGAGGTCCTAGAAGCATCATTAAGCAAGAAGGAATATGTCAATTCGTCATCCTGGCTAACTGAGAAAAGAAGCAACCCATTCTGGAGAGGGTTGTCAGGAATAACGTGAATCCAGGAATTCTGGGAGTTCTAGGACTTTTTTTTTTAAGTGTAGCTAGAGGAAGATATTTTGGACACAAAGGAATCAATAAATTATAAAGTGAGGGTTCCAGGGGGGAAAACATCTGAAGGGGGATGAAAAGGGCAACAATGAATAGCTAGGGGTAGAATTAAATTAAATAGATAAGACTATAAAAAAGCACAAGGGAGGGTTCTTTTTATGACAAATGGTGATTCCATCCTAGGAATTTGTATAGACAGCAATTTTCTGGCCCTAGGACATGGAGACGGCCACTTAATCAGAAATTATTTTTAAAAAACAATAGGGAACTGATTGGTTAATGGGAATGATGGTTATTGTGGTAAAAGAGGCCACTAATCATTGGTTTTACTTGTCTTTCTCCATCACAGGTCTTAAGAGTGACTGGGGATATAAATACAAAAAATGAAATCAGTTTCTATTTGCAAAGAATAGTTTTCATCTACACAGAAAAACAGAGAAAGATACCAGTCTGATCATTACACAGATTTAACTTTATTAGAAGCATCTGACATAGCCTTTAATTCATGTCTCCCTTAACATAAGCATAGAACCAGATCCAGATGATTAAATTATTTATAGAAGCACTAAAGATCATTTGAACCACAATACTTCACTTTTTGCCCTGGGGCAATAGGGTGTTGCATTATCACCAGCAAGCTGTTTGTAACTGGGAAAGGAACCTCTGTTTCACAGGCTTTCCTCAGGTAGTGTCATGGAACCAGTATTTAAGGTCCTAATGTATATTTCTGCTTACTTTTGTAGCAAATACAAAAGGTAGACTCACTCATAAATGAATGGGCATTTCATCTGCTACCCTACAGCACACTTTTGAGGGGGCTCTTAGAATAATGGCAAATTGAGCATACAATTTGGTGGAGTCATCTAGACTGGTCTATAAGTGAAGAACTTAAAATATGAGGCCAAAAATGAAAATATTTCCAGAATACAGGGAAACTAGAAGTAATTATGGCATAGGCACTAGATTTTAGAAAATAAGAGATTACTGTGAAATATCAGCTTTGCTACCTGTTCGTCTCTAAGGACATCACTTAAATTCTCTAAGAATCAGTCTTTTAGCCTGTAAAGATAAAAAAAAGTTATAGGAAGAGTGGGAAATTAGCATTAGAAAATTCCATACATAATTCCCCTTATACAAGTCATCATTTCTAGAGGGAAACTGACATGCGAAAAAAATTAAAATAATTTATTACTCCAAATTATTTCTAGATTAAATCCAATCAAACAGAATATGATATATAAAGAATATATATGGTTCATAAGATGATAGAACTAGAATTATAAGGAAGCTTGGAGGTCATTTAATTCAACCCCATTATTTTACAGATGGGGAAACTGGGGCCCAGGAAAGCTAAGTAACTTGATCAGAGTTATGCTAAGCTGTATGTTGCCTACAGTGTGGTTGGAAAAAGGATCTGGAAAGAAAATTCTGAAAGTAAAAAGCCATTTGGCAAGCTTAGTTGGGTTTGGAGTGGGGTGGAAGAACATGATACGGGTTATTTAAAGTAACAGTAAGATAGCAACAAAATGGGCAGGCAAAAAGAGGGATAGTGTTAGTGATGGAGACTGTTCTTATTCATATACATTGAAAGCAGATTGAGGGAAATAGGTCAACTTCACTTTTCAGGGGTCACCTAGGATAAGGGCAAATCGAGCAGACAATTTTGTGAAGATTAAAAATAAAGAAAATATTTGGGGGAAAATGCAGTTTCACTAAGGCAAGACAAAGAAGCAATTGTAATGAGGTATATTCTAAAAGGTGAGCTAAGAATCCAGAAAACCAGAGCAGCACACAAGCTAACACCAGTTGTCTATTAATCTGGGAATTGATTTCCAGGTCAACGAGCCTGTCCATAGTCAATCAGTCAATAAGTGTTTATTAAGTTTCTACTATGTGCCAGGCACTGTGCTAAGAGCTGTGGATGCAAAAGAAGTCAAAAGATGGTCTCTGTTCTCAGTTGCTGATAGTCTAATGGAGAAGACAATATGCAAAAAAATATACACAAACAAGATATAGATGGTAAGTTGAAGATAATATACAGAGGAAAAACACTATTATTAAAAGGAATTGGGAAAGGTTTCATGTAGAAGGTGAGATTTTTGATAGGACTTGAAAGAAGTCAGGGAAGCCAGAAAGTGGAAATGAGAAGGGAAAGAATTCCAGGATGGGGGACATCCAGTGAAAATGCACATCAGAACATGGATTGTCTTGTACAAGGAACCAGAGGGCCAAGGTCACTGGATCACAGAGTACACAGTGCAGGACTAAAGTGGGGGGCAAGGTTATGAAGGACTTTGAATGCCAAACAGAGGTTTTTGTATCTTTTCTTGAAAGTGATTAGAAATCACTGGACTTTATTGAAGAGAGTAATATCTTTTTACCCATCCTCAATTTACATTAAGTTTGCCATTCTTAAGGATGGATGGTTTTTTTTCTGAAGCAAAGGACTCATGTAAGTATATTGAGATTATAGTTTTCTGCAAGATGCCTTCAAATCTTTTTCATGTTCTACCATTCCAGCTAGAATGGAGCTAGCTCTGGTGAGTTTTGAGGCTATTACAGCTTACCACAAATAATGTGAATGAACCTAAAGGATAGTCATCATTTTATATAAGTAGTAAAATGACAGATTTCTTAACTCCAATATTCCTGGTGACAGCAAAATGAAGACAGGCAGGAAAGCACTAAGAGATACACTTTTAGTTCTCACTAGAGCAATTCTTACATTCCTACCAGGCTTCTCAGTTTGTCTAATAAAAAGTAAAAAGCTCCAAGAAATTAGACAGAAGTTTATCCCACTCACCCCTAAACAAACTAACATCTCAGATCCTTTTAATTTTCTCTAAATGGTGCCTATACACAAGTAATTTAGTGATTGCTTGGATTTCTTTCCACAGCTACAGCTTTTGCAAGGCCAGCTTTCCAGGCATCCTTGAAGTCAGCACTCTTACTCAATTCCTTTTGCCTTCAGTTCCTGCTTAACTCGTTCCAGATATGTGGGATCAGGGTAACCAAAGCTGCAAAGAGATAAAGACTTTTAGTATCAGAAAGCTGAATCCTTAAAAACCTATGTTTTGGGGCAGCTGGGTAGCTCAGTGGATTGAGAGTCAGGTTCAAATCCGGCCTCAGACATTTCCCAGCTGTGTGACTCTAGGCAAGTCACTTGACCCCCATTGCCCACCTTTACCACTCTTCCACCAAGGAGCCAATACACAGAAATTAAGGGTTTAAATTTTTTTAAAAAAAAACCTATGTTCTATGTTCATTTCATAAATAAAAGAATCAAAATGTGAAATGGGATAGCTAAGCTTCTGTAATGGTTAACTTCTGATACTAAAAATAATTTCACATTTCTCTAGATCTGTGGTCAGA
Organism: Gracilinanus agilis; assembly: GCF_016433145.1. Classification (NCBI taxonomy): domain Eukaryota; kingdom Metazoa; phylum Chordata; class Mammalia; order Didelphimorphia; family Didelphidae; genus Gracilinanus; species Gracilinanus agilis. Next base: position 342,055,330 of record NC_058132.1, on the reverse strand, counting down.
AAAAAAGGAAAAAATCATTCTGATTGGTAGTTTAAGAAGAAATCTATTTTGTAATCATTTTCAAAAATATATTATTTCAAATTCCAATTTCTCTCCTTTTCAGTCTCACTCCCAACCACTAAGAAGCAAGCAAAAGATACCTGTTATACCTGTGAAATCATACAAAACACCTTTCCATATTAACCATGTCATAAAAAATCAAGAAAAATAAATAAAGTGAAAAAAATTATACTTCAATTTTCACTCAATTTATCAGCTTTGGAAGTGAATAATAATTTTCATCATGAGTATTTCAAAAAATCTCACAACAGCATTCTATCAGGATGATATACCACAATTCTTCAGGTATTCCCCAATCAATGGGCATCCCCTCAGTTTCCAATTCTTTGCCACCTCAAAAAAACCTGATATAAATATGTTTGTACATATATAAGTCCTTTTCATTTTTCTCTGCTCTCTTTCGGATATAAACCCTGTAGTGATATTGCTGAGTTGCACAGTTTTATAGCCCTTTGCACATAGTTCCAAACTGTCCTCCAGAATGATTGAACCAGAATCTACCAACAGTTCATTTCTGATATGAGTCAAATGGTACCTCAGAATTGTTTTAATTTGCATTTCTCCAAACAAAAGTTATTTAGAGAATTTTTTCGTGACTAGAGATAGCTGTAATTTCTTCTATAAAATGCCTGTTCATATTCTTTGACCATTTATCAATAGGGGAATGGATCTTATTTTTATAAATTTGACTCATTTCCCTACATATTTGAAAAATGAGGCCTATATTGAGTAAGTTATTATAAAATTATTTGATGTTACTTCATTGTCTATAGTATCTTTTATCAAAATGTAATTTTCTTGTTTATCTCTTTAAATTAGGTATTTTTTTCCTTTTGCTTTGTTTAAGATTATGATTGCTACCCATATTTTTACTTTAGCTGAAGCACAATAGATTCTGCTTCTGTCCCTTATTTTAACTCTGTGTGCATTCTTCTGTTTCAAATGCATCTCTTGTAAACAGCATAGTATTGGATTCTAATCTATTCTGCTATCTGCTTCTGTTTTAGGGTGAGTTCACCCCATTTCCACTCACAATTATGATTACTAATTGGGTATTTCCCTCTATCCTATTTTCTTATGTTTATCTTTCTCTTCCTCTCTTTACCCTCTCACTTCTAAAAACTCTGTTTTGCTTCTGACCACTACCTCCATTAATATGCCTTCCTTTTTATTCTCTCTCCTTTTCCTCATCCCCTCTTCCCAACTTCCCTATTGAGTAATCAATGTTTGAATACACAACTCTGTGTGTGTAGATAGATAGATAGACAGACAGATAGATAGATAGATAGATAGATAGATAGACAGATGAAGAGATTCTTCCCTCTTTGAACCAATTCAAATGAGAGAGAGATTCAAGCTTTGTCTACTACCACCCCCCCCCTCTTATTTTCTCCTCCACTGTAAAAGCTCTTCCTTGCTTGTCTCTTTTAAGTGAAATAATCAAATCCATTCTCCTTCTCCCTTTCCCCTTCTCCTAGGGCATCCCTTTTTTTGACCCATCCATACATGTTTTTAAGATCCTCACAACATAATTAACTCACATATATGCCCTCTTTCCATGTAGATGTCTTTTAACTGCCCCAATAATAAAGTTCTTGGGAATTATATGCATTATCTTCTCATATAGGAATAGAAATAAATAACCTTATTGAGTCCTTAAAATTTCTTTTTCATGTTTACCCTTTTATACTTTTCTTGAATCTTTTGTTTGAATATCAGATTTTCTATTCAGTTATGACTTTTCCTCAGGAATGCTTGAAATCTCTATTTCATTAAAAATTCTTGGTTGGCACTGCTGGGTTTATACCCCAACGAGATCATAAGGAAAAAGACTTGTACAAAAATATTTATAGCTGCTCTTTGTGGTGGCAAAAAACTGGAAGACAAGGGTATGCCCTTCAATTGGGGAATGGCTGAACAAATTGTGATATCTCTTGGTGATGGAATATTATTGTGCTCAAAGGAATAATGAACTGGAGGAATTCCATGTGATCTGGAATGACCTCCAGGAATTGATGCAAAGTGAAAGGAATAGAACCAGAACATTATACACAGAGACAGATACACTGTGGTAAAATCAAATGTAATGGACTTCTCTACTAGCAACAATCCAGGACAACTATGAGGGACCTATGAGAAAGAAAGCTATCCACATTCAGAGGAAGAACTGTGGGAGTAGAAACACAAAAGAAAAACAACTACCTGATCACATGGAAGGATGGGGGTATAATTAGGGATATTGACTCAAAATGAGCATCCTAGTGCAAATATCAATAATATGGAACCGGGTCTTGATCAACAACACATGTAAAACCCAGTGGAATTGTGCCTTGGCTATGGTAGGGGCTGGGAGGAGGGGAGGCATAGACTATAAATCCTATAACCATGGAGAAATGTTCTAAATTAATTAATTTAACAAAAATTAAAAAAATTCTTGGTTGGAATACTAGATCCTTTGTCTTCCAGATTATCATATTCCAAGCCCTCTATGCCTTTAACATAGAAACTGTTAAATCTATGTGAGACTGACTATGGCTCCATACTATTTAAATGGTTTCTTTCTAGTCATTTGCAATATTTTCTCCTTGACATAGAAGCTCTGGAATTTGTTTCTAATGTTCCTGGAAATGTTAATCTTAGGATCTCTTTCAGGAGGCTATCTATGGATTATTTCTATTTCCTTGTTATACTCTTGATAACCTATGATATTGGGGGCAGTTTTCTTTTATAAAATTTTTGAAACATAATACCCAGCTTCTTTTTGATCATGGCTTTCATTCAAGTATTACAATAATTCTTAAATTACTTCTCCTTGATCTATTTTTCATGTCAGTTGTTTTTCTGAAGAGATATTTCACTTTTAAAAAAATTTTCATCCTATTGATTTCATTTTAATGTTTCTTAATGTCTCATGGAGTTATTAATTTTTATTTTCCCAATTCTAATGTTTTATATAACTCTTACCTTCTGTCTTAGAATCAATACTATGTATTGGTTCCAAGGCAGAAGAGCAGTAAGGACTAGGCAATAGGGGCTAAGTGACTTGCCCAGGGTCACATAGAAAAGAGATGTCAGGGGCCAGATATGAATGCAGGACATCCCATCTCTGCTCCTTGCTCTCAATCCACTGAACCACCTAGCTGCCCCCTCCAATTCTAATTTTTAATAGATTATTTTCTTTAGTGAGTATCTCTTTTCTTATTTGGACAACTCCACTTTTTAAGTTTTTTCTTCAATGAATTTTAGATAACTTTTTCCATTTGTCAATTTTGCTTTTTAAGAAATTCTTTCCTTCGATATATTTTTATTACCATTAGGTCAACTGTGTTTTTTAATGTGTTATTTTCTTTAGAATTTTTTGTTCCTCTTTTTAGTAAGTCGTTAATTGTCTTTTCATAATTTACCCCACATCATCATCCTGACCAATCTCACGATTTCCATGTTTGTTTTAGAAATCAGTGGAACTCAAAAGGAAATGTCTTTGAACATAATGGAATAATATTGCACTATAAGAAAAAAGTAAGTGCAAGAAATATTTCAGAGAAATATGGGAAAACTTGGATGAAATGCCACAGATTGAAATAGGCACAACAGAAAAACAATATACACAATAACTGCAATAACTGAACAGAAAAAAACCCTCAATAAAATGAAAGTGAATTTTCTCTATAATTTTCTGTGTAATCAATTACATTGACCAAATAAAGGCCAAATAAGAGATGAAAAAATGTACCTATTTCCATTTGTCAGAAAAACTGGAGGGCTGATTTGAGTATACCCTCTTAGATATGGTCAATGTGTAGGTTGGAATTGCTAAACTGTTTAATGTTTTGTTAAATTTTTGATCAAGAAAAGATTTGCTTGAAAAGAGAGGAGGTAGAGAAAATGAATATCGTGAAAAAAAACAGAATAAAAACATCTTAAATTTAAAAAGAAAAGGAAATGTGCCTCACTTTTCTGGTCCACCACATCTTGAAGTTTTGTGGTGAATATCATTCCAAGTGATTACATCTGAGATTCCTGTTGTCTGAGAACGTCCTATAGTGAAAATCAACTTTTGGTCAAAAGCTCTTTGGAGGAGATGCAAAACCTGGTTTCCTTCTTCATTGTCTGGCAAGTATGCACTTCGGATTGTTCCTTTATAGGGACTTCTTGGGTTGGGGTGCTCTTCCTGTATGGAAAAGTCAAGGAAACATGGAAACATTAAGATGAAAAAAAGTGCAATTTTATGAACTACTGTATAAAAATATAGCATTTTGTGGGGTTAGGGGGGAACCTGATGTTTTAATAATAAGTAGATTTGTGACTTCATTGGTGAGATAGGCATTGTATCTGCAGACACAATGGAAAGAGCAAATGCACAACCAATGAAGATGAAATAAATCAATTAGGAGACATTTTGACCAACTATAAGGTAATAAAAACACAGGAGCCCACAAGGAGCTTACTATTTTTTATGGTGGAGATAACATGCATACAACTGTGTGCATATAAGACATACCAGGATAAATTGGAAACAATTTCAAAGGGAAGTCTCCAAGTATTGAGGAGATAGGGAAAGACTTCTTGAAGAAATTGGTATTTTGAGATTTGAAAGAAGCTAGTGATGAGACTTGGTGAAAGTGGGAGAGCATTCCAGATATGGGAAACCACCAGTGAAAATGCAGGAATTTGAGAAATGAAGTGACATGTATAAGGAATAACAAGGAGGTTAGTGTCATTGCTTGGTAAAATTTGCTTTTCTTTTTCTAAGACTGAATCTGGACAATTAATATTCTTGTAAATATTCATCAATTTTACTTAGAATATTTTTATTGTCTTATAGTTGGCTAAAATGCCTCCTAATTTTTTTATTTCATCTTCATTGGTCATGCACTCACTCTTTTCATTTTTGAAACAAATAACTTGCTTTTCTTCTTTCTTTTTAAAAAATCAAATTAGTCACTGGTTTTGTTGATTTGAAAAATTTTTTTTTAATTTTTATTTTATTTATTTATTTATCCTATTTTATTTAGCAATTTAATGTTTTTTAAAACTTTCCATTTTATTGGTCTCCCCTTTGTTTTCAGGATTTCTACTTCAGAGTTTCAGGAGGATATTTTAATATGATTTCCTAAGTTTTTTATTTGCATACCCAATTCATTGATCTCTCTCTCTCTCTCTCTCTCTCTCTCTCTCTCTCTCTCTCTCTCTCTCTCTCTCTTTCTTTTCTTGCTTGGTGTAAGCATTTAGAGACACAAATTTTCTCCTAAGTACTTCTTTGGCTGAATTCCAAAAATTTTGGCATGTTATCTCATTATTGTCATTATCTTTAATGAAATTATTGATTGTTTCTATGACTTTATTCTCTCACTCATTCTTTAGGATTAGGTTTTTTATTTTTAAATTAATAAATTAATTAAATTATATCTCTGCTTTAAAGGCCATTTATTGAATGAAGTTTTAATGCATTTTATTAGAAAGATACATTTATTACTTCTACTTTTCTGTATTTGTTTTTGAGGGTTTTATATCCTAATACATGATCAATTTTTATGACAGTGCCACTTATAGTTAAGAATAGGTATACTTTCCATTACCATTTGATATTCTCCTGAGGTCTATCATTTCTAACTTTTCTACAATTCTATTCATCTCTTTAATTTCTTCCTTTTTTATTTGATGGTTAGATATATTTAGATCTGAGAGAGGTAAATTGAGCTCTTCCACTATTATAATTTTACTATTTGCTTCCACATCTCATTCAACATTCCCTTCAAGAATGTGAATGCTAAGCTATTAGTTCATATGTGTTCAATGTTGATATTAATTAATTGTTTAAGGTACCTTTTAGCAAAATGAGCTTTTCCTCATTATCTCTTTTAAGTAGGTTATTTTTTTCCTTTTTCTTTATACTTCAGCTAAAGCATAATAAATTATGCAGCCCATTATTTTAAGTCTGTATGTACTTTTTCTGTTTCAAGTGTGCTTCAGTAAACAACATATTGCTGGATTCAGTTTTCTAATCCAGTCTGCTATACTCTTTGATTTTATAGTTGAATTTATTCCATTCACATTCATAGTAAAATTTTGCTAACTATGTATTTCCCTTCATTCTATTTTCTGGTGTAGGTTATTTTTGGTTCTAATCCTAGCTCTTTTGCTTTCTGGAATATCTCATTTCAAGCCCACCACTCTTTAAAGAGGTAGTTGCTAAATCTTATGTAATCTTGACTCAGTGGTATTTAAATTATTTTTTCTGACTGCTTGAAGTATCTTTTCCTTGACTTGAGAGATCTATATTTTGGTTACAATATTCCTGGAAGTTTTCATGTTGAGATTTCTTTCATAAGGTGCCTAATAAATTCTTTGAATTTCTACTTTGCTCTCTGATTCTAAAATATCAGAGCAATTTCCTTTATCATTTCATGAAATGTGATGTCTAGGCTCTTTTTTTTTTGGTCATAGCTTTTTTTATGATAGCTAAGAATTGGAAGGGTAGCTAGTGAATAGAATGCTAGACTTGGAGTCAAGAAGATCTGAGTTCAAATATAGCCTCAAACAATTACTAGTTGTGTAACCCTGGGCAAATAACTTAATCCTATTTGCCTCCATTTTCTCATTTATAAAATGAGCTAGAGAAGGACATGGGAAACTGCACCAATATCTTTGCCAAGAAAACCCCAAATGGGGTCACAAAGGGTCAGACATTACTGAAATGGCTAAGCAACAAGAATTAGGAACAAAGTAGATGCCTATCAATTGGAAAATGGCAAGTCAAATTGTGGCATATGAATGTAATGGAATATTATTATCACTCTGTAAGAAATGATATGATGAATATAGAGAGGCATGGAAGGATCCATTTGAGTTGATACAGGGTGAAGCAAGCCAAGGGAAAAAATTCACACTATAGCTATAAAAATATAAATCAGATGAACAACTGCATACCAAAAATCAAAAGTAAATGTAACAAAATTATAAAGATCTAGTAGTACTTAAATGAAGAGATAATAGAACATCCCCCAAGTCACTCCTTTGTGGAATTTAGAGGTCCCCAGTTTTGCATACTGCATGTTTTTTAGATTTTTTCAATGTGTTGATCTATTGTGATGATTTTTCCCTCTCTAAAAAAATACTGTTATACAGTTTAACTCTGACAGGGGAAGGGAGAGGAATACTTGTGATAACTATTATGATATAAGGACTAGACAATATAAATTAAAATATTTTTAAATGAGCAAAAAAGACGAAAAAAAAAAACCCCTCAAACTTACCCTTATCTCCACAAGCTGAAAGCATCCTTTTTGTCTCCCCTTCCTTAGATCTCTAAAATTATTCCGCTTACATGTCTCCTATGTATTTATCATCTTATAATTTATATTATAATTATTTGCATGTTATCTTGTTCCTCTAATTCAGTGGTTCCCAAACATTTTTGGCCTACTGCCCCCTTTCCAGAAAAAAATATTACTTAGACCCCTGAAAATTAAAATTTTTTAAATTTTAATAGCAATTAATAGGAAAGATAAATGCACCTGTGGCCATCACCGCCTTCCTGGATTGCTGAAGCATACACCAGGGGGCGATAGCACCCACTTTGGGAATCACTGCTCTAATTGATTTTTAAATCTTTGAAGAAAGAGCTAAACATAGTTTTTTCATGTTTGCCTTCCTAGGGTTGAGCATAATAACAGCACATAGCAGGTTTATTTAATTTAAGGCCTTCCATCCAAAATACAAACATAGTTGGACATAAATAGCTTTAAAAACAATTTTTACACTTCCACAGAAGGGGACAACTACACTTACTTCCATATTAAACCCTAAGAAAATAGAAAGACTTCTAGGTCATGTGAGCAACCAGTCAGAGGGCTAGACACTTTTTCTAATTCCCATAACCTCTCATACCTCTCCAAAACTGAAATTATGTGTTAAAGAAAGTTCCAAAGTTTCCATGGTTAGGACACTGAGAATCCAAAAGAAGGCTAAAACAAAACCCCATAAAACCCAGGAACTAATGCTCAGTTGACTCTGAGCTCATCCAGTAACTCTTCCCCAACTCCTAAGCTCCTGGCAAGGAGGTTGCAGTAGCAGACTTAGGACATAGCAGAGGTTTACAGGAAAATCCACCTCTACTCCCCCCTATTCCTCTTGACACAGAGTAAATACTTAATAAGTACCTTTTAATTCATTTATTTGTGTTTATTGAAATGAAAGCTTATCTATACCATCTATTTTTCCCTTCCCAACAAATCCCTATCCCCATACCTTCACCTCAAAGCTTGACTTTACTCCAACTTATACCTATAGAACATTGAAGTTGGATTTTCCAGATCATTCTTTTTGTTACTCTCTTGACCCCAATTTGGGGGAGAGGTATGTAGAGGCCAGAGCAATTTTCAAGAATGTGGGAAATGGGTAGTTGAAAACTAGAGAGAAGCAGCTTCTACTCTTGATGCCATCAGCAGGGTCCATCCCACAAACACTTTATATAAAGTTATCTATGAGTTTATAGCACAATGTGGATGACAGATCAAAAAGATACCAAAATCCTCTAATCCAAAGCCAAGCTTCAACAAACATGGGAGGAAAAAAAGGCAAAAAAAAATTATTAGACTTAAGATGTGAAGTTTCAAGCCCTACTTTCTGCTTCTGGGTACTGGTTTCTGTTTTCTGTATCTTACTTCTGCTCTAAAATAATCACAGAAATGAGGTCATAATAACTATCTTTTTTTTATTAATCTTTATCTTCTGTCTTGGTATCAACTGTAAGACAGAAGGCCAAGGGTTAGGAAACCGTCCTCTTGGGTCCATAGCTGGATCTCCATCCACAACACATTGCCACTCCTCTATATTTATAGTTAACTCATTTTTTAGATATTAAAAATTATATGTCTGTGTCTCTGTATGTGTGTATGTATATTTACGTATTCATGTGTATCTATATATACAAACACATACACACATAAATATATGTACACTCACATGTATACATACATATACACACATGCACACAAATACATTTGCATACCTCCCAACCATCTGGATTGGCATCTAGGTGGTGAAGCGGATAGAATGCTGGACCTGGAGTCAGTAAGGCTTGTGGTCAAATCATGCCTCAGCTGTGACCCTGGGCAAATCACTCAACCTCTATTTGTCTCATTTTCCCCTTATCTTTAAAATGGGCATAATAGTAGCACTACTTCCCACTTGTGAGGCTCAAATGAGATATTATTTGTAAAGTGCTTTGCAAATGGGAAAATGCTATAGAAATGCTAGCTATTATTTTCCCCTGGAAATAGGAAATACATACCTCAAAAATTGCTTACAAGATCAGTTAGGTTGCTCAGTGGACAGAGAGCCTGGCCTGAAATCAGGAGGTCCTGAGTTCAAATTTGACCTCAGACACTTCCTAGCTGTGTGACCCTGGGCAAGTCACTTCACCCCCACTGCCTAGCCCTTGCTGCTCATCTGTCTTGGAACCAATATTTAGTATTGATTCTAAAAAGGATTTTTAAAATTGCTTATGGAAAGACTGCCAACTTCATGCTTTATAAATATAGCAGAGTACTCTTTTCCCATAATAAGCCTATACGAAGCTTCCAGAAATTAGCACAAATCCTTTCTTACCGTCTGTATGCCTTCATGCATGACATAAGTAATGTGAATAGTGCCATATGAATCATAACCTGGCAGTGAAGTATGCAAGCGGAAGAATGTCATTTTTCCATCCGGCTGATTTCCTTTTATGATCCCACAGACAGTCTGGCATAAAGGACACACTGGCTTGTGTTTCATGGCCTCTCTGATACAGGGGCCACAGAACTCATGCTTGCACTTTGGGAGGACCTCTTTGTGATGAATGATTTGCAAACAGATGGCACATTCCTTTTCCTCTTTCTTCTCCTCTTTTCCTATGTCCTCAGAACCAGGTACTTCCTTAGAGGGAAATAAAGCCATTTTGAAATCATCACCATTTCTATCCAGAGGGGATTTGAGATCTTCATTCCAATTCCCTCCAAGAGAGAGAGCTGGCCCTTGACTCTGCTGAGCAGGATCTTCAATTCTAAAATGGTTCTGAATATCTTCCATTGTTTCTACAATGTACCTGGGCAAGCCAGTCAACATCAGTTCTTGTCCATTCCACTCCAGATACACATGGGGATGCTTTCTTTGAAAGTTATCAAAGGATATCTTTTCGGGCCAATACTTTCTCTCTTTGTCTAATGGTTTTAATTGAACTACCTTTTTGACAATTTGTGGTAAGAACATCTGAAAGGCAACAGTGAAGTATTTATAAGCATGTACAGAGAGGTCTAAGTCATTGTCTTTCGGTTTAAAATTAAGGAGAACTTTCTCAATTAGGAGACTGTTCCCCACTTCCACTGAAATGTCAAATTTCTTCTCTATCTTTGTGAGTTCTTGTTGCAGAAGATACCAGTGAGCCCTATCTACCTCAATTCTGTTCTTCATCGTCATGTTTCGGGAAACCATTATTTGCACAGGTTGTTTATGGGAGGAGTTTTTTTCAATAAAATCTTGAGCTGCTAAAATATTCTTTAGGTTTCCTCTAAGAATTAAGACTTTTCCTTTGGCATTAATATGGAGTTTATTATTAAATTTGTCAGTCAGTGTCTTTTGGGCTTCAAGTGCTAGCCTATCATCTTTGAAACAAACTTCTTTACAGGTCACATCCTGTATGCCGCTTTGAAATGCCCTGGTAAAAGCTTCTTGGGCCTCTTTTCTGTTCCCTGATTCACTTGTCTCGAAGTCTAAACAAACATTGCCTGTAGGATAATCCAAAGTACTTTTGATATGGACTTTGTGCTCTTTTTCTATTCTGTCCAGAGTTTCAGCAAAGACATGTTTAAAATATTCATACAAATCTAAAGGAATTGTGATAAGTTCTGGCTCTTCTTCAATTCTGTCTTTTGGACTTGACTGAGGAATATGGCTGTCGCAGTCATTTGGTATAATTTGCTCGATTTCTCTTGCTGAGGCTGAGTGGGGAAAATCCTCTTTCTGGTCATTACTCAGGATGCTCTCACTTAAGAGGTGATACATTTTTTCAATATCTTCGAAATCGCCACTCACTTTCTCAATTCCATCATGGGCTCCCTCAATTTTGAGGTTTGGGCAGAGGTTAGTCATTTTCTTCCTTTGTTCTTTGGAAAGCAGGTTTGTGTTGAAAAGGGCTTCCACGTGGAGAAATATCTGAAATTTATAAAGACCAAATAAAATCACAAGGCTAATTAGTGGTTCTGCTCTTTTTAAGATGCCTAGACATTATAGAAATAGAGCCAGGACAAATCCTATCCACTAACAGAGCTGAAAATAAAACTTTGCGTTTCACTTTGAGTTCTGCTTGCATTTCTCATTAGCTCTAGTAATGATAATGCACAGTAGAAAAGGCAGGGAGGCTGGGGAAGGAGGGAGTGGTACCGGTAATAGAGAGAACATTAGTCCAAGAATAAAGATTTAGGCTAGCTTCCTCTACCAACCAGCTATGTACCTTGAGTCCCTTTATTGACTTCAACTCTCTAAGCCTTGGTTCCTTCATCTGAGAAATGATGATGATAATGATGGCAATAGCATTTATCTAGCACTTTTAATGTATGCAAAACCCTTAACTTGGAGGCAGCTGGGTGACTCAGTGGGTTGAGTGTCAGGCTTGGAGTTAAGAGGTCCTGAATTCAAATCTGGCCTCAGACACTTCCTAGCTGTGTGACCCTGGGCAAGTCACTTAACCCCCATTGCCTATCCCTCATTGCTCTTCTACCTTGGAACCAATACACAGTATTGATTTTAAGACAGAAGGTAAGAGTTGAAAAAAACAACAAACCTTAACTTGTTATCTCATTTAACATTCACTGCAACCCCAAGAAGTAGGGGCAATTATTATTCCCATTTTATAGTTGTGGAAACTGAGGCACAGTGGATAAAGTGCTGAAATTGGAGCCAAGAAGATCTGAGTTCAGATTCAGCCTCAGAGACTTAACTGTATGACCTCGGACAAGTCACTCACATTTTCTCAGCCTCAAGTTTTCTCATCTATAAAATGGAGATAATAATAACACCCAACTCACAGTGTTGTTGTGAAGATAAAATTTGATATTTTGTTTGAAGAAAGAAATTGAAATAACATTTGACTATTTTGTGGTCTCACAGCCAGAAAGTGCCCGAGTCAGGTTCTGACGTTTGAAGTCAGCTCTTGAATATTGAACCAACACCAAATGACACTGTCTAATATACCTAGAATATTTATAAAGTTTGGAATACAGTGTACTCTTGTATGCCAGATCTCCTCTGGGATCATGAAAGGCAATCATCAAGATTTGGAATGATGACAATCTCTTACTGGACTTCCCCACTTCCCCATCATTTGTCACTATTGCAATTCATTATGACATGTGTGGGGGCATATAGACTATAAAAGACTGTAAAACAGTTTCAGTTGATCGTTAAACGATTTTGTAGTTTCCTCAAGGCAAAAACTACCCTGCTACAATCCCTAGAGATATTATTCTGAAGAGGTCTTTGAAGGTTATCTAGCCCAACTCTCATTTTGTAGATGAGAAAACTATGAACCAGACAAATTAAGGTCTTGGAAGTAGTAAATGCTAGGGGCAGGATTTGAACCAGATTCTTTACTCATACTTTATTGATAACTACAACCTTTTAAAAAAGTAAAATAAAATGTATTGATAACTTTTTCCCCATCACCTTAATTTCCCTTTGTCTCCCTCCCTTCTGCCTTTCTTACACCATAACACCTTTTAACAAAGAGGGAAATAAGTAGTTCAGCAAAACTGACAAATATAATTGTCATTACATTACTATTTCATTCATAATCTCTTATTTCTGAGAAGCTAAAATATGCGTGCTTACTACACTGGGAGGAGGAATTTGGGGAGGATAAAGGAAAGGGGAGGACCAAAAAGAGAGAGGAATTTATAAAAAGTATGTAAGTTAATACAAACTTCTTAAAATATGAACATGATTGCAAAAGAGGAAAGACATTCCCAGGTGTGATAAATGGGAAGAGACTTACAGAATAACCCTCTGAATACCCTTCTCCACTCCCCTCACCTTTTGAATGAAAGGTTTAGGGGAATTAGGAGCACCTCCTTCATCTGGGTGGTTCTCATCTGAAAATTCCTTTGGGAGTGACTGAGGCTTAGAGGAAAGCTGGTTCATCTCCAAAGTGTTCTTCACTACTGGGTTTTCATTTGTTTCCAGGAAGACCTTCATGTGTGACGTGGTACTGAGTTCCACAATGTGGTCTCTCTTTTCCATCACTCTTTCCTTGGCTTAAATAGAAAAACATACAAATGAAAGGTAAATAGTTGAGCTTCAGAACAAGCCCCTTTCAGAGTTTATATGATAATTTGCTAGAAAAGCAAAGACTCACTCAAACATGGGAATAGATCTTTAGAGCTGGCAGGGACCTACACTCCATTCTACATCCTCCAAACCCATCTTGGTCTTAAGGTCTCTCCCAATCTTGGAATCCTACCCAACAATGATATAGGAGATATACGATTCCACTGACAAGTTCTAGAGTACATCATTTAATTTGTCCTACAAAATGAAGTAATTATAAGAGAGGAGCAGATTATGGGATATGCCATTGGAAGAGATAACAATAGAATGCAAAACAACAGATATGGAAAAAATAAAGATTTTTACTTTTAGGATGGGGTCAAAAGAGGCTCTGCAAAGGGTCCAAGTTGGGGTTAATGCCCCTAAGTTATGTCTCTTTCTCCCATGGAAGAGTTATAAGAAACTAGAGATTGAGTTGAGTTAGAGAAACTTATGTTCCTGGTATAACCTAAATCAGATTATTTGTCATGTAGGAAGCAGAGGGGAAGAAGAGAGTCTAGATTGCAAAATACCAGAAAAATTGTTTTGACATGTAATTGAAAATTTTTTAAGCATTTTATGTTCCCTCCAAAAGATTATAGACTTAAAGCTACAAGGGACATTAGAGATCAGCTAGTCCAATTCATTCATTTTACAGAAGAGAAAATTGAGGTCCACAGAATGAACCTTTTCTAAATTCTTTTTTTAATTAAAAAAATTTTTTTTAACTCTTACCTTCGATCTTGGAATCAATATTGTCAATATTGTGTATTGGTCCCAAGGCAAAAGGGTGGTAAGGGCTAGGCAAAGGGGGTTAAGTGGCTTGCCCAGGGCCACACAGCTGGGAAGTGTCTGAGGTCAGATTTGAACCTAGGACCTCCTATCTCTAGGCCTAGCTCTCAATCCACTGAGCTACCCAGCTGCCCCCTCTAAATTCTTTTTGACAGAAATACAAACTGGAATGAGATTTGAATAAGACAGTTAACATAGGCTTAGTTGAATAAATTAACTCAGATTTTGGGATGAAATTATGTAAAGCATGTCTTATTTTGCTTATCTTTAGGTCAGTGTTTCTTATTCTGTTTACATAAACTTTAACATAACTGTTCCACTATTAGTAATGCTATAAAACAAATAAGCCATTTTGCTGAAAGTAGGAATCTATCATCCTTTTAGAGAACTACCAGTTCCTCCCTGAATCGGCTTTCAGTTTTGCAGTTTGATCTTTTTTTATCAGTAGGTGATCTGGAATTATGCCCAGAGAGTTATAAAACTACATATACCCTTAGACCCAGCAATAACATTGTTTGGTCTATTTCCCAAGGGTATCAGGATAAAGGAAAAGAACCTCAATGTTCCAAAAATATTTATAGCAGCTTTCTATATGATGTCAAAGAACTGGAAACCAAGCGGGTGTCCATCAATTGGGGAACGGCTAACTAAACTGTGGCATATGATTGTGAAGGAATATTACTGCATCATAAGAAATGATGAACAGGTTAGTTTTTTAAAACTGGAAAGACCAGTGAACAAATTAAAAATCCCCAGATGAAAACTAAATTAGAGAACCTAAAAATTAAAGGAAAAATTAATAAAATCAAAAGTAAAAGAACTACTGAATTAAAAAATAAGACTAGAATCTGGTACTTTGAAAAAACAAATAAAATGGACAAAGAACTGGTCTATTTAATAAAAAAAAAGAAAGAAGAAAATCAAATTAACAATATCAAAGATGAAAAGGGAGACCTCACCTCTAATGAAGAAGAAATCAAAGCAATCATTAGAAGCTATTTTGCCCAATTATATGGCAATAAGAATAGTAATCTAGATGATATGGATGAACATTTACAAAAATATAATGTCTAGGTTAACAGCAGAAGAAATAGAATACTTAAATAATCTAATATCAGAAAAAGAAATTGAACAAGCCATCAAAGTACTCCCTAAGAAAAAATCACCAGGGCCTGATGGATTCACAAATGAATTCTATCAGACATTCAAAGAACAACTAATCCCAATAATATACAAACTATTTGACATAATAAGCAAAGAAGGAGTCCTACCAAATTCCTTTTATGACACAAATATGGTACTGATTCCAAAGCCAGGGAGATCAAAAACAGAGAAAGAAAACTACAGACCAATCTCCTTAATGAACATAGATGCAAAAATCTTAAATAAAATACTATCAAAAAGACTCCAGCAAGTGATCACGAGGGTTATTCACTATGATCAGGTGGGATTTATACCAGGAATGCAAGGATGGTTCAGCATAAGGAAAACCATCCATATAATTGACCATATGAAGAAGCTAACAAACAAAAATCACATGATTATCTCAATAGATGCTGAAAAAGCCTTTGACAAAATACAACACCCATTCCTATTGAAAACACTAGAAAGTATAGGAATGGAAGGACCTTTCCTAAAAATAATAAACAGTATATATCTAAAACCATCAACAAG
This sequence comes from Gracilinanus agilis, assembly GCF_016433145.1. Lineage (NCBI taxonomy): Eukaryota > Metazoa > Chordata > Mammalia > Didelphimorphia > Didelphidae > Gracilinanus > Gracilinanus agilis. Next base: position 342,039,460 of record NC_058132.1, on the reverse strand, counting down.
CAGCATATGCAATGGGGATAAATTAGAAGCCTTTTCAATAAGATCAGGCATGAAACAAGGATGCCCATTATCACCTCTATTATTTAACATTGTACTAGAAACACTAGCAGTAGCAATTAGAGAAGAAAAAGAAATTGAAGGTATTAAAATAGGCATTGAGGAGACCAATCTATCACCCTTAGCAGATGATGTGATAATCTACCTAAAAAATCCTAGAGCATCATCTAAGAAGCTTGTAGAAATAATCAACAACTTTAGCAAAGTTGCAGGATACAAAATAAATGAACAGAAATCATCAGCATTTCTATATATTTCCAACACATCACAGCAGCAAGCATTAGAAAGAGAAATACTATTTAAAATCACCCTAGACAATATAAAATACTTAGGAATCTATTTGCCAAGACAAACACAGGAACTATATGAACACAATTACAAAACAATTACCGCAAAATTAAAACTAGTCCTAAATAATTGGAAAAACATTAATTGCTCATGGTAGGACAAGCTAACATATTAAAAATGGCAATCCTACCCAAACTAATTTACTTATTTAGTGCCATACCCATCAAACTACCAAGAAACTTTTTTACCGAATTAGAAAAAACAATAACAAAGTTCATTTGGAAGAACAAAAGATCAATAATATTAAGGGAAATAATGAAAAAATATGTGGAGGAAGGTGGCCTCACGGTACCAGATCTTAAACTGTACTATAAAGAAGTAGTCATCAAAACAATATGGTACTAGCTAAGAGACAGAAGGGAGGATCAGTGGAGAAGACTTAGGGTAAGTGATCTCAGCAAGGTAGTGTATGATAAACCTAAAGATCCCAGCTTTTAGGACAAAAATCCACTATTTGACAAAAACTGCTGGGAAAACTGGAAAATAGTATGGGAGAGATTAGATTTAGATCAACACCTCACATCCTACACCAAGATAAACTTAGAATGCGTGAATGACTTGAATATAAAGAAGGAAACTATAAATTAGGTGAACACAGAATAGTATGCTTGTCTGATCTTTGGGAAAAGAAAGATTTTATGACAAAGCAAGAGTTAGAAAAAATTTAAAAATATAAAATAAATAATTTTGATTACATTAAATTAAGAAGGTTTCGTACAAACAAAAGCGATGCAACCAAAATTAGAAGGGAAGCAACAAATTGGGAAAAAAATCTTTAAAACAAAAACCTCTGACAAAGGTCTAATTACTCAAATTTATAAGGACCTAAGTCAATTGTACAAAAAAATCAAGCCATTCCCCAATCGATAAATGGACAAGGCACATGAATAGGCAATTTTCAGATAAAGAAATCAAAACTATAAATAAACACATGAGAAAGTGTTCTAAATCTCTAATAATTAGAGAAATGCAAATCAAAACAGCTCTGAGGTACCACTTCACAGCTAGCAGATTGGTTAACATGATAGCAAAGGAAAGTCATGAATGTTGGAGGAGATGTGGCAAAATTGGAACATTAATGCATTGCTGGTAGAGTTGTGAATTGATCCAACCATTCTGAATGGCAATTTGGAACTATGCCCAAAGGGCTTTAAAAGACTGCCTGCCCCTTGATCCAGCCATACCACTGCTTGGATTACACCCCAAAGAGATCATAAAGAAAAAGACTTGTACAAAAATATTTATAGCCGGACTCTTCGTGGTGGCAAAAAATTGGAAAATGAGGGGATGCCCTTCTATTGGGGAATGGCTGAACATACTGTGGTATCTGTTGGTGATGGAATACTATTGTGCTCAAAGGAATAATGAACTGTAGGAATTCCATGTGAACTGGAACGACCTCCAGGAATTGATGCAGAACAAAAGGAGCAGAACCAGGAGAACCTTATACACAGAGACTGATACACATGTAATGGACTTCTCTACTAGCAGCAATGCAATGATCCAGGAAAATTCTGAGTACTTATGAGAAAGAACGCTATCCACATTCAGAGGAAGAACTGTGGGAATAGAACACAGAAGAAAGACAACTGCTTGATCACATGGATTGATGGGGATATGATTGGGGATGTAGACTCTAAACAATCACCCTAGTGTAAATATCAATAATATAAAAATAGGTCTGGATAATTGACACAAGTAAAACCCAGTGGAATTGTACATCAGTTATGGGAGGGAGGTAGGGATAGGGAGGGAAAGAACATGAATCTTGTAATCATGGAAAAATGTCCTAAATTAATTAATTAAATAAAGTTTTAAAAAACTGGAAAGACCTACATGAAATTATAAAAAGCAAAACAAGTAGAACCTAGGTAATATTATGTACAGCTATAGAACTAATGTTTGGATAATTTGTGAATGTCTACCTCCAGAAAAAGAAATGATAAATAAAAACATGAAAGACATAATACATATGCACATATTTTTTCTGTTGACTAATGCCTTCTCTAGTTAAGGGGGAAAAACACTAGGTAAGATATTTGATATACAAAGGTATTCCATATAAGCCCAGAGGCCCTTATTTATAAACTCCCTTCAACACAAATGAGTCTCAGGTCCCAGAGGGAGGCTGCATCTCCTTCTTCCAAGTTCTAAAGGTACTGCTGAGGAATCAGGGCTGTCTCTAATACCATTAGCCCCTGGCGTCTGCCCATGTGCTCTGCAAGATGATCAGTGAGAATCATAGTCAGACCTAAGAGGTATTTACTACAGTGATACAGTAAAAACATCTGGTATAAAACATCCCTTCCCTAACCCCAGAGAGATGTAACATACATCCCATGATTACACAGAGGCTAGGGGAAATGAGTACAAGTTTAGAGAACACCATGTGAGGTAAAGGGATCCCTTGTAAAGCTATAAATCTGTGTTGATTTTGTCTTTGGCTCCCAATGTAGATGCTACCTTCACCTAATTTGGAAGTAAATGCCTATAGGACACCAATGGGAAGACTGGAAAACCAGCATCCTTCTGAAACCTCTTCAAAGTTCTTCCACCACCCAAGGGAGGGGTGAGGGTGAAAGGATGATGACCTAGGCTAACCCCAAAGTCAAGGACTCACTTTCCCCCTAAGCAGTTTTCTCAGGAGTTAGCTTTAGTTTAATACTCACTAGCTAACTCTTTTTTATGAGCTTTTATGGAGGACTCAGAGGACATGATAAGACTAGGATTATTTCAATTCAGTGGATTTCAAAGATTTAAAATTTTTTTAAATTTATTTTGTAAATTAAAGACCAAAAAAGTATTATTTTCCTATACACAGAACAAAAAAATGATGAAATTGGTAATCTATATCATTTCACTTATTTTAAGTATATATTGAATTCTACTCATTACTTTCAAAATCATCCTGCTTATCTCTACTTTCTGAACTTCTTTCCATTCATTTCATTGTATTTAAAAAGGTCAGAATACCATTTTTTTTATCATGATTCTTAACTATCCCCAAATAAAAAACAAACTAAAAGAAAGAGGAGGAAATCCTGAAAAAGCATAATCAAGGGGACAGCTGGGTAGCTCAGTGGATTGATAGCCAGGCCCAGAGATGGGAGGTCCTGGGCTCAAATCCTGCCTCAGGCACTTCCTAGCTGTGTGACCCTGGGCAAGTCATTTAATCCCCATTTGCCTAGCCCTTACCACTCTTCTGCCTTGGAACCAATACTCAGTACTGATTTCTAAGATAGAAGGTAAGAGCTTTTTTAAAAAACATAATTAAGGAAAATTAATCTACTCAGTGGCCATGTCCAAAAACGTCTATCTCTTCTGCACTTTAAGAACATCACCTCTCTGCCAGAAGGTAAATATGTTTTACCATATGTCCTCTAGGGACAAGGTTGATCATTGCACAAATCTGATTTTTAAGTCTTTCAAAGCTGTTTTTCTTCATAATGTTGCTGTCCTTTTATAATGTGTTCTGATTCTATTTAGTTCCTGCTTCTTCAATCTATCCTAAGATTCTCTGAAAACACCTCTTTCATTATTTCATATAGTGCAATTAACATTTCATTTTACTCATATAGCACAATTTGTTTAGTCATTCCTCAATTGAAGAGCATTCCCTCAGATTCTATTTCTTTGTATTCCTTTTTCCACCTTTTAATCCCAACCCCAAATCATGATCAGAAAGTTTGCTGAGTTTGAGATAAATCTATATTTATATCTATATCTATATATACATATATATACACACATTGAGTTCTTTGCGTATACATACGCATGTGTTCAACCCTTTTATTTGTTTCAAATAAGACTGAGACTGATTTTATGCCCATGTTGCCAAATCCTTCTACTTTCCTATATTCTTCTCACCCCAATTTTGGCAAAAAAAAAAAATAAGTTCCATTCCCTTCTTTCTTTCTATACTTTCTACACTATACTTCCTCTACTATATATTCCTTTTACTCTTCTTTCTTTTAGAATATTCAGAACAGAACGAATCTACTTTCAGAGCCTCTTTTTAAAAATTTTTGTCATTTATTTTATTTATTTTTATCTCTAATATTTTATTTATTTTATTCTATTTATCAACACTCTAAAGACATTAAGATTCTGAAAAGACACTTGCTTCTCGACTCCTATTAGAATGTTGTCACTGCATCATTTCTAAGTTTCTCTGAACATTTGAGTTTGTATTTCAAAGTGCCTACTTGGCTCTAAGTCTTTTCATCAGAAATGCTTGAAAGTCTTCTTTCCCATTAAAGATCCATTCTTTCCTGGGTAGTATTATATTCCGTTTTGGAGGACAGATTATTTTTGGTTGCAGGCTATCTCTCTTGCCTTGTGAAAAATTGCATCCTAAATTATCATTTATGTTAGAATCTCTCAGGCCTTGTATGATCCTGACTGTGATCCCTTGGTACTTGAATTACTGCTTTATGGATGCTTCTTTGTTTTTTGTTTGTTTGTTTGTTTTTTAATGTGGGAGTTCTGGATTTGGACTGTAACGTTCCTCAAACTTTTTGTTTTGAGGTTCCTTTCAGGAAGTGAGAAGTGAGTTCTTTGTATCTTCACTTTCCCCTTTCATTCTAATAGATCCGAGTAATTGTCTTTTATGGTATCTTGCAAGTAGTGGCCAGGGCTTTTTTGGCTGGTTGGTTGTTTTCAACCAGATCTTCCAGATTGCAGATACAAAGCTCTAACCACTCTGCCAATAGTGAACTATTTGCTCAGTTTCCTCTTTAAAACGAGGAGATTGGACTAAATGTCCTTTCCGACTCTTTAGGGATTTTGATGCCCTTCCAATGACAAAAAGTTGTCCGCTTCTGCTTCAGGGACACAGCGTGGACACTGGCAAGGAAGGAGGGAGTGAAGTAGGATAGAATTAAAAGTGGGAGGAGGAGAACCAATCAGTTCCTTTCTTAGCACTGTGGATAGAGCTTTAAGCCTGGAGTTAGGGAGATCCGAGTTCAAATGTGATCTCAGATCCCACTAGATGTGGGATCCTGAGCAAGTTAAATAATCTCTGCCTGGCTCAGTTTCTTTAACTGTAAAATGGGGATAACAATAGCATCTACCTTACAGGAATGTTGGGAAGATTAAATGAAACAATATCTGTAGAGTTTAGCATATCTGGCACGTAGGATTTACGTAAATGCAAGCTATTATTATTAACTCCAAACCCCGTTTCCCAGAGTCCCTTCTCCAACTCTGTTTCAGCTGGCTTCCATCTGGACGCCCTCTCCCAGTTCATCCCATCTCCCAGCCTCCGCCTTTCCTCGCCGGCTGCTCTCTATCCAGCCCCTCCTCCTCACCTTGGCTTTCCAAAAACTCTACCCAGTAAGTGCCTTCGCTAGGGCCGGCTTTGACCGTGCACTCGCCTCCCCCGGACTTCTTCAAGCTCTGGAAATACTTTTGTAACTTCTTCTCCAGGCCAGAACGGTTCTCGGCCACCCGGACCAGGACCCGCCACGGCGGGCCGTCGGCAGAGCCACCAGTGGCCATCAGGACAGGGTCAGGATTCGCGAGCGAAGGGGCAGGCGCTGCGACGTTTGTTCGCTGGGCTTTCGAAGGGGGAACTGGGGAGCAGAGAGAGGAGAGAGAAGGGATCAGTCGGTTTTCTAGCCCCACCTCTAGAGGTGGCCTGAAAACTTTCGGTTTCGCTTCCTGGAAAAGCCTTGCCTGTTCCCAGCTTCGGGCGGCCTGAGGAGTTTAGGGTGGAGAAAAGAAAGAAGACAAGTCGACCTCTCTTTCGCCATCTCCTGCCCCCCCGCTCTGCTTGGAGACCCAGCTAACTGTCTAAGCAGGGGCGACAAGGAAGGGGCTTGAGAGATTATATCTCCTCATATTTTCGGTCAGTCAGATGGAGGGCTGTAACATTTCCAGAAAACTTGAAGCCAAGAAAAGCACCAAATTTTCTTTGTCTCCCTTTAAAAAAGACATCTGGGAATCAAGTTATAACACTTATAATAAGCCAGTGAAATTGCTTGTCAGCTCCGGGAGGGGGTAGGGAAGAGAGAGGGAGAGAACATGAAAGATGTAACCAAGGAAAAAATATTTTAAAATTTAAGAAATTGTAATAAAAAAAATAATAAAATAGACATCCAGATGTCTTCAGAGCACACTTGAAACCAGGAAATAGTTGTCTTCAAATGATCCTAGAGCACTTTTCAAGCTCAGAGCCTTGAGTTTCATAGACTTGCTTAAATTTAAAAATCCGAAATGACCTTTGAGATGATCTGTTCTAAGAATTCTTAACTTAGTGTTCAGAGGTAGTTCCGTGGACAGATTGGGGGGCAAAATTTGAGTTTTTGGAAAAAAATACATTTTTGGTATAACTATTTCAACATAATTGGCGTCCTTTGTATTTTATGTGATGTAATTCCAAGAAGGGGTCCACATAGGTTTTAGTGTCTGCCAAAGACTATTAAACTATTCCAACATCCTAATTTACAAAGTAGGAAACTGAACCCTATATAGACTAAATAACTTGTTCGAGGTTCAAAAGGGAGGAAGGAGCACAGCTAGGATGCCTCATTTTAGCCAGGTAGTGGAGACAGCTGAAATTGTCCATGATCGTTAAATATGCAGGTAGTGTATTTAAACCTCAGAAAGCAAAATCTGCAAACACTACAGAAGAGAACTAGATTTCTTCTTTAGCTGATTGTCTAGGCTTAAGAATATGATGCAGAAAATGTTAATAATGCAGATGAAACTTAAAAGTTTGTACTGCTTTTGTGGCAGCCAGGATTTAATCCTCTTTCTGCTTTACAAGGGGGTAACTGTGTGCCACAGTGGATAGAGTGTTGGGCCTGGAGCTAGGAAAGCTCATCTTCCCTAGTTGAGATCTGGCCTTAGATACTTATTAGCTGTGTGACCTTGAGAAAGTCATTTAACCTTGTTTGTCTCAGCTTCTTCATCTGTTAGATGAACTGGAGAAGGAAATGGCAAACTACTCCAGTTATCTTTGCCAAGAAAACTTCTAATGAGATCACACTGACAGGCCTGATCAATGACTATACAACTAGGCCTGTGAACTTGGGTGTGGGGGGATTTCTGTAAGAGTAACAGGAAATTTATGTAAATTCTCTGGTTAATTTTCTTGACCAGATTTCATCTGGTCAAGAGGGAAAGTATATATCCACCAACACTTAGGAAAGGCTGCAAATTACAAGAGCTAGCATTTCTGCTCTGCTTGAAGATTAGCAAAGCGCCTTACAAATATTTCAATTTATTCTCACAGCAACTCTGGTAGGCACATGCTTTTAATATTCTTATTTCACAGATGAGGAAATTGAGGCAGAAAGAGGCTAAGTGACTTGCCCAGGTAAGTAAATGTTTGTGGGAGTATTTGAAATCAGATCTTCCTGATTCTAGGTCCTTGTGTCATCTGGCTCCCTGACTTTTCATGTAGTTTTCATGTAGAGTGTTAAATTTTCTCTCTTTTTGTTTTCCAGGTCAGTTCATATATACTCCTATCCAAAAATATATACATATACACAAATACATGCATGTTACATGCATGTGTCATTATGTGTCCACATTCAGGTGTGTGCATATCCATATGTATGCACATGTGTGTATGTGTGTATTTATGTGCATAAATATGTGTACACATATATAAATATATGAGGAAGCTTACATTTTAATTTTTTCTATCTTTGGACTTGTTTTACTATTTCTTATTGTCTGAGAAAATCATTAACTTCTATTTAGTCTATTCTAATTTGCAGGGAATCTGTTACTTGGATACATTTTGTTGTTGTTAAAAGCCTTAGCTTCCATCTTAGAATTAATACTGTGTATTGGTTCCAAGGCAGAAGAGTGGTAAGGGCTAGACAATGGGAGTTAAGTGACTTGCCCAGGGTCACACAGCTAGGTCCTCCTTTCTCTAGAACTGGCTCTTAATCCACTGAACCATCCAGCTCACCCCCTTGGATACATTTATAAATCTGTTGTGATAAGCTATTAATCTTTATTCTAAGACTTTCTTCCATGGCTGTCATTCATTTCCCAGTTCTTTTTTATTATCCACATTTCATTTATAATGTCATTTAGAACTTCCTGTATCATTTCCCCCAGAAATTCCAATTCATGTGGTTTTCTCTGAAATTTTGTTAATGGGAGTTTTGGAATTATTCTCTTCCAGGTTTGTGTTTTGGAGATGATTGGTATCATACCAACTTTTTGTCTTCTACTGCTTAACTCATTCTTCAGGATCAAGACTGCTTTGAGTTCTGCCTCCACATTTAAGGGACAACTGTCAGATTCCCTTATACTCCAGGGATTGGAATTCCTATTCCTGAATGCATGTTCTTTATCTGGTTCTAAATCTCAGGGACCATTCCAAGATTCCAGTCCTCACCTAGAAGTTCCAGATCTTCCTTCCTCTTGTAACACTTGAAAATTCTTTAGAGACAGTATTTCTTCATTTTAAAATAATTTATTAACTGACCAGAAAGACATCCAAACTGGCTGGCTGACTCTCTCCATGATCCAAAGGTACGAAAGAGTAGGGCAAAAGATGTCCAACTCCTCTCACAAAAGCCAGTATATACCCTCTGAGGAGCTTATCACTCACCCTCCCCTGGACCTTTCAAGACATCTTTGATGGTAAATAGCCACTGAAGAGATGGACTTAGAGACCCCCAACTCCTCCCTCATACTTCATCACAGGAAAAGGCAAGCCTTTGTCCATAAAAGAAGGATGCCAACCCATTCTTTCCTCCCTTCCATGTGGCTAATCAGGATTCACCATGGCTGGTCAGCCCTACCCTTAATTCTTTTATCCTTAGCAAAGCAAACAATCTCAACCTATTTTCATAGCTTTGGGAAGAAACCGGTTCATCCTGACCCTAGAATCAGATTGTCCTTTGAGGGAGGATGCTAAAGGGAAGATTATTTCACAATTCATTATAAATTTTCTTCAGTTAGAAATGAGATCAGACTGCTGCCAAGGTCCTGTTTCTTGCCTAGGAGTTACTCAAAGTTGGGGACCTAGACAGGGTCAATACTACTTTGATGCCCTCCAGGAACAGGATCAGACCCAAGGACTTCTTCCTGAGGCCAGATCTTTGCCTGGATGTTGTATTCCAGATCTCTTCTCCTTAGGGGAATAGGATAGGAGCAACCTCACTGAGAGTCTTTTCTTCTTCCCAGGGGACTGAGCCAAACATTGTCTTGACTTGCAAGGATGCCAGTGACAGAGTTTCAGAATCTTTGCCAGAGACTGAGTCCTGTAACATTGGGGGCTAAATAGTATGGTGGTCATAGAGTTGCACTATTTCACTCCCCTCTACTCTGCGATCTTGGTATCTATTTAAATATGTTGTTGTGACCTTTTTGCTAATGCTTATTTAATATTGATATCTATATTCATCAAAGACATGAGTCTTTTTTCCTCCTTCTGTCTCTCTCTGGCATATTTGTATGATCAATAGAATTTAATAATATTCCTTTATTTACTATTCTTGCAAACAGTTTGTATAATTTGGGAGAGAATTCTTCTTTGAATGTTTGCTAGAATTCACTTAGAAATCCACCTGATCTTGAGTTATTTTTAGTTTAGGAGTTCATTTACAACTTCAACCCTTTCTTTTATTTAAGTGGATTATTAAATAATATATTGTTCCATTGATCTGGTTTTTTATATTTTTGTAGATATTTATTCATTTCAACCAAGTTATTGATTTTATTGGCATATAATTAACCAAAATTTTTTAAAATTATTTCTTTATTTCATTTTTGATTCTGGCAATATGGTTCACCTCTCTCTTTTATATTAGATTCAATAGTCATTTTATCATTTTTCTTTTTCAGTAATAAGCTTTTAAATCACTTATTATATCAATAGTTTTTTCTTTTGTTTTTCACAATCTTGTTTGATTTTCAGAATTTTATTTAGATGTTTAGTTGGATTCTGTGATTTGTTGTTTTTCTTCTTAAATTACATGTCCAATTCATTGGTTTGTTAAAAAAAAAAAGACACAAGAAAATAGAGGGAAATTTTCAGAGGGGCATAAATAAGCAAGACAACTTTGAAGCCTAATGCTGGGTTTGTTCTATGCTTTATAAAAATTGAGAAAGCTCATTTAAAGTAGATTCACAGTTTCATAATGCAATCTCTTTTTTTCTGTTGTTTTTGTATGTAAGAATACCCATATTTATTAGTGTTATACACAGAATAGTGAAAAAGAATTAAAGATTGTTTAAAACAAAAAAGTTACATAATTCTTCAAGTTTGTTAAGGTTTTTTTTTTGTTTTGTTTGGTATATACCTAGGAATTCATCACAACAGGTCACCTATGCAGCTTTCCAACTTCTCTATGGTTAGAGTATTCCTTAAAGACACTAAGAGGTTAAGTAACTTGACCAAGGACACACAACTGATGTGTATGTGTGTATAAGAGCATGTGTGAGAGCATATCTGAGTGTGTATGTGTATGAATGTGTGTGTATGTGAGGGAGAGGAGAGAGAGAAAGAGAGAGAGCATGAGAGAGAGGGAGGGAGAGAGAGGGAGGGAGAGAGAGAGAGAGAGAGAGAGAGAGAGAGAGAGAGAGAGAGAGAGAGAGAGAGAGAGAGAGAGAGAGAGAGAGAGAGAAAGAGATTTGAATTACCCATAGGTAATTCACATTGTACAACTGACCTTCTATCTATTAGTCCAAGTTACTTATTAGCTCTTATCTCATTTGATCCTCAGAAATACTCCTATAAGCACAAGTATTATCCCTACTTTAAAAATGAGGAAATTAAAGATCCTCAACTTTTTTTTTTAACCTCTTTGCAGCCGTGGAGACAGCCAATCACCCTCATCTCTTCTCTGTAGGCTTTTGTGATATTGCTCTCTCCTGAGTCTCCTCCTTGTCTGATTGTCCAACTAATTCTTCTCTTTCTCTTTTGTTGGATGTTCATACAGGTCATGTGCACTAACCATGAGTGTCCCCCAAGGATTTGTCCTGGGGCCTCTTCTCTTCTCCATTAATACGCTTTCACTTGATTTTATCAGTTCCCATGGTTTCATTTATCCTTTCTATGCAGATGACTCACTGATCCACTTGTCCATCCCTAACATCTCTTTCCCTTTCTCCAGTTGTGTTATCTCCAGTAGTCTTTTAAGCTTCTCAAACTGTTGGTCCTCTAGACATCTTAAACTCAATATATTCCAAAACCACTCATATCCCTCCCACCCCCACCATTCTTCTCTTTCTAACTTCCCTCTTATTGTCAGGGACACTACCATCTTCCCAGTCACCTAGGCTCACAACCCAGGTGCCATCTTCCACTCCTTACTTTCTCTCACTCCTCACATACTAGTTAGTTGTCAAGTTCTGTAATTTCTTCTTTTATAGCATCTCTCCCTTATGCTCTCTACTCTGACACTGCTGCCACCTTGGTGAGGGACCTCATCACCATATATCTGCAGTACTGCCATAGCCTATTGCTTGGTCTTCCTGCCTCAAGTCTCTCTTCATTCATCTGTTTCCCACTCAGCTATCAAATTGAACTTTGTAAAATGAAGATATGACCACATCATAAATTTAATAAACTCCATTGTCTCCCTATTACCTCCAGAATATAATATAGAATTCTATTTGTCTTTTTTCCCTAAGCATTTTTTAACTTTTACTTTCATTCCTAGTATTAGTACTTAAAAAAAATCCTTACCTTCCATTTTAGAATCCCCATGCATTGGTACTAAGGGAGAAGAGTGGTAAGGGCTAGACAATTGGAGTTAAGTGACTTGCACAGTGTCATACAGTTAGAAAGTGCCTGAAGTCAGATTTGGACCCAGGTCCTCCCAACTCCAGGCCTGGAGCTCTATCCACTGTGCTGCCTTGCTGCCCCTTCTGTTTGGCTTTTAAAGTGCTTCATAACCTGACTCTTTTAGACTTTTAAAGTCATCTTGCATCTTATTCCCTTTCACATACTCTGCCTCTGTTATTCTTCATACAAGACATCCCATCCCATGACAGTATTTTCACTGGCTATCCTCTTTGCCTAGAATTCTCAATCTTCTTATCTCAGTCTCAGGCCTCCAAGATTTCCTTCAAGCCTTTGTTGAAGTGTCTTCCCTCTGTTGGATTATTCCCAGTTTATCCTTCATATAACTCTGATCATAGTAATTTGCAAGTTATCTCTCCCATTGGACTTTGAGCTCCTTAAGGGCAGGGACTGTCTTTCACCTTTCTTTGCATTCCCAGGGCTTAGCACATGGTATATATTTAATACATGCTTATCACTGACACACTGACCTTCAAGATGGTTACAGAAAGTTAGACTAGCAGTAGCAGTGAAAGCAGTGTCTAGGGCTTACTTAATTTCACAGGAAGGGACTTGTTTTGAAGTTACACCTTCCTCCAAGATGTATACCCCGGCTTCCCTTCAAGCCCAGAGTATGCTGGTTCTTTCCCTCTTCTTCCCTCTCTTGATAACTAACTGACCAATTATACTAATAAGTCTGTTGAAACAACAAAAGGGTTTATTATCTTTAAAGGTTGATGTGTCAGGAAAGTGGTTCAAAGGAAGCCCTAACAGTTGTCTCAGGAACCTCAGGTGGGGGAAAGGAGGCAGAGATGGAGTCTGAGTAAGGACCAGCCTTTAACTCAGCTTACAAAATGCTATTGTTATCTAAAGGGAATAAATGATGATTGACTAGTTTCTCTATATCTAATATTGGCAAATAACAATTAACCCTTCACAGATTTTGATCTCCTCTCTAATTACTCTCCTTATTAACTCCACAGACATATAAGGTAAGGGAGGGCAGGTAGGAAATAATATTATGGAAGGAAGATATAAAAGGTTTATCCAAAATAATAATTTCTTAAATAAATATATCAAAGCTAGGATAAATTTCAATACTACAGCTAGGTAAGGAGGCAGCTCGGGTGATCAGCCAACCTCCCTCCACGGGAGACCCTCATCAACTGTCTTTTCCTCAAGATTCCAAACTCCCAACTGCTTTTTGGAACTCAGCCAAAGCTTGAAAAAACCATATGACCCCCTCTCTCTATACTACAGCTATGACTTAAGTACCCATTCCAATATATTCTCCTCAAATCTCTCTCTCTCTCTCTCTCTCTCTCTCTCTCTCTATATATATATATATATATATATATGCACACATTTATATACATATTTATTTATTTGTTTGTTTCTTTATAGAACTAGATTTGGACCTTAAGAATGCAAATTATTTATGACAAGAGATTATATAGATTTTATAAATTTTTACATTTGAAAATTTGCTTGTCTATTCAAAATGCCTAAAAGGTCATGTTCTTCTCTTCCCACCAGATAAGATTTATTTGTAAAAGTATTTGTTTGATACCTAATTCATAGATATCTTCTAACTACCTTTTTTGAGTAGGCAGTGCCACTTAAAGAACACAAAATATAGCTTCTAAATAATTTCTGGGAACTTATAAACTGAATGTTTATTGACTAGTTATCAAACCATGATAGAGGATATCTTTATTATACTATATTTAAAAATGAATTGGGGAAGGACAGCTATGTGACTTAGTGGATAGAGAGCCAAGCCTGGAGATGGGAGTTCCTGGGTTCAAATCTGGCCTCAGATATGTCCTAGTTATGTGCCCCTAGGCAAATCACTTAAACCCAGTTGCCCAGCCCTTACCTCTCTTCTTCCTTGGAACCAATACTTACTCTCAATTCTAAGATAGAAGATAAGGGTTTTAAAAAAAAATTAATTGAGAGATGTGTTCTCTAGAAACTTGAATCTGTGTTTTGCTACAGTCATTTTCATATCATAGCACCTACAGGCATTGATGGCAGCCATAAAGATAATTGCATTCTGCTTATTGTAAGCATTGGGACTGAGTGTGCCAGATTCAGTATCTTGGGAGTATAAATTTGACCTGCTCATTTCTTTGGTCCTGGTAAAAGTGTTGATGTTGACAGATTACCAATTCACCATGCCAGAGAGAAATCCAATGGCTGCTACTGGAAAATGTTATAGGACACCCAAAGTAAACTGGTTGCAGAGGGAATGTTGATCACTGGGAAGGTCAGATTGATAGTCCTTCAAAGACAATGATGGAATTACCCTAACTTAATTTTCCACCTGTACTGCTTCTTCCCTTTGAAGAGATATTTACCACTTTTTAGACTGCAAGTCTAGCTATTGCATATCTTAAATAATGTAAAATTATGATGTATAAATCAGTAATTCTGAAATAATTTCTCACTTCATCTAAGAGTCTTGTCCCTATATACCTATGAAAGGTCAGTTTTATTATCTTCAGCATGAATAGTTTAATGCTGCACCAACAGCATCTTTCTCCTCTCCACCTTTACAGTAAAACTCTGTGACCAATGCAGGGTCATGAGTTCAACAACACCCTGCAGCCTGAATCTATATTGAGACAGATTAAGGAATTAAGTAAAATTTTTGTAAACATCCTGAGGGTGATCCAGGCTAAACCACAATGACTTACCTTATGAAATATATGCATCAGGCAGGATATGGGATAAGTTCCTTTGGCACCTGAGGTCATACCTCTTCTTATTCCCTCCCTAAGGGAGTTTCCTCTCTAAGCTAAGCAGCAATTAGGATACTGCTACTAGGCACAATCTAGTCCCCAGAAACTGAAAGATACTTGGAGAACAGCAGGTTATTTTTATTTATGGTACATGGTTTCATTCAGTCTTACTACTCTACCTTCCAGCAATGCATGGCATGCACAAACAAAATGGGGGTGAGAGAATAGTTAAAAGTGTTTTTTTTTCCAGAATTTTTCCTTGTAGTCTCAAGTCTATAATATGAGAAAGCCTAAAAAAAGCAAAGAAGACAACTCAACTCTAACCATGAGGAATAGACTGATTTTATTGAAATAACTAAATCGTGTTCCTGTGGAAGAATTTACACACACACACACACACACACACACACACACACACACACACACACACTTTACTTCTATAGTCTATGAAAATGAGAAGGCTAACATTCCCAACTACAATTATATAATATATATATATAATATATATCATACACATGATATATATCCAAATTTATCATGTATGTTTATATATTTATGTTTATTCAATCTATATGGGAGAACACCCATCTGAGAAAAAATTCTCTAACAGTCAGACAATATTTAGAATCCCATGCCCATTAATGGTACACTTTACAGGACAGACTAAAACAAGTCTGCAAGGCACTGCAGATCCAGCATCGCCTTCATTGCCCAAACAAGGGCCATTATTCTAGGACAGGTGTATAAAGCAGTAAAAATTTGTGATGAATCTAAACTTAAATGTTAGATGTTATGTCCACTTTTGAGTACTATGGCTATCAACAGGAAACCTGGATTTATTCATAATAAAATTTTAATATGCAGCCAATTCTCTGCCATTGATTGATGATTTACTTCAATAATTTGCTCATGAAATGTATCAGAATCTTCCAATGAACCAGAGGAACCTCAGCAACATTTGAGATATATGAATATCCATTAGCTAGTCAGCCAGGTACTAGACCTTAGTCAGGAAGACCCATATTCAAATCCAGGCTCACATACTTATTAACTATGTGACCCTAGACAAGCCCCTTAACCTCTGTCTGCCTCAGTTCTCACTCATCTGTAAAATGAGGATAATGATAGCACATATCTCCCAAAGATATACAGATAAAATGAGATAATTTTTTTTTTTGCAAAAAAAATCTCTGTACCTATTAAACTATTACTATAAAGACCCTAGTGTGAGAGTCTGGACCAAATTTTCCTCACAAATATTCCTAAAGTTCCAGGCCTTCCTTGCCATATGGATCTTCAACTTACACTGCTATTCTATTTCCATTCTTGGCAATCCACTTGGCCTATCATTACTCTTGGTACATAGCACGAAAGATCTTTGGGTTCTTGGGATGACAATACCATTATTGCTTAAATTCACTATTATTTTTTTTAGACCTTCTGCCTTAGAACTGATTCTAACAATTGGTTCTAAGACAGAAGAATGATAAGGATTGGGCAATTGGTATTAAGTGACCTGCCTAGGCACACAGCTAGGAAGAGTCTGAGACCAGATTTTAATCTCCTATCTTCAAGTCTTGCTTTCTGTCTATTGAGGCACCATTCCCCAATTGTTAAAGACCTACTCTTGAATATCTTCTAGAAGTGTAAGGTCTAAACCATTGGAGAATCCTTTTTCACACCATATCCCTTTAACATTTAACACATTCAACAGATTAGATGTCCTAATCAGTCTGGAGTCTATGATATAATAATAGGATTTCTTTGCTATACCTATATTCTGACTTTCCTAACATCCTTGGAGATGGTCATGATGATCTCAAACCAAGGGGATACTTTATTCAAGCTAGATCTCAGGAAGCTTGAAAGGTGGAAAGAATCTTCATGTCCTTGCTTCTGTCATTATTTTAGTTATTAAGGATTTATCTGGTCATTGCCACCTCTCCTATGCTACTGCCTGCAAAATAACCACATTTAACATCCCCCAAAGACACTAGGTATAGCACTATACATACTTGTACATAGCTGGGAATTTTAGCATCCTCATACTCATAGATTGTAGGGAAGATCTTCATATCTGGGATGATTTCTTGTGCTCTAGAAACACACACACACACACACACACACACACACACACACACACACACACACGCACATGCANCACACACACACACACACACACACACACACACACACACACACACACACTCAAATGGGGAATGTGGAATCAGGATCCTGGACCTGTCTTGCTTGGTGTGCTACTAGAGAACTTACCATTACTGTAAAGATTTATGGTTTAACTAGTTATTACTAATATGAAGAAGCTGATGGAAAACTCCTTCCCCTAGGTGGAAAAATGAAAGGCTCATTCTACTTTCTTATGGAGCTTTTGATAATCTATTATCTCTTAATATTTTATCTGAATATTCTTTTCATTTATTTTTATTTGTTTCATCAAAATATTCAGGTAACTCTCCTTTTCTCCCCTCCCTTCACATTAGATGAAAAGATATATGATTATATAAAAGTATGTCTTGCTTATTCCTATTTCTCAATTCTTTTACTAGAGGTAGATATTCATAAGCCATTCAAATATTATTTCTGTTGCTGTCTACAATGTGTCCTGGTTCTGGAGGAATGCTACTAAGCCCCAGTGGAATACCTTTTGCTGTCTGTCCAGTGATTTTATGAATAGTAATTCTGATTCGTTAATTTCCTAAAATTCTATGTACCACCCCTTCTATCATTTGATTCTATTCCTTCCATGATTTGATTCTGTTTTCCGAAGATTATAAAGTTTTACTTTGCTCCACCTTTTGAGAGATTTTACTGTCTAGGACAGACTTAAATTTGTGGTGGATCTCTCCCACATGTCACATGTTAATCAATAAGAGAATAAATCATGACTACACTCTAGTAAAAGACATATGGCTATTTATTCAGCGTGGGATGAGTGCAGTAGAACAGTGTTTCTTGGCTCATGCTGCAACCCTATTATCTATATTTCCTTCACCAGAAGGATTCCTCAATAATGCACATTCTGGAGGAGAGAGAGGTCTTCCCCATACCTGGAAGACAAAAGCATATGATGCAGGATAAATTTACATTTTGTCAGTTCTCTGAAATTTCTATAGCTGCTCGCACAGTTCAGGGGAAAGGATGAAGAAAGATGGTTAAGAAACTTTTTTTTAAACCCTCACCTTCTTTCTTAGAATCAAATTGTGCATTGGTTCCGAGGTAGAAGAGTGATAAGAGCTAGGCAATGGGGGTTAAGTGACTTGCTCCGGGTCACACAGCTAGGAAGTGTCTGAGGCCAGATTTGAACCCATGACCTCTCATCTCTGAGCCTGGATCTTTTTTTTTTTTTTTTAACTCTTACCTTCCATCTTGGAATCAATACTAGATATTGGTTCCAAGGCAGAAGAGTGGTAAGTACTAAGCAATGGGGGTTATGTGACTTGCTCAGGGTCACACAGTTAGGAAGTTGAGCCTGGATCTTATCCACTGAGCCACCTACCTGCTTCCTAGAAGCTTTCTTTAGTGTCTTCACCTCTGGTTGGTATTGATGGAGATGGGTTGGGGAAGGGGAAAGTTGAAAAAGGAGATTGGACTTTTGAGTGATTTATGTTTCTGTATTTGTTCCTGGGCTCAAGTGAATCCTTTGAGTTTTGTACATTTTCTGTGAGGAAAGGAACAAAGACTGTCTCATGCCCAGTGCCAATATTGTATACTGAGTGCCTGTGTGGAATTGAGAATTGTATGACCTACTTTTGAAAAAGCCTAGACAAAGTCATACCTAAGCTTTAATTAGATTTTCCTAGATTAACTCTAGGTAGGATGAAAAAAAAATCAAGAGAAGCTAAACCCTGAAGGAACAGAAACTCCAGGCCATGTAAGTCT
The DNA here is from genome assembly GCF_016433145.1 of Gracilinanus agilis. Taxonomy (NCBI): domain Eukaryota; kingdom Metazoa; phylum Chordata; class Mammalia; order Didelphimorphia; family Didelphidae; genus Gracilinanus; species Gracilinanus agilis. The sequence continues at coordinate 342,020,656 of NC_058132.1, read as the reverse complement.
AGAGTCATTGGAACAATGGTGTGATATCTCTAATGAAGAAACATCAAAGCCTTTCCCACTAATAGCAAAAAAACCTTTTCTGGCTATTTTTGCCAAAAGAGAAAAAAAGAACTAGGCAAAGGTCCAAGAAAAACTGACTTTTGTGAGAGCTACAGGTCACAAAATCCAAGGTCTACAGACACATCCAGAATGGTCTGAAACCCCGAGTCTTAGGTCCTTCAGATTTCATAAGTGACTCAATACTGTTCATTCAGAATGTTCTAACAGAAGTTCTAAAAAGGGCTTATGATCAGGGTACCACCCCTCCCTGCCTTTCACCTTCCCTGTCATGGGTGACTTAGTCATGAAACCATAGAGCTTGGGGTCCAGTTTCCTTATGTCACAACCTCGAGAATATGTGGCAGTGTAAGGAGAAATATAACAAGCACTTTGAGCATTTCAGAGGCTTTTAATATTATTCCTATTATATCTTATTTCTAACATTGTTAGGAGCCAAGACTATAAAATAAAAATAGTAACTCTTTGAGAACGATATGGATTATGAGCCCCGCTTGGGCGGGGGCATAGTTGCAAAACCTCCTCCAGACTTTCCACATAACTGCGTGTTCTTTTTCCATGTTCCTGCCTCGTAATTACTTGTCCTTTTCTCTCTTCATCCCTACCGCCAACCCCCTCACCCTGAACATATATATTCTTGTTCTATACCAGCAATAAACGGGCCATGTTCCATTAGACTTCCTTGCCTTCTTGCATGCATGGTTCCCCTCCCTCCCCCTATGGTCTCTCAGGTGGCTGTTTCCCGAACACCCCATAGTTGAATCCGGCTGGTTCCGGATAATTGGCGCCCAACGTGTGGGGCTCAGAGAAAACAGCTTAACCGGACAACTGAGGAGCACACGTCGCGGCCGCGGAATTAAAGTAACGGGTAGAGGTTGACCGGACAACCTTGAGGCAGGGTAAGTTGTCCCATCACCATAGGCATTAAACGGAGAAGTGTCGGATCTGGGTAATGTGTGTGTGTGTGTGTGTGTGTGTGTGTGTGTGTGTGTGTGTGTGTAAAGAGATTCTGTGTGGAGATAGTCTGCGATTTGAATACTGTGTAGTAGGGTGCTTGCCTGAAGGCAAGATCCTGACGGGGGATTATACCGTCCACCTAAGCACAAGCAACGGCAAGAACGTGGGGAACTGCAAGTGTGTGAATGATGGGTAAGACACTCTCGAAGGAAGCGTTATTTGTTAAGGAGTTAAAGAGTAGTCTCAGGGAGAGAGGTATTAGAATTAAGAAGAAAAAAATCTATTCCGGTTCTTTTGCTTTATAGAAACTAGTCTCGCACCTCCTCAGCTGGGCTGAGGACGCTATCTTGGAATCTAAAATTAAAACTGAAGAAATGAGCTCAATTGAGGAACAGAGTTCGCCCTTTAAAAAGAATGAGTGCCCCTCGTCTCTTTTAGACGAACTTATCAAAAACCCCTCTCTCGAGGAACCCCTAGTCCCCACAAAAACAAAGCCACACCTTTATCCAGTTCTATATACAGACCCTCCTCAAGAAAGCACACTTAATCCTGCCTACCAAAAAGAATTGGAGGAGGAGGCAGCCCGTTACCATAACAATGGCCCCCTCGGGCAAAATTAAGCATTAGGGCACTGGGCCCTTCTTAGAAGAACACCAGGAAAAGTGTATTTTTCTCTAGTACTAAACGGCAAATTTAAAAGTGACCAGAAATTTTCCTCTTTGCCCCCCTTTTTAGAAGCGGCTGGCTACTTTGCTTCAGCTAGAAAAACCAGTTTTGTCATAGTTTTTTTTTCTTTCTCCCCTGGAAGGAGTCTAATCGGTAATAGCTACAGACAATGTAAAAAGTTTTAACAATTTTTACTTAGCTAAACCAGTCTTTCCAGTAATGTGGCATACCTGGAATTATTCAGGCAGGTATCAGAATCCCACTTCATAGAAAAATGAAAAAGCAAAAGTGTATTTATTTTAGGATACTTATTGAAGCATGAAGAAAGGTAATTAAGAAACAAAATTTATTATATGTCAGCTAGCTCCTTGTTAAGAATTAACCCTTTTTTGACTCATTCTTTTTCGCAGAATTCTTTAGTCATGGAGATATGAATTGTAATAATTGATCTTTTGCTAGGATGAAAAGAAAAATCTAGCTTATATAATTTATGTTTTATATTTGTCAGAGTGTGTGTGATATGCCCGGGAAATGTGTCCTCGATCAGTCTGTGTGTTATATGTTGTTTGTCTGTGATCACAATGGGAGGGTTACAGGTTGGAAAAAATAAATCTCTCTCTCTTCTTCATTCATTCCGGAGGAATGGAGAAGACAGACAGAAGCGTTAGAGAAATTCAGAAAATAACATTGTAATTTCTGGATGTTTTAAACTCTAAGATAATTTAATTGGTTAAAAGAAATCTTATTCTCTGCTCTTAATAAGGCAAGAGTTAAATAAACTAATCTGTCAAGCGTTTCTCCTTCCATTTCTCACTGGCCATGAGAAAGGGAACATAGAAATCAAAAGACAGAAAAAGGGACAAATTTGATCCCATCACTAAATTTTATCAACAGGTTAAGTACTGAGACATATATCTAATGAAAATTACAAAAGATTCTAAAAATGCAATCTAAGAAAAACTTATTCAGAGAGGAAGCAATGATTCTTAGTTGTGTACGGAAGTACAGAAGTGCAGCTTAACTTTCCTAGCTAGCAAAAAAATAAATAAAAACCATCAGTCTTGCTCAGTGCTTAACCAAGAGTGAAAAAGCTTCTTTAAACAACCATGAATTCAACCTAACATTAATTAAACTGATGTTAGTGAAAAATTTAACTTAAAGATTATTTGAACAATGCAATTGGCTTACATTTCAAAATTAGATCCCTTTAGATAGAGACTGGTCCATGAGAAAATTATTTGTTGAGAGCGAATCATTCACGCCGCCCCAGTTTAGCAGGAAGTAGCTATGAGAAGCTAAAAATCGTCGCCCATTCTCCCCCAAACTCATGGACCTTTCTCCACCCATTAGAGTATATATTTGCTAAGGAACTGAATAGGTACTGATGGTATTGTGTAAATTCATTGACTACTAGTTAAAAATGGAATTTCTGTTAAATTTAAGAATGCACAAAACTTATATTGAAAAGCTATCTATTAGGATTTGCACTGTAGGAATGATCAGACTTATCAAAAATGCTTATTGAACTGAATTTAGGGAAAACACATGAACATGTAAAATTGTTACTCTAAGATCTGTACCATCATATTAAGTAATAGGTAAAAATATAATTAACATTAGGGTTTCAAAATTTGGTAATTCAAAAATAATATTTTGCATTAGGAATCTAGTATATTATGAATATAAAAAATTTGGACAGCATTGTAATTTATTAGGATATAAAATTATTTTAAAAGCATGTGCAATGTATTAGAAGAAATTCACGACCTAAGGAATAACATGCAATTTGTTTAAAGAAAAAATATTATTATGGGTAAGAACAAACAGGTAGAATAGCTTCATGTGAACAGACTCAGAGAGGTACAGTGACCAATCAAGTGTGACTTGCCAGTTTAGCTCTGTAAAGTGAAAAAATGAACAGGACGCTAATAGCAACTTTATAACATCAATAATGATTGTGCAAAAATTCAGGTTTCCCTAATTCACCACAATTGGAGCATAAATTTAAAATAAAAAGGGAAATTGCAGATATTATAGAGAATAAAAGACAGTTAATACAAAGGAAATATGGTTTGGAAATTTATAAAAAGCAAATAACATATATTGTGACAACTTAAAACTAAGCCGTAAGACAAAAGGGTTCAGCAAAATTGTCATTGATATTAAGGATTGCTTTTTCTCAATTCCTCTTGATTTCTCCGACAGCCCTCGTTTTGCATTCTCCATTCCCATAGTCAATTACATAGGGCCTAACCCTTGATTTCAGTGGTGTGTACTTCCATAGGGAATGGCTAATATCCTACACTATGTCAAAAATTTGTTGCTCAATCTATTGACCCCATTGGGACTCATTATCCCTTAGCCTATCTCATTCATTACATGGATGATCTCCTCATTGCTGCCCCTTTCCCCTCATTGACACAGACTATAGCCCAGGCTATCGTTAGCGCGCTCCAAGCCCGTGGCTTTAGCATTGCCCCAGACAAAATTCAAACTCAATACCCCTTCACCTTTTTAGGATTTCGACTTGAACCCGACCGGCTGTTTTCTAATAAAGTTGAGCTTAAACGCTCTTCTCTTAAGACTCTTAATGACTTTCAGAAGCTTCTAGGGGATATTAATTGGCTACGTCCCTACCTGCAACTTTCTAGGTAGACGTCCGTCCTCTGGAGGATATCCTGCGAGGGGATGCTGACCCTTCCTCCCCTCGTTTTTTGACCCTGGCAGGTGAAGTTTTTCTCAAAAAGGTAGAACAGGCTATAGCCACCCAGAATATTGGATACTTCTCCCCAGAATTGTCCTTATACCTCCTTATTTTTCCCACTGAATTTTCTCCCACTGGACTTCTATGGCAAGATCCTTCTCCCCTCATTTGGATACATCTCCCCATGCACAATCGGAAGATTCTTGCTTCTTACCCCGATTTGATTGCTCGTATAGCTATGATAGGCATTCGCCTTCCACACGCCATTTCGGCCGTCCCCCTGACCACATAGTATCCCCTTACAGCAGAGAACAGCTCGACTGGCTTAAATCTCAGAATGATAATTGGGCTATACTCATTTCCATGTTTCAGGGCATATTAGACAATCACATGCCCAGTAACAAATTGCTACAGTTTTTTAATTTTACTCCCTTCATACTCACACGCCATACCCGATTCTCCCCCATTTCACGGGCACCCACAATCTTTGTGGATGGTTCCAAAACTGGCCTTGCTGCCATAGTCATGAACAATCACCCTCGTTCTATCCGAACTCCTTATGAGTCTGCGCAGCTGGTGGAACTTTATGCTGCTTTAACAGTTTTTCATTCTCTGCCTGATACTCCATTCAATCTCTACTCGGATAGCAGATATGTTGTTCAATCCCTACTCCGACTTGAAATTGTTCCTGCGGTTCAGCCAACGACCGCTACCTTTTCTCTTTTTTCCAACTCCAGCAGGCCATTCGATCACGGTCCTGTCCTTTTTTTGTGGGCCACATACGTGCCCACTCCGGCCTTCCAGGCCCCTTATCTTTTGGGAACGATCTCGCAGATCAACACACTCGCTTAACTGCCTCAGCATCTACGTCTACCCCTCCTGCCCTCTCGCCTGATCCTGTTTCCCTCGCTACAGAGGCACACAGGCTTCACCACCTTAACTTTCAATCCCTTCGCCTAGCCTACAAAATTTCCAGGGAACAGGCCAGGTCAATCCCCCCATTTGGGGATTAACCCCCGTGGCCTTCTTCCCGGCCATCTATGGCAAATGGACGTCACCCACGTCCCCTCTTTTGCTAAACTCAAGTATGTTCATGTTTCCATTGATACGTTTGGAGGCTTTCTTTTGCATCTGCACAATCCGGGGAAGCCACTAAACATGTTATCAAACATATGTTCCTTGCTATGTCTATGATGGGGAAACCTCTCTCCATCAAAACAGACAATGGCCCTGGCTATACCAGCCAAGCTTTTAAACAATTTTGCTCCCAATTAGGCATAAAACATGTTACAGGCATACCTTATAACCCACAAGGGCAAGGTATTGTCGAACGAGCAAACCAAACTCTTAAAAATACACTTTTTAAACTCAAGGCTCAAGAGACCCTTTACCCGTTAAATGGTAATCAGACTCTGCTTCTTGCTCACGCCCTATTTGTTCTTAATTTCCTTCCGCTGGATGCTGAAGGGCGTTCTGCTGCTGATCGCCACTGGCATCCGCATACTTCATCTAATTTGGCCACAGTCCTTTGTCGTGACCCCCTCACTGGCCTCTGGTGCGGCCCTGACCCTGTCCTTACCTGGGGAAAAGGTTCCGCCTGCATCTTTGATAAAACAGCGAATAATGCCCGCTGGGTCCCGTCTAGACTGATCAAAACCTTTACCCTGGACACTAATCTTGATGGCCCAGGGCATACCCCTGAGAAGCCTTCTTTTCTTTCCGCAGGAAGATGACCTCTCCTTGGAATTGCCTCCTCTACATCTTCCAGTTATTCCTTGCCTGCCACGGTCGGAGCCCTCACTTCCCTGCCAGACAAACCTGGGAAATCATTAACCCGATCAACCAAAGAATTCTTTCGCGGGTCACTTCACAGAACATGCCTCCTCTCACTTGGTTCCCCGAGCTTTTTATTGACTTTTGTCAGCTAGGAAACCCTTCTTCCTCTTCGCTTCACTACTGTTCACCTGCCACTCCACCTCCGCCGGGGACGAAAATGATACCTATATTCCCCATCTACGGTTGTCCAGGATTCTCCCAACCTGACTTTTGCGGTGGTCTTTCTGAAGGACTCTGTGCCATCTGGGGGTGTGAGACTATCGGTACTGTACATTGGGTCCCAAAAAACCGGGATCTTATCTAAATTACGAGCGGACTTCGACCGCCTTCTTGTATTTTGAATAATCCCCCCAAGATCCCTAATTGTAATCCCCTTAATATCTCTTTTACTAACACCGGGAAATTGGATTCCCGATGGACCGATGGCCTCACCTGGGGATTGCGCCTTTATAAGACAGGCCCAGATGATGTTGTTCTTATGACTATCCGCCTCCGAATCAAAACCATCACAGTTTCGGTTGGCCCTAATACTATTCTCACTGAGCGACAACCCCCACTCCCCCCCCTTCTGCCAGTACGGTTCCCTTCTGTCACCCACATTCCCCTTGATAACTCCAGACCCCATTTAATCTCTGCTAAGTCTAGACCTCACCTGATCCCAAACCCAATCCCTTACCTCCCTCCTGCTTCTACTTCTCAGCGTCTCCTTAATCTTATCTTCGGTGCATATACGGCCCTAAATTTCTCTCAACCCGATAAGACTAGAGACTGTTGGTTATGCCTCCCTGCTGCCCCTCCTTACTATGAAGCTTTTGCTTTAAACCTCGATCCTGATTACTATATCCAGCCCCCTGAACATTGTTTTCACGAACCCCCCAAGCTTACTATTTCTGATCTCTCCGGGTCTGCTCTCTGCCTGGGGAAACCACCCTCTCCTTATGAGTCTTTATGTAATTCCACTCTGCAGAAGCATCTAGGTAGTTTCTACCTGATTGCACCCAATAATACCTTTTGGGCATGTAACACCGGCCTCACTAAATGTATTATAGGGACCCGTTTCAATTTTTCCTCTGATTTCTGTATCCTTATATCCCTTTGGCCCCATATTACTTATCATTATGGCCCCTATGCTTTAACAACAATTGACTCCTCTGCCTTACGGTATAAACGAGAAGTTCTTTCTCTTTCTATTATTACCCTCCTAGGCCTCGGAGGAATAGCCGCCGGCATTAGTACCGAGACCGTAGCCCTTGTGGAAACACGCTATCTCCAATCTCTCCATACAGCACTTGTTGCAGACCTTAGGATATTGAAAAATCAGTTACAGCCCTAGAAAAATCTCTCACCTCCCTTTCGGAGGTTGTTTTACAGAATAGACGGGGACTTGACCTTTTATTCCTAAAAGAGGGCGGGTTATGTGCTGCGCTAAAAGAAGAGTGCTGCTTTTACGCAGACCATACCGGTATTGCCCGAGAATCCATGGCAAAATTACGAGAGCGATTAGCTCAGAAGAAGAGGGAGGCCAAGGCACGAGAAGGATGGTTTAATACACTCCTTAAAAACTCCCCTTGGCTATCTACTCTGATCCCTACTATTATTACACCACTTCTCATTCTTATATTAGCTCTTACTTTTGGCCCTTGGGTTTTCCAACGTCTAACCAAATTCATTAAATCAAACGTCGACTCAGCCCTTGATAAGTTTCCTACGGTTCAATACCATCGTATTGAGATAACGGACGCGGAACAACATCACGATACTCGTCTACATTCCAACAGGGCGGTAACCCAATGACGGGAATAACACAGGTCCTCGACCCTTGATGGTCGAGTAACTCCCCCTGTGTAGCCTAAGACAGGGGCCGTCGCTGTGAATATCATCTATGGATCATTTGGGAAACATAAGGTGCTTTGAGAAATGGTATAAGACTTGGAGGAAACAACGGTCAAAAGGAGCGCACTTAATTATTATGCCCTTCATTTAAAAATAAAGAAAGGGGGGCAGCTGGGTAGCTCAGTGGAGTGAGAGTCAGGCCTAGAGACAGGAGGTCCTAGGTTCAAACCCGGCCTCAGCCACTTCCCAGCTGTGTGACCCTGGGCAGGTCACTTGACCCCCATTGCCCACCCTTACCACTCTTCCACCTATTAGACAATACACCGAAAGCACAAGGGTTTAAAAAAAAAATTATTAAAATAAAATAAAAATAAAAATAAAGAAAGAGGGAATTGTTAGGAGCCAAGACTATAAAATAAAAATAGTAACTCTTCGAGAACGATATGGATTATGAGCCCCGCTTGGGCGGGGGCATAGTTGCAAAACCTCCTCCAGACTTTCCACATAACTGCGTGTTCTTTTTCCATGTTCCTGCCTCGTAATTACTTGTCCTTTTCTCTCTTCATCCCGACCGCCAACCCCCTCACCCTGAACATATATATTCTTGTTCTATACCAGCAATAAACGGGCCATGTTCCATTAGACTTCCTTGTCTTCTTGCGTGCATGGTTCCCCTCCCTCCCCCTATGGTCTCTCAGGTGGCTGTTTCCCGAACACCCCATAGTTGAATCCGGCTGGTTCTGGATATAACATCATACTATATCTATTTGTATCTTCTCTTATGGTTAATATGTCATATACACAGTTATTCACATAACCAAGTCTAGCTCTTACTATAAATCATATAGTGACAACTTATCAAACTATTATAAAAGAATTCATGATTAAAGGCTACTTAATTAAATTTTTTTCTTACATATTGGACATATTTTTAGGAATTAGTATTCATATTAATAAGGTACTAAAAATGGAAATAAAAATATGAATAAGCAGAAAAAAGATGTAAGATGTTTATATATGAAGTTGACAATTTTTTAGAAAACCTAGGGGATTCAACAAAAATATTAATCAAGATAATAGCTTCAGCAAGATAAAATAATGCAAGAATTACACAAAAATAAACACCATTAATCACTTATTAATCCAAAAAATTATAGGTAAGATCACATTTTATAAATGGGAAAAAATGTGTTAAATATTTTGGTATTAAACTACCAAGAAGACCATGGGACTTATCTAAAGAGAACTGTAAACTCTAAAACCATCTTAATAGGAAAAAGAGTAGAATTAACATAATTGGAGAGACAATCAATACACTTTGGCTTGGTTGAACCATGCAAATATAAGAATAATGTAAAGATAACAATATTTCTCAAAATTAATTTTATTATATTTTATGTAATGCCAATTAGTTACTAGTTTGAAGAATTAGAAAAAGATATAAAATGCATATGAAAGGGCCAGACATGAATAATATGGGGGAATTATGAAAGGAGAGAAGAGCCAAAGTAGTACTTGCCCTGCCAATTCTCAAATTACACATTAAATAACTCAGAAATAGAACAAAAATGTATCAATAAACTAGTGTTTAAGATATGTGAGATATCAAAATATTAGTGAAGAAAGATACAATTCGATTAAAAACTTCTGTAAGTGATAGCAGTAGAGTGAAAATGGAATTAGAAAAATCTCACAATATATGTAATATAGTTCAAATGAATCAATGAGTTAAAAATAATGTTCATTGGCATATATAGATATATATAGTACTAAAAGGTTTGTAAAGCACTTTATATACATTATCTCATTTGGCTTCACAACAACTCTTTGAAGCTTATTATATTTCTTAATATGCTAGAGAAGGATGTGTATGTAGCCCTTCTCTGGCTGGTAAACTCTGATTCATTTGAAAGTAGGATATGTTGGTGTTCTTCTTATTTAGGTAAAGATCTCCCTCTCCTATGATGAAGTAATGAAGGATGAGTTGAGGTCTCTTAAGTCCTCTAAGAAAGAGGACTCAACTTCCTATAAAAGCGAGCCAGGACTCATTGAGTCTCTGTCAAATAAGAGACCAATGGAAGAGATCTGTTAATGGGATTCATGCTTCCATTAATAAAGTATGTTTTCTTAGAGAAATTGCCTCATATTCTTTATTGGTTATGATTCTACGTGCTACAATCTTTCAATTATTTACTTCTTAAGGTACTATTAAAGAATTTTTAGGACCAACACCTTGAACCATCATTGGAAGCCACCAAATGAGATTCCTTGATCTAGTCTAACTAGTTTTTGAAGAGAAATCTCTACACATCCCTGACAAGTGATCATGCATCCTCTTCTGAAAGGTCTCCACTGAGAGAGAATTTCACTACCATGACAGCCTATTTTACTTTTGGACAGCTCTAATGGATAAGGGCTTTCCTTTTACCTAGCTGAAATCATATGATAGAAAAAAAAATTATTCCAGTAAAGGGAAAAGAAAAAAAAAACTCATTTCTCAGAGGCTGGAGGGAAGGGATACTCTGTAGAAGGCATTAAGTTGCAGGTAGGTGGCATAGTGAATACCCAAGTTCAAATCCTGCCTCATACTCTGACTAGTTTGTGTTCCTGAAAAAGTCACTTAACTATTCTGTGCTCAGAACAACCCAGGGAGATAAGTGTTATTATTTTCTGTGAAATGGTTATAATAACAGCATCTACTTCCTAGCATTGTTGTGAGGATCAAATGAGATAATATTTGTCAAGTGCTTTGCCATCCTTAAAGCACACCAAAGATGCTAGCCTTTTACAGAAAAGGGAAATAGAAAAAGTAGATGTTTCCTCTCAGAAGTTTATTTCTTGTTGACAAATTTTGCTAAGACCCTCGCTTTCATCAATATGATATGCAAAAGAAACTGACAAAAAAGTAGTATGTATTTTAAAAAATTCAAATCAGATGAATATGAAAGCAAATATATTTTAGGAAGAATAGTGAAAAACATTTCAAAGGAAAATCGATCGACATATCAAAAGGAGAAACTTTGTTAAGTAAAAGTGATCAAAACAAAAGATTTTTTTAAAACTGTTTTTCTTTCAGAGACCATTTCCATCTCTTCCAGGAAGGTTTTATGGTACTACTCCAATTCCTCTTTTTATTTTTATAAAGAGGTTGAAGCAGAGTTGAAAGGCACTAGTACATAGTAAGTCAGTTTTCCTGTCTTGCCTTATTTATCTTTTAGGCAAGTTGCTTGGGAGACTTTTCTACATAACTATATCATTATTTGGGGAAACTTATGGCATGACTTTAGACAGAGCTGCCCTTTGATGACTTATTCTGAGTGTCTATTTGGGAGGAATTACTCTTTTTCAACACACAGGTATACAAAAACTGTGGCAGAGCCTGTGTGCTATCAAAAATGACAAAAGTCTCTGGATTATTGACATCGTCAACAACACTGTCATAGGCATCCATGGTTCTTGTACCCAGTGGAGGAGGAGAAATGTAGGCTGCATTGCCTCTACAATAGGCACCTACAGCCACTTCAGCCTCGAATATGTAAATCAAGCAGTCAGAGTCAGGGGTCCTCCTGATATTGTCTACCAAGTTTCCCAGGCTCTTGTTGAAGTAGATGCCATCTCCATAGTGGGCATCTGATGAAAGAAAATAAACAAATAAACCAGTGAGAGCTGGGGAGGTGAGTTTCAACTGAAAAATTGCATTTCTTATTTGAATACCAAATGTACACCACTATTAGCAATCCAATGACCCACCTCCCACCAACTTCCATTCTCTGTTTCTGTCTTCAGTCAAATATACTCCCACAAAGTGAAACAGAGCTTGACAGAGAGAAAGGAAAGAACAAAATAACTTAAGTTCAAGTTTGATATGAATCCCAGGTAGGTGGGTCTACTATTTGCTGGATGTTTAAAGAAAAAATGAGGGCTTAAAGTAGTGTAATGTGTAATATTAAGAAGATTCTGAAAAAAAAAAGATCTGTATAATCTAAATTGTTGGGTTTACAAATGAAAATGTGAAAATATTATTTTGGTATTGAAATTGATGTTTCTTTTCAATTTCAAATGAAATTGAAGTTCCAAAATTGAAATTTTCACTATTGAAGTGAGCATCAAGTGAAAATGTAATGATCACTGGGAATGAGAAGTTTTACATTTTGTAAAATTGAGATGGAACTTGTACTAAGAGTTTGGAATATTGTTAAAAACAATTTCTGGATTTTTTACTAAATTGTGATATATTGATTGTTACCAAAATATATACTTTGTGAATGTGTGTTTAGATGCAATTTGTTAGAATTTGATTCTATTTACTCACAGATGATTTATGATTTGTACTATAAACTAAATATTTGTGGTGAATTGGTTATGCCAATGTACAAAAGATATTATATGTGAAAAATCTAATTGTTAATAAGATGTAATATAATTGCTAATAATAGCAGTCTTCCAACTGGTTCAGTACTAGGAAAACTATAAACATATTTGACCACATTAATAATAAAAATAACAAAAATCATGGTTATAGCAATAGGCTCAAAGACAGCTTTTAACAGGTTACAATACCAATTCCTATTAAAAAAAACCATAAGAAATAAATAGGAAATAATTATCAACTTCAGCAAAGTTGCAGAATATAAAATAAACCTAAGCAAATAATCAACATTTCTGTCCATTATATATAAAACCCAGCAGGAAGTGATAGAGAAATTCTCCTTAAAACAACTACATATAGCATAAAATACTTGGGATTCTACTTGCCAAGACATATACAAAAACTATATGAACATAATTACAAAGTTCTCTTCACTCAAATAAAAGCAGATCCAAAATAATTAGAGAAATAGTAATTGCTCATTGGTAGACAAAGCAACATATTATCGAAATTGATTTACTTATTTAGGGTCGTATCAATCTACCAAAGAAATATCAAAGAGCAAGGGAAAAAAAATTCATCGAACAAAGGGTCAACACTATGAAAGGGAAGAAAGAAGGCCTAACAGTACTAGATTTCAGGATATATTATAAAACTATAATCATCAAAATGTTTTGGCACTAGGTAAAAAATAGAGAGGTTAATCAGCATAACAGATGAGGTGCAAAATATACAAAAGCAAGATGAGCAGAGTTGCTTCATATTTAATAAACTCAAAGATCTCAGCTAATGGAGCAAAACTCACAAATCTACAAAATCTTGTGAGAAAATTAAAAAGTAGTCTGGTAGAAACTAGATATGAACCAACATCTCATACCATACTAGAAAAGTTCCAAAATGAGTATATGATTTAGATAGTAAGGGTGACATCATAAACAAATTAGAATGGCATGAAAGAAATTGCCTATAAGCTCTATGGATAAGGGAAGAGTTTGTGACCAAACAAGAGAGAGAAAAGTTTATAGGAGATAAAATGGACACTTTTTGCTTACATAATATTGAAAAGTTTTTGCACCAAAAAAAGCAAGCTAAAATTAGAAGAGAAGCAGAAAATGGGGGAAGAGGGGTGAGTTTTTGTGGTAAGTTTCTCTTGCCATATGTTCTCCTTTTTAAGATATATCAGGAATTGATCCAAATTTACAAGAATTAGAGATGTTCTCTAGTTGATAAATGATCAGAGGATATTTTCAGAGGAAAAAATCCAAGCTATAAATAGTCATATTAAAAAATGCTTCAAATCACTAATAATCAGATTATTAAACAATTTAAACAATTATTAACAAATTAAAACAACCCTGAGGTACCACCTCACACCAATCAATCTGGAAATGTTGATGAAACAAGAAAATAATATGCCAAAGGGGTTCTGGGAAAACATATTTAATAATGCCCTGTTACTGGAGCTGTGAATGGGGTGGTCATTCTGGAAAGCAATTGGTATTGGGCCTCAAAACTCTTAATCTGGGTGTACCTTCTGATTCACCAATACTGTTGCTAAATCTATAACTCAAAGAGATCAAAGAAAGAGGGAAAGGACTCATCTGTACAATAATATTTGAAGCCACTCTTTTCATGGTATCAAAGAATTGAAAACTGAGGGGATGCCCATTAACTGGGAAATTTCTGAACAAGTTATGGTATATGAATGTGATGGAATACTATTGTACTATAAAAAATATAGATAGGATAGTTTCAGAAAAACCTGGAAAGATTTGTATGAAGCAATATAAAGTAAAGTGAGCAGAACCTTGGACAACAATTTATAAAATGACTATATGGTAATGACGAAATTGAAACAATCAGTTTTAAAAGTCTCTGGAAGTCTTATCAAAACAGTGATCCATCAGGTTTCAGAGGCTTCTACCTTGAGATAGAGCAGTAATGGATTCAGAAAAAGACTGAAGCAAATTGGGGGAAGGGTAGCATGACTACCACTTTTGTCTGTTTTGAATTTGTTTTGTTTGACAACATATTTTTAATGGCTTTTGTTTCTCACTAGGTAAGGAAGGAAAAGGTGAAAGGGAGGGAATTTAGAACTAAAAATAAAATGAAATTGTATTTTTAAAAAGCTTTTATTATTATTATTAATTTTTTTAAATCTTTCTTTGGAGGAATAAAAACTGTCCCAGAGAGCTTAATTTTTTTACTTTTCTAGTTGCTCTGAGAAGTATTCATCCTACTTGGGGATAGGAAAGGAAAATAGAATCAAATGTCTGAAGTTTTTCTTGCTTATGTTCTAAGTTTAAGAAAAAAAGGAAGAAAGTAAATGAAATTACAGTTTTTAAGGCTGTCAGCAAAAGAAAAAAAATGCTGATACAATTTATCAAGTGACTTTACATCCAATCTTCCAAAGTCCCTTTGCAACAGTTGGATCAAAAGGGCCCTGAACAAGAGAGTCAAATCTACCTAAGTGTTGATATCTCTCTAGCTGCTGTCTGCTTGCTAGTTCCCAACCAGTGGACAGGATCAGTGTCATAAAGAAGGGCCGACAGATCGAATTGCTTGCCAGTTCGAGGAGCGAGGAGGAAAGGGAGGAAAGGAAACAATTTGGATCCTATAACTTCAGAAAACATATGTGGAAATTTGTTGTTACATGTAATTGGTTAAAAAATAACATATCTTACAATATTAAAAGAAATAGTCAAAAACCAAATCGGGGCTGAGACCTACCAGGAGGCATGGAGTATATGCTCTGAAAGCCAATTCTCTTTATGAGTTTGCAGAATTGATACGGAACTTCCTGGTATAGTGTGAGGCTCACGTTCCCATTTCCTCTTCTACTTTGAATCATCTTCTTCCTATCTTTATAGGTAGCCTCAAGAATAAGATTGCTGATTGACTTAACCTGTCAAAAAATGAACAAACTGTCAAAAGTGGTGGATGGAGAGAAGGATTGCAGGTTTTAACTTGCCTACTTCAAAAAGAAATAGCTAATAGGCATGCTATTTTTCACCTCAGTTGCATTTAATGTCAAAATGTTCCTTCAGTCACTGGTAAAGCATTAGCCCAGCTTCCAATAGGATCTAAGTTCCTTGAGGACAGCAACTATTATTCTGTCTCTATTTCCCAAGTACCTGGTATAGTACCTGGCATATAGTTATAAATACTTGTTGAATAATAAGTATTTGTTGAATTAAGTTATTGAATTCAAATCCTGTCTCTGATACATACTGGTTGTATGACTAAGTTGTTTAATTTATCAGAGCTGTAGACAATGTCCTACTACTAGAAATTGCAGAGTAGATGCTAACCTGCATTGTTGGAAGGAGTATTCTCACCTAGGAGATCATTGAACCAATGAAATCAGTGATTCAATCCATATCCATTATAATTTCTTTTTTAAATTTAATTTAATTTTTAAAACCCATACCTTCTGTCTTAGTATCAATCAGTTTTCTCTCCTTCATCAAGCTCTATTTCATTTCTAATCATTGGAAAGGACTAAAGGAATAGTTCAGATCACATTTAAATAGCTAATCCACCAGAAAACTGCTTGCAGTTTTCTTTGGATCAGAGGAGGGATAATGTGGGTGAAAAATTCCCTACCCCCTTATATGAGGATTAGATTTTAATATTAGCAGTAGTTTTGAGTTAATCATAATTGTAATTCTAAAATAGTTAAATAATGTTAGCATAAGTGATGATTTTAGTAGGCTTTTTGTGATTATTTTAGTATAAGTATTAAGGTTTTGAATTAAGTAAATAACTGCTTTAGCATAGGCCTTAGTGTCAGCTACACCCTTCAAAGCTGCTATATCATGCACCCTCAGCAATAATTATGGTCTTGAACTTGTGATCTGGTATACATCACTAGGCCTGACCCAGGATTCAAAGCCTGGTACCACACACTCTTATCTTTGCGTCACTAGTCCAGGCTTCATTTTTTCATAAAGTGACTTCTAAGTCATCATCAAGTGACTTCTATCAATGAGAAGTATGTCCTGACCTATTTTTAACATGGTATTTTTAACTTGGTATATAAGTTGTGATATTCTTAGGGGTATATAGGAAAGTCTCTCACAGTGCTCGGGGTCTTTTGGTCTTGACCAGAAGTCCGGCTTTGTTGGGAGACTGGCCCTCTCCAAAGAAACCTATTTCTTTATAGCTTGGAGTCTTTGATTTGTGTTCTTGTGGTTAGAAATTACTCAACACAGCTTAGTTCCAACCTTTGCTGTTTCAGCCTACAATTTTAATTCTCCACTCTCCGTCCAATTCCTAATCCCACAAACACACACACACACACACACACACACACACACACACACACACACACACACTCGTATAGACACACGCTCACACAAAACAACAACTCTCAAGCTCTTCATTTATCCACATCCCCAAAGCTTGAAAAAGAAGTAAACAAATTAAATTAAATGAATATTAGTGAGAGTCTCCTCTAGATCATCTTCATTATGTTATGGTTGTTACCTTTTGCACTTCCAAACCAGCTTTTTCAAATACTTTCTTTTTTTTCTGGAGCATCTCTTCCTTCAAAAAGTCTGACATATGCACATTTCCTTCTTGTGGCTTGATAGAGGATGAATAATTTAGACCTACAAAAAACAAAACCTGAAACACTGACTGTTCTACAAGATGAATAAATCAAATTCCAGATCTTACTGGGTAACCATAGCCTAAATTGCAACCCTCTCCATTTGAACTGTATAGTAAGAGAATTCCAGGCTAAGATGGCCACAGAGTAGAAGCAAGGGTCTTCTTCTACTCACCACCAACTGATATAAAGCACCTCAAAAGGACAAAAATCAAAATCAGATGAGTGAAGGGGCTCTGTAGGTCCCGGCCTTGAAAGTAGGCAGGGTTTGGGCATTTCCATGCTATAAGGAGGTAAAATTACTCCTACCAAAGCTCAAGCTGATCACTTATACCCCATTCCACCTATGGCACCAGAGTCAGAGCAAACATGGGACAATCTCTAGGATCTTGGGGGTGGGGCTGGCTGAGGACACCTCAGACTTACCCCTGAGAGCAGCAAGACTTGGGACCCCAGGAGGCTGAGGAACAAGAAGCTTGGGCACAGAGATAAGGCAGAGAGGGGCTGCCCACAGCAGATGGGGTGGAGACTGAAAATAGCCTCAGGGCTCAATACACAGAGACCTGCCTACCCTCCTCACTCAGACTTCTGACTGGGAAGGGAAGAAAAAGCTCACACAGCAATGGCCACCAACACCCAAGAACTACAATCTACAACTACCAAAAAAGAAAATGAGAAAAAACTTTGACCCTGGATAACTTCTATGAAGAAAAACAGCACACTACAAGAGGAGATAGCACAGAGTGAGAAACAAGCAAACATCCAAACTTTCAAAAAAAAAAAAAAAAAAAAGGAAATTGGTCACAAGCTTTCCAGGAACTCAAATTGGAGGCCAAGAACCAAGTAATAAAGATACAAGAAACTTGGCAAGAAAAGTGGGAAATAGTTCAAAAAGAAAATAACAGTTTAAAAGACAGAATTTCCCACTTGGAAAAAAAGTCCAGAAATCAAATGAAATGATAAGCAAATTGGAGACCAGAATTGAACTGTTGGAAGCCATGAACTGCATAGTGAGTTCCATGATTTTTTTCAACCCTTACCTTCCATCTTGGAATTAATACTATGTATTTTTCCAAGCCATTCAATCTTTTAGGGATAGACACTTTGGAGATTAAGTGACTTTCCCAGAGTTATATAGCTATGAAGTGTCTGAGGCCAGATTTAAAGCCAGGACTTTCTATTTCGGCAACTCATCATCACCTGATGTTTTGAAAGGTACCATTGGGTAGTGGACAGAGAAATGGTAGTCAAAAATGGAAGGGAAAAAACTTAAATATTCAAAACAGCATTTCTTGTTGGTAGCAAAAAACTGGAAATAAAGCAGATGCCTATCAACTAGGGAATAGCAAAACAAATTGTATATGAATGTAATGTAGTCTTCGGAATTGCTGAAAACCATTGAAAAGGAGGCCTGAAGAGAAACAGCTTTAGCATAAAAAGGGCTGTACTTGTTGAGGTGTTTTAATTATACTATGTATATGTTTTTGTTGATCATAAAAATTTACTCCTGCACTGTGATTTCTTGCAGCCCATCCAAACTATCAACAGAAAAAGGACAGAGCTATTGATAACATGAGTTATTTAATAGCTGAGTGATATTGCAGCAAAGTGAATAAAGCATTGACCTCAAAGCCAGGAAGACCCAAGTTCAAGTTCTACTTCTGATAGGTAATGGCTATGTGACCTTAAACTTCTCAGTTGTCCAGGTAATTAATTCTCCAAGACTAAAAGTTGCAAAGAATGTGCCAACCTGCACAGGTAAAGGGGATTTCCTCACCTGGGAATTCCCTCTACCAATAAAATCCTAAGACAAAATATTCTCTCTTTATTTAGCATCTAAGGAGGTGCTCAGTGGTGTATTACTTAGTCAACTGAATGTAAATTGATTAGGAAAATCAGTGTTTAATCACAAAATGAAACCAAGCTCTAGGTCATTCTAATGGTCTACATTGGGTAAGTCATTGAACTCCCAAAGCCTAGTCCTTGCTGCTCTTCTGCCTTAGAACTAATTCATGGTATTAAGTCTAAGAGAAGGTAAGGATTTAAAAAAAAGAGAGAGAAAGAGAGACCATGATGGGGGCAGCACAGTGTATTGAGACACAACTCAAGTGTGTCACAGATGCTTGTGATAAGAATGTCTAGTTATCTTGACCAAATGATTATATAGGTCAAGATGTCCTATAGTTATAATCACTCAAGAAGAAACCAGAGAAATCTGACTGCAGTCTCACCAGGAAAGTCACTTGCCTCTCTGAATTTTGGTCCTTTATATGTAAATTGAGGGGATTGAACTAGATGACCTTTATGTCATTCACAGAACCACATCTATGTTCCTATTATGAAAGCTACAAGGCTAAAACTGAGATTAAAAAAACAACCATGAATCCTAGAGTCTGAGAGGCAATAAATAAGAGGCTGGTTTCCATTTCTGGATCTAGGTTCCTTTGTATTTAGACACGATGGTCAGGACAGAGATGTCAAACTTGTTGGCCATGCCCCACAAAACTCCCAAGTGCAGCCTGACCCATATCAAATTGTAATTGGGAAATGTTTACCCAAACAAATAAAAATTTAATGAAACGTAGAGAATAATAATTTGTGGTTTTCTAAAAGGATAGTGTAGTAGACTTGAAAGTAGGAAAACTTGTTTGGATCCAAGATATATACTACTATTACTAATGATGCCAATAATAATAATAATAATAATAATAATAATAATAATAACAATAGCTACTGTTTACATAGGACTCTGTGCTTGGCAAAGTATTTTCTTTTAATATTCCATTTGCTCCTTACAATCTTTTGAGGTAGATTGCTACTAGTGACCCTATTTTACAGGTGAAGCAACAGATGCTGAGAAAAGTTAAGTGACTTGCTTAGAATTATATCACAAAGTATTTATGTGAGGCAAGATACGAAGTCAAGACTTCCTGAATCCAAGCCCAGAACTCTATTCAACACACAGTGACCCTGGGCAAGTTACTAGTTTCCTTTCTTTGCCTCTGGTTCTTCATCAATAAGAGAGGAGCTCATGGGATTATTGTGTTGATTAGATGAGATCCTTATGTATGCAAACCTTTAAACTCTATAGATTTCACTTATGTCATAAGTGAAAAGGTAGAAAGAACCACCACACCTCTCAGAGATCATTGAGTAGCTCAGAACATAAAGCTGAAATTAACATTCTAATTTTAAATTTCAGCATTTTTAAGGCCATGAAAAAAAATTGGTCTTTTTTGAGAAAACAAAAATATTAATAAAAAAAGTTATGATAAGGTCAAAGAGATGTTGGGGTCTGACCCGGGGAGAAAGAAGCCACAAATAATTTTCACAGAGCCGCCTCTGTGTTCTGCTAAAGGCCACAGCAAAGCTGTTACACAAGCAGCAGGTGGGATATCTGGGAATGAACTCTGGTCCCTTGAATTGCTTGGGTTTACAGAGAAGCCTTAAAAAATGTTTTGGGTCATGCTTTTACATAAACAATATTCTGTGGGAAAGAAATGCCTTCTAAATATGATATAATGCTTAGCACTCTACTCTCTATAAAAATCTTTCTCTAATGTGTAATAAAGGGGAACTTTTGTGAAGTTGCCCCTGTTCATTCTTCAGCATTCAGACATTAACAAGCCCAGAAGATGACAAAGTTACTGTATGGTTCCCTCTTAGAATCGATACCGTGTATTGGTTTCAAGGCAGAAGAAGGTTAAGGACAAGGCAATGGGGGTTAAGGAACTGGAAGGAGTATGGTGGCTTCTCTCACTGGCTCTGAATCATAAGACACTTACTTATTAGCCACTTGAGGATTTTATCGAACCAATCCATCTGCACACGCCACAGCAGAATTTCAATATTCAGCATCATAGGAATGATATTCTTCAGTCTTCCTGTAATCTCTAATGTTGCCTTCCCAGGCCTGATATCCTCTCTAATGGAGACCTCAAACTTGTTCTTTAAATGAGTCAACAGGTCATGCTCCTCTTTGCCAAAGTAGAAGATGTGATTGTTTTCAATCACCCGGCACTCCTGGGCCTGCAACAGCTTGTGGACCCACTTTTTAGCAGCATCCAGGTGTTCTTCCTTGTTCCCTTTGAGATGGATAGAAGGTGATCTGGCTTTTTCAAGGTCAGCTTCTTTTTGCCATTCTCTGGAGATGTGTGGAACTGAAAGGATTACCACAAACAAATATCATATGGGCTTAGAAACAAAATAGTCACATCCCACAGGTAAAATTTGCACCAAAGTGATCTCTATTTCTCCTTTCCTTCTCTCTTGTCTCAAAGGAGAAGATGATGCTTATTTCTTCTAAAGCTCCCCACCTCCCCACATACCCATGATCTCATCTATTTAGTCTCTTCTGCAGCCTTGCTCTCTGTCTCATGTATCTTCATTCTCTTTTTCCTGGGTTTTTTACTTTAGCTTATAAATATGTAAGGTTGGGCAGCGAGGTGACACAGTGGATAAAGTGTAAGGACTAGAGTCAGGAAAACCCAAGTTAAAATTCAGTCTCAGACATTTAGTAAATGTGTGACCCTGGGCAAGTCACTTAACCCTGTGTGCCTCAGTTTCCTAATCTGTCAAATTAGCTAGAGAAGGAAATAGCAAACTACTCCAGGATCTTTGCCAAGGAAACCCTAGATGGGGTCAAGAAAAGTCAGACATGACTGAAATGACTGAACAACAACAAAATGGAAATAATACTTGCATTATCTGCTTCTGAGAGACATTCAAGAGGAACCTTAAAATACTATTTGCATGTTATTATTATTGATTTTTAACTACTTAATTGGTCTTTAGCCTCAAAAATATGTCCATCCCAATACATCTTCTATGCCACTTCCCAAGTCATCTTGCCTCTTCATTGTCTAACCCACTAGAAAGAGTTTGTACTTTCTGTTTCAACTTTCTCACATCTACTCATCCCAAATCTGGTTTCTGATGCTACTATTTTACTGAAATGGCTACCTCTGAGATTACCAAAGACCTCTGCATTGCCCAAACCAAGAATCTCTTTTTCCTGTCCTCATCTCTGAACTTCCATGACGGTACAATGTCTTTGTTCTCTGACCTATCTGCTTGTCCAGGCTTTGTTGACTCTTCATCCTGCTCCTTTCCTTTACATGAATGTGTATTCCCAAGTTCTGTCCTAGATGCTCTGTCTGTATCTGTCTCTACCTCTGCTATTGTCTCTCTTTCTCTGTCTCTGACTCTCTCTGTATCTCTCTCTTTCTTTGTCTCTGTTTTTGTCTATCTCTTGCAGAAGGGAGAGAAGGAGGGAGGAAGAAAGGAAGGAAAGAAGGAAGGAAGGAAGGAAGGAAGGAAGGAAGGAAGGAAGGAAGGAAGGAAGGAAGGATGGATTATATGGCCTGAGATTAGAAGTAGGCAGGATGAACCCCAAGTCTTGCAAACTCTGAGGCAAGGGTTACAGACAAAGAAAAGAGTTCTGTCATTTATTAGATAAATGTTTCTTCTTAGTTGTCTCTGTCCTACTTGACCCTTCTTACTGATTCCTAGAGAGTGGAACTGGACCCGTCATTTGGTTTCCTTATGGATGAGGGAACTCTATGAATGAGGGCAATGTCTTCTCTGTAATTAATTGAAGCCAAACTTCAACTCAGGTCTTCCTGTCATTAAGGCTGGATCGATCTCAATTGACTTTGCCTCTCACCTGAATTAATTTAGTTAATATAGTCATGAAATAGCAGCACAGATAAATGGCCCAAACCATCTCTCTGACACTTAATTCTATAGGCAAGGGCCAATAATGAATTTCTCAAACCTCAAGCAACACTTTGGGACTAAAGGGTAGGGATAGGTTGTCATCTATAGCGAGTGGGCCAACAATCACTTTTTTCTTTAAAAAAAATTAAAACCCTTATCTTCTATCTTAAAATCAATACTGTATATTGGTTCCAAGGCAGAAGAGCAGTAAGGGCTAGGTAATAGGGATTAAGTGACTTGTCCAGGGTCACACAGTTAGGAAGTGTCTGAGGTCAAATTTAAACCCAGGACCTACCATCTCTAGGCCTGCCTCTGAATCCACTGAATCACCTAGCTATCTTCTCCCCCTTTCTAATGGAAGAGACTACATGCAAACACATTTAAACACAAGATATAGAGTGTAAATGGAAGATAAAAGGAGTTGCCACACTGAGTATTTAGAAATAAGTAATTTGTCTTCATTTACAAGTTATCAGATTTTTAAATTTTAGGACATGTGAACGTTATTTACCTATTTCTGATAGTATCGGATTATAAGGCAAAGAGAACTGAAAACAGATCAAATTTATCAGAAAACCTAAGGAGTAAAGGAAAACACTTGCCTAGAATTTGTGAGATTTCACATTGTGAAGATTTCCCCTTCAACCTCTTGAAATTTTACTAATAACATTGTTTCAAACTTCTTTTTTTTTTTTAAACCCTTATCTTCTGTCTTGGAGACAATACTGTGTGTGTATTGACTCCAAGGCAGAAGATTGGTAAGGGTTAGGCAATGGGGGTTAAGTGACTTGCCCAGGGTCACACAGCTAGGAATTGTCTGAGGGCAGATTTGAACCTAGGACCTCCTATCTCTAGGTCTGGCTCTCAATCCACTGAGCCACCCAACTGTCCCCCAAACTTCTAAACTCCCTTCCTCCTCAATAGTTTGTATTAATTTCACCAACCAGGTCTTTTTCAGAATTGATGTTGATGAATAGACTTTAGTAAACTTGGTAACAAAACCAAAATATAGTAACAACTAAAACTTATATTAAACTTTAAAGTTTGGAAAACACTTTATAAGAGATGGAGACAGGATTCAAATCCAAGTCTTCCTCATTCCAAGTCCACCACTCTTATCCAATTGAGACACAAAGGACAATGATTGTCCTAGTAAAGGTAGTTGAAGAGCAATCTTTTCTTGGAAAGAAATACAGTTATCCCTTGATTATTAGTGAGTTGATTATTCACCTTGCTATTGTATATGTGATGTGATTCAGTCTCTCCCACTACTTCTATAAGTCATTTAACTTGTGCTTGTTGAATTGAATTGATGTAAGAGTTGGGCTAAATTTGGAAGGGTTCATGGCAGAATGAAGAGACACTAGAGTGAGATGATCGATACCATCAATCATCACAACACTTTAATCCACATCTTTATTCTTCATTAGATACTCTTAAGAGATTATTCCCTTAGTGACAATGAATGGCTGGCTGCTACCTTTGAATTTCTTACCACTTTTTTTATTTTTTTTATTTATGCTGGTTGCCATCTGTCCCATCTGCTGAGTCATCATTTTGTCCAACTCACTTTTGATAACCTATATGAAGTAGTAAATAAGAGAAAAGTGTCAACCAAGGCTATAGCTATTGTTAAGTGACCTACATATTGCTGACACACATAAGATTGGAGATTCAGGACTGTAAGGGACCTTATAGTCCATCCATTCACTTTACAAATCAGGAACTAGAACCCAAATATGGTTAAGGAGATTTCTGCTAAAAAGCATTAAAAAATATAGGGACAAATGGACCTTTCCTTATTATGGTAAGTAATATTTATTGAAACTAAGAATCAGTTTTACATGTAATGAGGATAAACTAAAGGAAAATGTAGACCTACTATCTAGAGGTCAGGGATATCCATTCTCACCACTGCTATTTGATATTATACTAGAAATTTTAGTTACCATAATAAGAAAAGAAACAGACATTTAAAAAATGAGCAAAGTGAAAACTAGAACTAAATTATCACTTTTTGCAGATAATATCATAGTTTACTAGTAGAACTCTACAATTAACTGCAACAAGAACTTCAATGAAGTTGCAGCATATAAGATCAATTCATATAAATTTTCTGCATATTAACAATAGAACCCAACAGGAAGACAAAGAGAAATTCCATTTAAAAATAGATTTGAAATGTACAAAAAAATTGAGAGTACAAATACCAAAACAAAAAATAGCTATATAAATGTAATTTCAAAACACTGTGGAAATGAAAACAGGCCCAACTAATAGAGGGACATTAATTGGTTGTGGGTAGGCCAAAAAAACCCCAAAAACGCAATATTACCTAAATTAACTTACTGATTCAGTATCATACTAATTAAACTACCAAAAGATTCCTTTATAGAACTAGAAAAAATAACAATTTGTTTGGTGGAAGAAAAGTTATAGAATCGCTAGGGAAATAATGAAAAAAGAAGTAGGAAGGAAAGAGGGAAAGCAGTATTAGATCTAAATAATATCATAAGAATTTGGTATATGTATAAAAATAATTACAGCTTTTTTTTGTCATGGCAAAGAAGTGGAAATTATAGGGGTGTTTCAATTGGTGAATGGCTAATAAACTAATTATGGCATATAAATATAATGTAATGTTATTGTGCCATAAAAATGATAAAGGGAAGGGTTCAGAGAAACTTGGGAAAATCTTTATGAATTGATGCAGAGCTGAGTGAGCAGAACTTCAAGAAATATTTATATAATAAATACAATATTATAAAGAAAGCAAGTTTGAAAAAATTGAGATTTTTGATCTATATAATGGTCTTTCATTATGCTAGAGCTCTGATCTATCTATATCAGTGATGGCAAACCTATGGCACAGGTGCCAAAGATGGCACACAGAGCACTCTCTGTGGGCATATGCGCTATACTTCCCCTGAGTTCCTTCCTGCTCCAGAGCTCATTACTAGAAAGGCAGAGGGACTTGGGCAGAGCTTCTCTCTTCCCCTCTCCACTGTGCCTGATGACATCTTTTCACATCACTTGCCCCTCTGCCCAGCAGCCCAATGGGAGCGCACTTTCTCCTTCCCCTGTATGGGCTAATGGCAGGGTTTGGGGGGGCACATGCCCAGGACTCAGTGTGGGGGAGCATGGCATGTGGGCTCTAAAATGTTTACCATAGCTGATCTATATTCTGACAGAGAGTCAATGGATTTATGTTGCAGAATGAAAGATATGTTTTTGGACATGGCTAATGTGTTTTGCATGACTTTTGCATATATGCTACAAGTCTTATGTCTTTTCATTTTTCTTTTAAACTGCAGAGTGAGGTAAACAAAAGATAAAGTAAATGCCTATAAATGGAAAAATAAAATAGAATTTTTAGAAAGAAAATTTTTAAAATGTGGAACTGGAGCAGAGTTCAGCAAAGTGGAGAGGAGAAAGAGATTTAGCAATTGTTGTTATAAAAGCCAGGATTGGAACATGGAAAATGGATGTGCTCTCTGAAGGAATCTGTGTAGAAAGAGATTAGTGAAAGGAAAAAAATAATATGGAAGAATGTCTACAGTTAAGGAGTGGGAAGGAGAAGAAGAGCTAACAATAGAAACAAAGCAGGAACAACAGTTATGCAAACCACCTGTTCCAAGAATTGGAATGGATCTTAAAGATCATCTTCTCCAACATGAGCTGAAGCCTAGATAAGTGAACTTGGCTAAGATCACATGGCTTGTTAGTAATCAACACAAGACTTGAATCTTCTCATTTTAAATCTAGTGGGTTTTGCACTAAACCACTGTGTCTACACATACTAACCATGAGATCATGGGAATCAAGTCATTTAACTTCTCAGTGCTCTAAGCAATACTGTAAGACCAGAAGTTACAGAAAAGCAAAGAACTTTAATTAGTAGAGGGAATTTCCTAAACCAGGAGGTCACTATAAACAAAGAAATCACAAGTCCTATATCTGTCTCTCTTAAAGGAAGACAACACAAGCAAATGCTAAATTGTACAACATTGTCCAAGTGGAATCAATTATATATCTTGCCTGATACAGTTCGTAGTCATTTGGATAGACAACAAAATTCACAAGAAGTTTTTTTTGGGGGTGGTTCTTGGAAAACTGGAAAATTTCCTTTAACATAATAGGAATTGCTTCTTCTTTTGGGAGGCCAATATTCCCAGTTCCAAGAGCAGGGAAGGATATCGAATTCATATTTTCCTGACAGGATTTTTCCAAACACCGCTTCACTGCCTCTCTCAGCGTCTGTAAGGAAGCAAAAGTTTATTTCTTTTTATTATAATCCTAATACTTCAACAACCTCAACTATATGCCCTGTCCCTCACTTAGGAAATGTTAGGGGGAAAGAGTGGAGTAAGGTAGTAGTCATTCTTTACCTGGGACTAAAGTTTGATTTTACCACATGGTTTGCTTTGCTTACTCTGTGAGATCCATATTGCTGAGAGGGGTTCAAGCTGCAGAGATGGGTATAAGCTGCAACATAGAATTCCATATGGATTCCACAGAATTCTGTGTTGCAGCTTGCACCCATCTCTGCAGCTTGAACCCCTCTCAGCAATATGGATCTCACAACTCCCACCTCCCTCACACTGCTTCAGTCAGTCTCAAGGATTGTGATGGAGAATAAAGCAGCTGCCCCAATGAATTAGTGGCCTCTTTTATCAGAAATTTTTTCCAACCATCATTCCTCCTAACCATTCAGTTGCTTTAAAAAAAACACTACCACTCTCATACTGATTAATTTGTGCTTTTCCAGCCCAATAAACCTCTTGAAATCTCTAGGATGGTATCACCATCTGTCAAAGAGAAAACTACTTTCTCATGATACCTTTTTCCTAGTATCATCCCTATTCAATTCTATTCCACTCCTCCCTGGTTCCTATCACCCTATGTACTCCTTTTCAATCTATGGTTAATAGTCCCCCTTTGTCCTAAATCCCTTTCTCCACATTTTATCTTCTGGAACTCCTTAGCTGTATCTGGATTCACTCAGGTAGCAATCATTATCTCAGATAAAAGAAAATAAAAAATAAACCTAATTAAAAGAGATAAGCAGGGAAACTACATATTGCTTAAAAGAGCCATAGTCAGTAAAGAAATATCAATATTCAACACATGTATATGCCAAAAGGCATAGCATCAAAATCTTAAAGGAAAGGTTAAATGGGTTACTGAAGGAAACAGACAGTAAAACTATGCTAGTGGGGGACATAAACATTCCCTTTTCAGAGCTAGATAAATAAAACTATAAAATAAATAAGAAAGAAGTTAAGGAGATGAATAGAATTTTAGAAAAGTTAGATATGATAAACTTCTGGAAAAAAGTGAATGGGTATAGAAAGAATTATACTTTTTCCTCAACTGTATATAGTACTTTCATAAAAAGTGACCACTACAAAAAAGCTTAAAATCCTCAAAAACAAGTAATGTAATAAAAATTATATTCAATAAAGAAAGGTCCATGGAAGAATAGATTAAAAATTAATTTAAAACTAAGTAACCTAATACTAAAGAAGGAATGAGTGAAAAACAATCAATAATGTCACTAAAGATAATGATGACAATAAGACAACATACCAAAATTTGTGGGACATAGCCAAAGCAGTACTCAGAGGAAAACTTATATCTCTAAATTCATACATCAATAAAAGAGAAAAGGAGCAGATCAATAAATTGGGCATGTAACCAAAATAAACTAGAAAAATAACAAATTCAATACTCCAAAATGGAAATTCTGAAAATCGAAGAAGTTAATAAAAATTTAAGTAAAAAATCCAATTCAACTAATAACTAAAATTATTATCTGGTTTAATGTGGAGGGGAACCAAACAAAATCAATAAGCTATTGGTTAATAGAAAAAAGAAAATCAAATTATCAGTGACAAAAATGAAAAGAGTGACTGCAGCAGTAAAGAAGAGGTAGCGACTAGGAGCAGGGATGGGATCATTGCACCTGTCTGCAGACAGACCCAGCTATATTCCAGTCCAATCCTCCATAAGGTTCTTGAGCAACTTTCCCCAGTTTCCCCTGACACAAGCTTTTCACCTTTAAGTAGCAGAGCTAAAATTGAAAACCAGGTCCTCAGAATGAAATACAGTGTTCTTGCTATTGGGGTCAGTCAAAGAATTCAGCTGCCAGGACTCAATATGAACAAGAGCTGCAATAATGGTTACTTTTAATGATTACATATTTTTGAATATATATATATATGTATGCACATATATATATTTCTAATGTGTGAAAAATGAATGCATCTCTAATGAAGGTGTAATTAAAGCAATTCTTAGGAGCTATTTTGCCCACTTACATGCTAGTAAAACTGATAATTTGGGGAAAATAGATTTATAAGAATATAAATGTTCCAGGTTAACCAAAGAGGAAATAGAATACTTAAGCAACACTGTTTTAGATAAATAAATTGAATAAGCCATGAATGAGCTCCCCAAGAAAAAAAAATCACTAAGACCAGATGGATTTGCAAAGGAATTCTTCCAAACATTTAAGGAATAATGAATGCTAATACTATATAAACTACATGGAAAAAGTAGGTAAAGGAGTCCTATGAAATTCCTTTCATGATACAAACTGTTATCAAGAAGTAAATAAGGTAATCTGAGTGGGTTAATGAGGCAATTTGGGTGTGAGGAAGGATAAAGGGGATATTAGGTGATTATAAGGTGATTGGAGGAGGAATGAAGGTAAGGGAAGGTATATAGGAGATAAAGGAAATGGGGTATGTAGGAGAGGGTAGCTCAAACAGGTTTATTTCCCAGAGGCTTGTGACAGAGGATACAGGGAGGAAACTAGGGCCAGTAAGAAATGTTTAGGTTTTGGCTGGAGGGTTTCTCTTGTTAGTTTCTAAAGTCTCTTGAGGGAGGAGTCGAGAGGGCCCCTTCCTGCTAGTCAAACTGATGGCTGGAGGAAGTCCCGGGTAGGTACTTCCTGCCAAGGTGGATGCCCCTAGTTCTCTCAAGAAATAAAAAGAAGTAAGAGCATAAATCATGTAACCATGTTAACTTTTCTAAAAAATAAATATTAAAAAATGTTTAAAGAAAAAAAGTCAATGTAACCAATGCAGGTTAAAGTAAAAGGAACCAGAAAAACAAAACAAAACAAAAAAGAAATAAAAAGAAAATGATTCCTTCACTTTTTAGTCCTTGTCTCAATTTTAGATACAGTGATTCACCAGAGGCTTTGAGTAGGTAACAAGAGGATTTATTAATCTCAGGTTAGTCAGAGGGAAAGAGGTTCAGGATTTTCTAACTGCTGCTAGGGAGGGGAGTGATGGTGGGGGATGGGTTCGTGGAGAGGTTTAGACTGAGAGACCTTGCTCTCCCAGTTGGGAGATTTGACTGCCTTTTAAGTAAAGTCCTTATTAAATCACCAAAACTAGAGGTAACTTATTTTGAGTATTGAATATTGAGGATACTCTACTTGTCTGTAGAAACTAAAACCCACAATATTCAATCACGAAGCCCTCCCTTCCACCCAGGGCCCAAAGGAATTCAGGGGAAGAGAGGGGAATGTAGATGGAGAGATCAGGGAGAGGTCCAGAGAAATGAGATAGGTTTAAATTTCCCCAAGACAAATAAGCACAGGCCAAGGCTGAAGCAATTAGGCCAAAGTCAAGCTGAAAGGCCGCAGCTAACAGGCTAAGCCAAAGCAAAACCTCCAGCCACAGCGAAAGCCAGAAGGCAAAAGCATTGTCAGTTGGAACTTCACCTCTATTTATAGCTTTAAGTTCTAATTGACTTTCTAAAGATTCTAAGACTTCTAACTGACTTTTTGTGACCATTAGAAATTACAGAAGCAAAAAGTTTCTGTTAGCCACCTTGCATTACAAAACATAATTTTGATACTTAAACCAGGGAGAGCAAAAAGAGAGTAAGAAAACTATAGATAATTGCCTTAATGAATATTGATGCAAAAAGTTTAAATAAAACACTAGTAAGGAGATTACCATAATAGATCCCTAAAATCATACATTATAACCAAATGAGATTTATTCCAGATATGGTAGGACTGGTTCAATATTAGGAAAACTATCAGCATAATTGACCATATCAATAACCAAACCAGCAGAAACCATATAAGTATCTCAATAGATGCAGGAAAAGCTTTTGACAAAATAATACCTATTCCTATTAAAACACTAGAAAGCGGAGGAATAAATGAAGCCTTTCTTAAAATGATAAATAATACATATTTAAAACCAAGAGAAAGCATAATCTATAATACAGATGAGCTAGAAGCCTTGCCAATAAGATTAAGAATAAAATAAAGATGTCCATTATGACCACTATTATTCAATATTGTGTTAGAAATGCTATTTATGGCAGTAAGACAAGAAAAAGAAATTGAAGGAATTAGAACTGGCAATAAGGAAACAAACCCACCACTCTTTGGAAATGATATGATCTTATGCTTAAAGAACCCTAGAGAATCAACTAAAAAAACTAGAGGAACAATTGACAACATTGGCAAGGTTGCAGGACAGAAAATAAACTCACATAAATCAACAGTATTTCTATATATAGTTATCAACAACACCAAGCAGAAAAGAGATAGGATGAAAAATTCCATTTAAAATAACTGCAGAATTGGCTAACATGACAGCAAAGGAAAGTAATAAATGTTGGAGGGGATGTGGCAAAATTGGAACATTAATGTATTGCTGGTGGTGTTGTGAATTGATCCAACCATTCTGTAAGATAATTTGGAATAATTTAGTGCCCAAAGAGCACTAAAAGACTCTCTGCCCTTTAATCCAGCCATACCACTGCTGGGTTTATACCCCAAAAAGATCATAAGGAAAAACACTTGTACAAAAATATTTGTAGCCACACTCTTTATGGTGGAAAAAAATTGGAAAATGAGGGGATGCCCTTCAATTGAGGAATGGCTGAACAAATTGTGGTATCTGCTGGTGATGGAATACTATTATGCTCAAAGGAATAATGAACTGAGGAATTCCATGTGAACTGGAATAACCTCCAGGAATTGATGCAGAGTGAAAAGAGCAGAACTAGAAGAACATTGTACACAGAGATGGATAAACTATGGTAAAATTGAATATAATGGACTTCTGTACTGGCAGTAATGCAATGATCCAGGACAACTCTGTGGGATTTATGAGAAAGAAAGCTATCCACATTCAGAGGAAGAACTGCAGGAGTGGAAACACAGAAGAAAAATAACTGCTTGATTACATGGGTTGATGAGGATATGATCGGGGATATAGATTTTAAACAAGCACCCTAGTGCAAATATCAATAATATGAAAACAGGTCTCCATCAATGAAAATGTAAAATGCAGTGGAATTGTGCATCAACTATGGGGGTGGGGGTGGGAGGGAGGGACAGAACACGAATCCTGTAACAATGGAAAAATGCCCTAAATTAATTAATTAAATAAAAAAATAACTGCAGACATTATAAAATACTTGGGACTCTATCTGCTAAGATAATCCCATACAATTACAAAACACTTTTTATACAAAGTCCTATCTAAAGCTGGAGAAATATTCATTGCTCATGGGTAGGCCAAGTTATATAATAAAATTGACAATTCTGTCTAAATTAATTTACCTATTCTTGAAAACAATATATTACTGGCTAAGAAATAGAATGGTGGATCAGTGGAATAGATTATAAATACAATACACAGTAATAAATGGCCATAGTAGTTTAGTGTTTGATAAATCCAAAGATCCAAGCTTTGGGGGCAAGAATTCACCATTTTACAAAAATTGCTAGGAAAAATGGAGAGCAGTTTAGCAGGAACTAGGCATAGGCCAACATCTCATACCATATATATACCAGATAAAGTCAAAAGTGGTACACGATTTAGAAATAAAATAATGTCATCAAATTAGAGGAGTATGAAAAATTTTACCAGTCAAAACTATGGATAAGCAAAGAGCTTATGACCAAACAAGAGATAGAGAGGATCATGGGAAGTATGATAAACTATTTTAATTACATGAAATGAAAAAGATTTTGCACAAACAAAATCAATTCTGTCATGTTTAGAAGGAAAGCAAGAAACTGGGGGGGGGGGTAAATTTTTACAGGAAGTTTTTCTGATAAGTGTCTCATTTCTCAAATATATAGGGAACTAAGTTAAATTTATAAAAAATAAGAGCCATTCCTGAATTGATAAATCATCAAAGGATATGAACAGTTAGTTTAAAGAAGAAATCAAATCTACAAATAGTTACATGAAAAAAAATGCTCTGAATCACTATTAATCAAAGAAATGCATATTAAAACAACCGAGGTACCACCTCACACCTATCAGATGGGCTAACATGACAGAAAAGGAAAATGACAAATGGTGGAGGGGATATGAAAAAATTGAGAATCTAGGGGAAGTTAGGTGGCTCAGTCAAAAGTGCCAGGCTTGAAGTTGAGAGGACCTGTCCTCAGACACTTCCTAGCTGTATAATCTTGGCCAAGTCACTTAATCCCATTTACCTACCCCTTACTGCACTTCTGCTTTGGAATCAATAGTTGTATTGATTCTAAGACAGAAGGAAAAGAATTAAAAAAAATAGGACATTACTGCATTTTAGTAGAATTATGAACCAATCCAACCATACTAGAGAACTGTTGAAACTATGCCTGAAGGGCTATCAAATTGTTATCCAACTTTAATTATTAGTCCCAATTTAATTTGGCGATTAGAGGTGGTATATACTGTAATGTAAAGGCAAAAGAAATTAAAAAATTGTATTTTATAAATAGTGAGATAAATATTTAAACACAAACAAACAAATAAATTTAAAAGCTTCTTTGGTTCCTATAGCCTGTAAGGCAAAATACATTCCTCTGGGGGCATATGAAGTCCCCTATAATCTCCCTCCAAACTATATTTCTAAACTGCTATCACTTTACTTTCCACATATACCCTGGCCATTCTAATCCAAATGGTTCTCTCTGCCTTTGCAAAAGCTGCTCTTCAAGCCTAGAATATCTCTTTTTTGGAATCTCTCTCCCTGTTTATGTCTCATTCTAGGTGATTCCTTCTATTTAACACCTTTCATGTACCCTTCCAGTTTTTAGTGTTCATTCCCATGCCCCCAAAATGCCTATGTAAATTTTCTTTTTACTTATCTCTATATGTGTGCCCATTCTCTACCTAATCCACCTCTAGATATGAGTTCCTTGAGAACAGGGACTGTTTTCATGTCTGTCCAAGACAAAAGTCTTTGTATCTCAGGTCGTAACATAGCTACATGGCACATAATAAGCACTTCATAAATTTACCTTCTTTGTATGATGATTGGAAGGCCATACTACATGGTACACATATTTACAGGCTAAATTGAATCCTTTTGTGACTACTACCAACTTAGAACCTTTAGACATTTCATATGTTTTAAAAAATTCTTTCTCGATTTCAGTGCCTGCGTGGCTAAGAATTGCATTTGACACGTTTCCCATTTCAAAAGAATTTGTAGCCGATACGGAATTCACAATTACGTCCACCTGAAAAAGAAAAAAAAATAACTATATACTAGATTTGACATTACATATTGACATTACTACTTCAAAGAGATTCTCATTTCTACTTCCCAGAGTCACTGCCATTAGCTCCAACATATACTCCTAGACTCTAGTCTCCTGTCACTCCTCCAAACCAACTTCCACAACACTAAAAGAGCCATTTTCCTGAGAGATCAGAGAGTGTCATTTCTCTTTCCTGGACTGATCCTACCTGATTTTATATCACAGTTTCTGAGGTTTCATGTCCTACAAATTCACATGTTCCAATAGGTCAAGAGCCATGTCTTTATGCATCCATTAATTCTTAGCAATATATTCTGAACATGGCCTATCTATAAGAAACTTTAATGAACTTAAAAAAAAGTGTTTTGTCTACATCTGTGATTTTATCAGTCTAGGGAGCTCCCAATGTGGAAACTTTCTGCAAAAAGAAAAAATGTAGACTCGTAGTTTCTCCACAATGTAGAATTAAATTGTCAGGGATGCTGAGAATGCTTTGCCCAAAGGTAAACAGGTAGCAGGTCTTCCTAACTTGAAGCTCAACTCTCTCCACTATATCACACTTTCTATTGAATTATACATATAAAAAACATAATCATCTCTTTCTCAAATGTAAATTAGAACATAAAATTTCTTGAGAAGTCTCAAAAAACATCATATGCAGGTACAGCAAGATATTTGGACAATAGTTTATCAATGCAGTTTTCATAAAATGGCAATTAAAAACGTTTGATTTTAAAATCACCCAAATGCAACTATGTGGTCTAAAAAGAAATGGTGAGGAGAAATACGCAGATAGCATAATTGCTCTCAAATACAGTCACCACATCCTCTTCGAATGGAAAACATACTATCTCTGGAGTTCAAAACTTATGACCTAAAACCACAGGCCTCCTGGGCCTTATTGATGTGACTTTGGGCAAGGCAGTTTCCTCATCTGTAAAATGAATGGGTTAAATGCAGTGATTTGTAACATCTCATCCAGAACCATTATCCTTGGATGGTGTCTCCTTTGAGCATTTTACAAATCCAACGATGCATGGGAATAATTCTGTCTCTTCTTGCCTAGTGTCCACCCTTTCAAATAGCCCAACTTAGTGGTCACACTCCAGCCATATGGTAAGAGAAACTGGAAGGGTCTCATGTGCCTACATTTTGTATACACAGGGAAATTTATCCTGTGTGTCATCTAGTCGTTCCTAGTTACTCAAGTGTTGTTCCCCCCTGCCCCATTAGACTGTGAGCAACTTGGGAGTTTACCTTTCCTGGTCTCCTCAGCACTTTATACTGTGCCTGATGTATAATAGGAGATCAGTAAATATCTCTAGTGACTTTTAGTTGACTAGTGCCTAGAGACATCAAATGTAATGCCTAAGACAACGGACACTTAGCTTCCATTTGCCAGGACAGTTGGATTTAAGCCACCTTTCCTATTTTATACTGCATCTAGTTTAGGGTCATTTGTTGATCAGACATTATTGCATAAATGAAATACCATTTGAAAGTAATAATTCCCAATTTTGTTCCTCCACTCTAGCCAATCTGATCCCTCCCACACTGTGTGTTTATTCCTCCTTGCTCTCTGTCATGGTATTCTATCCATCTGTGGTGGTCTTCCTCTTGTCAATCCACACCCACCCCTTTGTTCAAGATTTAAGGTAAAGACACTTTTCTGAGACTTCCTTGATTAACTGTCCTCAACTATGATCCTTTTAAAAAATATGCCTTTAATATACACATATTAAGCTGACATTTTCTATTTCTTGGGCACTATTCTCTTGCCTTTTCATATGAATATGCTTTGTTTCCCCAACTGTATCTATCTTGTATACCATAAGCATCTCTATTGAGGAACTGATTCTTCAGTTTCCTTTGTATTTTCTCCAGTTTCATATAGGTTTTACAAATAGGTTTTAAAAAATGCTTGCTAGCTAACAGCCCATAAATAAGGTTATTGAGTCTGAGGATCCCCAGATTTACCTGCTGCTTCTCAATGAATCCCTCTATAATCTGGAGATTTATGTTGTTGAAGGCAATGGAAATGAAAGGTGGGAGTATTGATAGATTTTGATATGGCAGATTTTCACAGTATCTTTTAAATGCAGCCACAGTAGGTTCCTCATTGCTCACTAGGTGGATTTCTTTTAAGACTTTGTTGCTTTGAAGAAAAGGAAATCTTACAATGGTGTTTATAATGATTTCCACACACAGATCCAGAGGGAAGCCAAAAATCCCAGAACTCAGTGCAGGAATTGCCACCGTCTTTATGCCACGAGAATCATTGGTTACATAGTGCAGAATATTTGCAATGGCTCTTTCAAGTTCCTGACAACATTGTTGTGCCTTCCTTTCACTCCACTGTGGTCCAACAGCATGGATAATGCATGAACATGGAAGCAGGCCTCCTGTTGTTATAGCTATTTCACTAGTTGGCACTTTCCATTGACGCATGATTATGTCTCTACTCTCCTTTTCAATAAGAGGCCCTCCTGCTCTCACCAGGGCCAAGGCAAGGCCTCCTATATGAGCAAGCTGTTCATTGGCAGCATTAACCACAGCATCAGCAGTATGTCTGGTGAGATCATCTTTCCAGACAGACAACTCTATCTGGGAAGACAGCATCATTTTGAAGACCTTGGCAGAATCCATAGGACTCTCCAGGTTAGAGGTACATTTAAACTTCTTTTCCATAACATCTTTGAACAGAGATTCATAGCTTTTCAAGATTTCGAGGTTTTCACTGTCAATGGAAACTTGTAAACTCTTCTGCTCCATGAGGCTTTCCATCCTAAGGAATGGATAAAACAGGAAATGAACTGGCAACTCAGTCTTTCAGTGGACATAAGGTAATGTGAAGCATGAATCTTCTTTCAAACTAGAAACGTGTCCCTCCTTGTAGAGGGAGATGACCCTCTTATAAGCCCAAGATCCCTCTCTTTACCCCTGCAAATGAGATGATCAACTGACTCACCTTGGTAGCCACACTCCAGAGGCATAGTGACAGCCACCAGAAAAGGTGCTAGTTAAACATAATTTGTGCACAGAGAAAGCTTTACATAATGCCTTAGACAAGAGGAAAGTATAGAAAAATCTTTGATCTAGGCATTATCACTCCTGGCTACTGCTTAACAGGAGTTTTTCAAATTCACACCCATTAAGCATTTGTGGGAAAAAATCTATCTCCCTACTTCTCTGCAGTGGAGACAGTTGAACAAATAGCTTTTTAAAAAGATACCATTTTACCTAATTTGAATTGTAAAAAACTGCTTTGGAACACTGTATGACAAACAAATGTAGGGGGGGAAAAAGAAAAGTTGACCAAAAAAAGAATGACCATAAATCAGTAACGTTTATGAACAATAAGAATGCAATCAAATTCATACATTTACTAAGCATCTTATGTGTCAATTATCCTGCTGGAGGCAAAGCCAAGATGGTGGAATAAAGGAAACACTACAACTGACATCTCCTAACATCCCCTTCCAAAGCATTGAATTTAATTCTGAAGTGGCATATTCCAAAAAAAGATCAGGGTGAGGTATTTTTCCAACCCCAAACAACTAAGGATATTAGATGGAGAGGTAACACTGAGGTAAGACTGGTCTAGAATGTGCCCTGCAGCCATACCAACTGTGGACCTTGAAGGTGACAGCAGCACCATCATCAGCTTTCAGAGCTTTCAGCAAAAGGATCAGATAACTGGAATGGAACTGGGTATAGTCTGGCAACTCATTGCACATATCCAATTTCCCATTGCAATTTAATGGCAGAAAGAGCACTAGCATTTCTGAAAGCAAGGGAGTAGGGGTGTTCCTAGATAAAGACAGAGAGTGCAGAGCAAAAGGGAAAAGATCACATCTTTCCCTGAATCCTACCACTGTGGAAATCCTGAAAATTCACAAAAACCCAGAACTAGCTGTGAAAACAGCTTTAAAAAGCCTGAGCCTTGGGCCAGTGTCCCCCTAAATGAGCAGAGCCCAACTTTAACATGAAGTTCTAATGCAAGAAATAGGCTGTAAAAATGGGCAAAAAATATCAGAAAAGGAACCTGACTATAAAAATCTACAATGGTAACAGGAAAGTTCAAGACACAAACTCAGAAAAAGACAATGATGTGGAAACAGCTACAAGGAAAGTCTCAAAGAAAAATGCAGATTGAACAAAACCCCAAAAAAGCATTCCTAGAAGAGCTAGAGCCAAAAATGATTTTAAAAATGAAATAAGAGAAGTCAAGAAAAAATTGGGAAAAGAAAAGAGACATGCCCAAGAAAATTATGAAAAGACAATTAATATCTTGGTTAAAAAAATAAAGAGGCACAAAAATAATGAAGAAAATAATGTCATAAAAATCAGAATTAGGCAAGTGGAATCAAATGACTCCATGAGACATCAAGAAACAATAAAAACAAAATCAAAAGAATGAAAAATATTAGAAAATGTGAACTATCTTATCAGACATGGAAAAAATATTGAGACAATTTAAGCATTAATGAACTACCTGAAAGCCGTGAGCAAAGAAAGAACCTAGTCATCATATTTCAAGAAATTATAAAAGACAACTGCCCTGATGTCTTAATACCAGAGGGTAAAACAGAAACTGAAAGAATCTACTGATCATCTTCTGATTACCTTCTAGATGAAAACTCCCAGGAATATTATAACCAAATTCCAGAGCTCCCAGGTCAAGGAGAAAATATTGCAAGTGGTTAGAAAGAAATCACTGAAACACCATGTAACTTCAGTCAGGATCACATAATTTTTAACATCTATCATGTTAAGGAGTAGAGTACTTAAAAGATGATATTCTAAAATGCAAAGGAGCTCAAATTACAATCAAGAATCACCTACTCAGTAAAACTGAGTTAAAAACTTGGGGGGGGGAGGGGGGAATGTATATTTAATGATATAGATGACTTTGAGGTATTCCTGATGGAAAGACCAGAAATGAATAGAAAACATGGCATTCAAACCCAAGACTTAAGAGAAGCATAAAAATGTGAACATGAAAGAAAAATCATAAGGGACTTAAGATTAAACTGTATATATTCCTATATGGGAAGATATATATAATTCCCTAAAACTTTATCATACTTAGGATAGTTAGGAGTCTACATAAGCTGAGAAAGGATGGAGAGAGGAAGGAAACAGTGAACATAGAGCACTTAGAAAATAGTACTTAATATTATGACAAGAGTAAAAGATAGGATCACAGAATTTCAATCTACTTTCATGACTGCTTATTACATTCTCTTAGGGTTCTGATTATAATATTCAAATATTTCATTTGGGAAATGAGAGCATTTCCTCAAAGGAATTTTTTTCTATCAATTATCAAGAAGTAAAAGAGGAGTTCCCTCAGTTGGATAACAGTACTGCTTCAATAAAGACCTTCTTCAGAAATGGCATGAACTGTGCCAACCAGACAGTAAAGGCTAACCTACTTGAAAATACCTGTTAGGTATTGCTCTTAGGGGTGGGGGCAGCTAGGTGGTACAGTGGATACAATGCCAGGAGTACAATCAATAAGACTCCTTTTCCTGAGTTCAAATCTGGCCTCAGATATACATATTAGCTGTGTGACTCTGGGCAAGTCACTTAAGCTGTGTGCCTCAATTTTTTCATCTGTAAAATGAGCTGGAGAAGAAAATGACAAACAACCTCAGTATCTTTTCCAAGAAAACCCCAAATGGAGACACAAAATATTGGGCATGACTGATACAAATGAACAACAAAATAAGTGTTACCGTGGTCTCTGCAAAGACAATAAGATATTAATTGTCTTATATCTCGATGAAACCATACAGCCCAAACTCAGAAATCTATGCCCTTTCACCCTGGCCTTGATAACTTGACAATCCAAAAGTGCCCTTTCAGAAATAGGTAGCCTGTAGTCTGATGTTGCAGCCCAGGAATTCCAGCTGAGGACTCTCCGAGACACCACCAGCTTTAAAGTGAAAAGGTTCACCTTAAAATGCCAATTGAGCAGTATCCATGTTTTATGGCTATAACTCTCCAATGCCACAAAAGAGGACTTTTTTAAGTTGCTCCAGAGGTGATATCATTTTTTGCACTGCAATCACTTTTTAAGGTCCTGATCAATGTTTCTGGAATTTAAAAGTCCACTTGTTACTCACTACATAAGAAACCTAAATAAGAATTAATGACTTGAGTACACTGGCATATTGGGAGAATGAGTGAAAAAATTTAGGTTCTAATTTCTACTGATGGAAGAGAATTTAAAACTCTCCATCTTGTAATAAGGAAAAAAGACTTGTACAAAAATATGTATAGCTGCACTCTTTCTGGTGGCAAAAAAAAAAAAGGAAAATGAGGGGATGTCCTTTGATTGGGGAATGGCTGAACAAATTGTGGTATCTGTTGGTGATGGAATACTATTGTGCTCAAAGGAATAATGAACTGGAGGGATTCCAGTGAACTAGAATGACCTCCAGGAACTGATGCAGAGTGAAAGGAGCAGAACCAGGAGAACCTTATACACAGAGACGGATATACAGTGGCACAATGGAATGGAATGGACTTCTCCACTAGCAGCAATGCAATGATCCAGGATTCTGAGGGACTTATGAGAAAGAACACTATCCACAACCAGGAAAAGAACTGTGGGAGCAGAAACACAGAAGAAAAACAATTGCTTGATCACATGGGTTGATGGGGATATGATTGGGGATGTAGACGCTAAACAATCACTCTAGTGCAAATATTAATAATATGGAAATAGGTCTTGATTAATGACTCACGTAAAACCCAATGGAACTGCTCTTTGGCTATGGGGGAAGGGGGAAGTGAGGAGGGGAAGAGGGGAGGGAAAGAACATGAATCATGTAACCATGGAAAGATATTCTAAATCAATTAATTAAATAAAAAAATTTAAAAACCCTCCATTTTGGTGAACATCAAGAATTAGAATGAAAATGTTATATTACCTAGAAAAACCATTCGGCTTTATTTAGAGTTTGCTGATTAGGTCATAATCTTCTTAACTGATCCTTTTGCATATACTACAAGTTCTAATCATCAAAATAATTTTAAAAAAGAAACTTTCTTAGATTAACAACATGGATGTCAGATGAGACTGACAGATGTCTTATTATCACTGGGCACTCTTACCTGTGGATCCACACTCATAGTTTATATAAATTTAGAACTGCTACCATGTAACTACTCTAATAATTCAGTCTTTTGTGTGCTTTTTTTAGGTTGGCAATCCTTTATAGCTCTAAGGTCTTTGATCTTATGATCTAGCCCTGGTTAGGAAGACAGGCTTTTTGAGGAGTATTAGAGGGTAAGTAATCAAAAATAATGAGTGAATTTAGGCAGAAAATGCTTAGTGCTGGCCACCTGATAGGAAAATAACAAGATCTGGTAAAGAATCAATGAGGATTTATTGAATTCTTAAAATGGCCTAGATGGTCAAGAAGTACAAGATAATTTTTATGGACAACCTGAATTTGGGATTAATAGCAGGACATTCTGTGAAAATGTTCAGTCCATGTGACTGGACCTCAGTTAGGCCATCAGGGTTAATGATATAGATTTGGAATTTACCCACCTAGAAAAAAGAAGTGAGGATGTTCCTCTGGGGAGAGAATATAATGGGAAATGATTGTGATATAAAAATGGCAGAAGCAGATTAAAAATCTATTGAAAATAATTATAGGGAATAATTTGAATAGAAGTATGCCTGTAAGCATTTCATAATACTGGCTTTAGAGACCAGCTATGCTATTTCTACTTGGTGTGATGTTACTTATAGTACCTTGGTGACCTTTGTCACTAATTGCAGAGATCCTTACAATACCAGCGTCACAGGAGGAAGAAGTAGCAAAATACTTCTCTCAGCTTTAGCAGATCTCACAGATTCTGGATATCCCAAAGGAGACAAGTCCATAAGACTTCCCTAATTAAAAAAAAAAAAAGGAAAAGAAAAAGAAAGTCAAATAATTTTTGAAATTTTGAACAAGTAAGTACTGACTCAAAGTGGATTCTATGCTGGGATTTCAAAAGAAAACAATATTTTAAAGGTTGTTTTGATCATTAATTTTGTAAATTAATTTTGTAAACCTGGAGCTGGGAGAGAAGAGGACAAAGAGTATGGCGCATTTATATGATGAAAATCCACTTTGCAAAAATAGGTCTGGCTTGATTTTTCAAATTCATTTATTCTAATTCAGGATTTTTTCTGGTTAACAACTAAAAAACATAAATAGTCTGGGGGAAGGGGCACACAGGATAAACAAAGAAATGTAAATATTTCTTTTTCTACCCCCAAAAATGGGGGAGGGGAAGAAAAGAGGAAAACGGGGAATATTTGGGTGTTAGGTGTCACACAAGGGACATATGAAAGGGAGACAATCTCAAATCAGAGATGAAGTTATATTCTGGATTTGCCACTTTTTCACCATATAACCTTCCTCCATCTTCTCTGAAATGATTGTACAACAACAACAGCTGGCTACCAGTCTACCTGAAGGAGTTTGGGGAGCTTGCTGATGATATTGTCTTCAAGGAGTCTCCAAATCCACCCTTTTCCAGACTCTTTCCCAGAGTGTAAAATAAAAGAACTTTATAGACATAGATTAAATTAACTAGGAATTGGGTTTGCCTCTTTCCCAGAGACTGAGTTTAAAGAAGACAATCAACCCTAGCCAGGACCTAGCTAAAATAATAAAATCTTAAGTACCTTTCAATCACCCTAGCCTATGGCCATTGTATCTTTCCCAAGCTTCAGTGAAATTATGTAATCATCTGTTGCTCCTTCCCCTAATTAAGAGAAAACTGTTTATGCACCCCTCTTTCTATAATTATAACTGTGTCTTTAATTGAGTCAAGGAGATTATAATCAAGAAAAACTATATAGAGCCATCACTCTGGGATCTAATAACCTCAGGAACTTCAGGGAATGCTCTACCTAAGAATTTCTTCTATTGTAGGATGATAGATCAAAGTGAGGTTATGAGGCCTATCTTGACTGGTAAATAAAAACCAACCCAAGCCAGCAGCAGAACAGAGTGCTTAACTTTTGATTGAGGTAAATGGAGAATGTCACACTTAACTGGTTGGATCCTATTCATAGATATCAGGCATGAGATAGTCCATCATCATTCAAGGAATTGGGGAGAGACTGAGAAGATGATAGAGCCCCTCTTCATTAGCTATTCACCAATTGGAGATGTCTTGGGATGTCTAAGAGAAGGCTAAATAGGTGGGCTTCCAAAATTGCATTCAAGGATCCATGCAGCAGAGTTTCAGGATCTATGGTTACCGAAGGAATCATTTGACCAAATTAATTTATATTGACTTGTCTATTAATAAATTAGTTTAACATATAGAACTCTGCCTCTTGGCATTTTTGATTGTCACACCAGGTACTTGGGCAAAGTCTCTAGAACTTCTAGGGCTTAACTCCCAGGAAAGGTAGGCCTGTGATGACACTGTAATTCTATTGTGGGGTTACAACCAGATGTTGTGGGGTACAATGGTGAACCCCTGGGTTCAGGAAGGATACCTTTTGCAAGAATGCAAGACTCTGAAACTTAGCTTAAAAGTAAAAAGAGAGATTTATTAGTAAGGTAGAATTATTGGCAAGACAGCATGAGTGGAACAACCCT
Source organism: Gracilinanus agilis (assembly GCF_016433145.1). NCBI lineage: Eukaryota > Metazoa > Chordata > Mammalia > Didelphimorphia > Didelphidae > Gracilinanus > Gracilinanus agilis. Next base: position 341,976,754 of record NC_058132.1, on the reverse strand, counting down.
GTGGGGGTTGCTCCCAAAATGCTTCAGTTCAGGGGGTTTTATACTCTTTACAACAGTGAGTACGTGATGTTGTATCACGGTGTGGACATGACTCTAGAGTGGTAAGCACTTAGGCATTCAGTGGGGTGTTTGGTCATCTGACCAGGGTCTGCCTGGAGACTCTCATGGTTTAGGGAACAGATGGATGCCTGAGACAGTCCAATGGTATCAAGGTGTAGCCTGGAGGTGCATCTCTTTGTCCATCTCAGCCTAAACGATGACCCAAGGATGATAGTAATCTCAGGGTCTTATAGTAGCTATCAGATGTTCTTGAGTTAGGAGTCACAAGGACAGAAAGGAGCAAGGGAATTTCCATGTTTAAAGTTTGCCTGAGTTAAGGGGTACAGTGTCCATGCCATCTCTGTACAATGCCCATGCCATCTCCCCACCATGCCCATGCCAATTCTGGTCTAGCTGTCGTCTGTGTATGAAGCAAGTACTATGAGATTGTTCTCTACCTCAACGCCAATTTAGAGCAACTCAAGGGCAGACACTTTGTCCTTAGTCCTTAGACCTTAACCCCTACCACAGTTATTAAATAAATAACTGATGAATTGAATTCAATTTTGTTGAAACTTATGTTTTCACCCTGGGGTCTAATGAAAATGGTGACTAAGATATGTTAACAAATCTCTTGACTTTTGATGCTGACAAAATTTTCTGCTCTATTTTATTCTTTTTTAAAAAATTAAGAGTTAAAATTTTTTTTAAATTGTCACTCAATATGCTTTTTTTTTAATAGGAGAGGGAGCGGGTCTCAAAGTGGCTGGAACACCTGGATTCCTGGTGAGTAAGAGTCTTTGAAGTGAACAAACAGGTACCTTGTAGTATTCAAAGATTGTCTGCTTTGGCTCAGAATAAGTTACCTGCCATATTTAGTTAAAAATTGGACATCACATTATTGATCAAAATGACTGACAGCTTCTAACTCATTATTCACACAGAGATCAAACCTATACCCTTGGTGATGATAGCATCAAGGTTGATCTACATGACTGAGATAATTATCCAACAGGTTTGTCAAAAACAATGCTGGTGTCCTTAATTCTTGGGAGATTCTGTGCCTAAAGAGCAATAGGTATATTAATGGTCCAGAAGAGTCTTCCTCCCAGGCAAAGTGATCTGAAAACAAAAACTTAAAAACTTCAGCCCTATACAACTGTGGTAATTCTTATGCAGTTAGATAGTGAAATAGATGATAAAATAGTGAAATGCTGAACCTGGAAGTCAGGAAGACATCTCCTCCCTAAGTTCAAATCTGAGCTCAGAGACTTTCTACCCTGGGCAAATCACTTCAACCTGTTGACCTGGATTCCTCATCAAAAAATGAGCTGGAGAAGGAAATGGCAATTCACTCTAGTATCTCTGCCAAGAAAATCCCAAATGGGTTGCAAAGAGCTGGACATGTCTGAAAACAACTAAATGTCAACAATGTATATACGATACAAACAATATATTGACATTTGTATTGAGTCAGGCCGACTTATTTCCATTATTTTCAGTCTTGTTTATCTTCCAGGTATGTGTCAAAGAGTGTTTGAAGAGATAGCATGTATGGAGGTAGTTAGGCAGCACAGTGGATAAAGCACTAGACCTGGAGCCAGGAGGACCTAGGTTCAAATCTGACATCAGATACTGTTCAGCTGTGTGACCCTGTGCAAGTCACTTAATCCCAATTGCCTAGCCTTTGCCTCTCTTCTCTCTTAGAATTGATACTGAAAGAAGGTAAGCATTTAAAACAAAACAAAAAAGACAGCAGATTCTTTGATCCCATCTCCTTAGTATTACCTCATTGTCAGCAGGTAGTCTAAAGTACTTTCATTCCTTCCCCTTTACCTTTAATCTTATTTTCCTATGATTTAGCAATGGGGGAGGAGCTGAGGCACAATGGCCCATCCTCTTTTGGAAATGTAGACCTATTAGGATTGTCTTGTTCCCATTACTAGTGGGTATTTTAAGATCACTGCCCAGTTGCTTTCCACACCTTGGCTTGAGATGATAAACTCCTTTCAATTTACCTGAGTTTGCTTCATCATTGAGGGAAAGGTTTGAATGTAAATAGTCTTTTAATAAACAATTGTTCATTAAGTGCCTCATATGTATAAGATACCATGCAAGGTGCTAGAGAGGAAAACAACTGATTCTCTTTACTCTATTTCTTTTTCTTCTGTTGATTCTTTGGATGCCTTTGTAAAAGGTCAGACTACATAATTCTAGTTGTCTCCTGGTAAGAAAAGAGGGCCTAGAGGACATGTTCAGGAAGGCATTTGGAGGTGAAATACCCCAAAATACTAACCAAGGGGAGTAGGCTGGCTACCTTGGAATGCTGGATACAATCAACCTCAGAATAATAGAATTCAACCAACATGTATTTAAAAGCTACTGTAGTCAAGCACTGTGCCAAGGGTACATAAACAAAAATGAGACAATCTTTGCTCTCAAGAAGGGTACAGCAGGCATCAGAAAGGGCAAGGCTGGAGATGGGGAAGAAATATGATATTCCAAACCTTCTTTGCTTCCCTCAAACTTCCCACAGCAACCCTCTCCTATTCTCTCAGTTGAAGACTTCTCCCTTTTCCTTCTTGGCATACCTCTAACATTATTCTTTCTTCCCATCTATCTCCTCCTACCTCCACTTCAGTTTCTGATGGAAAAATACCCTTCCCTTTACCAGGGTCAAACCCTCCACAAATACCCTTGATTCCATACAATCCCATCTTTTCCAAATGGTGACCCTGCCATCATCTGTCCTCTTTCTAGTTTTTGGTTTTCCTCTATTAGTTCTTTCCCTGCTACTGACAAACAAACTTATTATGCCCTCCTACCCCATCCTCAAAAAACCCTCATAAACCATTACTTTTAGGTGTCCCTCCTTTCTTTCTCTGCTAAATTCCTTGAGAAGATTATACATATACTAGATATATTCCCCTTCTTCCCTTGCTACTCTCTTGTTAACTGTGAAAATATGCCTTCTGATTTCATTGTTCAACTAAAATCGCTCTCTCCAAAGTTACCAAAGAGTTCTTCCTTAAAGACTCTATAGTCTTTAACCTTGACTTCTACAATCTTTGATAATGTTGATGAGCTTTTCTATTGGTTATTTTCTCCTCTCTGGAACTGTTATCACACTGCCATCTCTTAATTCTTCTCCTAACTGCCTAACTCTTCCTCAGTCTCCCCAATTGGACCTTTATTCTTGTCATACTCAATAGATTTTTGTCCCTCAAATCTCTATCTTGAATTCTCTACTCTCTTCTCTATGCTGCGTCACTGGATAGCATGCTCACCTCTCTTGGATCCAGTTATCTCTCATCTGCAGATGATTCACAAATTTTGTATGCAGAGCCTTGGTCTCTCTTTGGAGCTATTATTCCAAATCACCAACTTCATTTATACATCTCAGCCTAACTGTCTCAAAGGCATCTTAAATTCAATATGTCCAAAATGGAACTCATTATCTGTTTGATAAATCTATTTTTGCATAAAGAGAATTTACTTGAAACAGGATATATCTTATAAAGATTTATATGTGTTTATACTACTGCTGTTAATATATAGTCGAACTGTTTGGGACTTTTTGGGTAACCAGAATTGAGTGGTTTGCTATTTCCTTCTTCAGTTCGTTTTACAAATGAAGAAACTGAGGAAAATAACATTTAAGTGACTAGCCCCGAGTCACACAGCTACTAAGTATCTCAGGCTGAATTTGAACTCAAGTCTTCCTGACTCCAGGCCCAATATCCACTGCACCACCTAGCTGCCCAGTTAAATATGTGTGAACAATTACATAATACTGGTCTTTTTTTTCTTTTTCTCTTTTTTTTAGGGGATGTATGTGTGAGTTTGTGAGGAGTGTAGATTAGTGAATAATACCTTTGCCATGATCACATAGTGAGAAGGCTCAAATTTAAAATTGGGGAATTTTAGAAAACTTTCCCCTGAGACCTTTTTCATTTGTTTAAGATGCCCTTCATCAACTGAATTTGGGGAAAATATTAGAAATATTGAATCATGATGATATATTCAAAAACATTTATAGTAATTCTCTAAGAGGTGACAAAGAAATGGAAATTGAGGAGATGCCCATCAACTAGAGAATGGCTAAACAAGTAGTAGCATATGATTGTGATAGAATACCACTGTGCAGTAAGAAATGATGAGCAGGGGTTTTTTTTAAACCCTTACCTTCTGTCTAAGAATCAATACCATGTAGTGGTTCCAAGGCAGAAGAGTAGTAAGGGCTAGGCAATGGGACTTAAGTGACTTGCCCAGGGTCACACAGCTAGGAAGTGTCTGAGGCCAGATTTGAACCCAGGACCTTCTACCTGACTCTCAATCCACTGAGCCACCAGAGTTTGCTTTTTTATTGAAAAGACGTAAATGAAATTATGATAAGCAAAATGAGTAGAATGTAGAGAACATTATATACAGCAACAGAAATATTGTTTGAAGAATAACTGTGAATATCTACCTCCAGAAAATTATAAGTAGAAACATGCATGACATATGTATGCATGTAGTCAAACGATGCCTTCTCTAGTGCAGGGAGGGAAGGGAGGGAGTTATATGGGAAATTTAATGTAACAAATAAATTAAAATTTTTTAATAATATAAACAGGGGATTAAGGGCCAGCCTTGGAGGCAAGAAGACTTGGATTAAAGTCTTCCCTCAATCACATATTAGATGTATGCCAAGGCCAAGGAACCTCTCAGCATTCTAGGGACCTCTCTAGGATTATAAATTGTTTTGGGGTTGTTCAATCATGTCTGACTCTTTGTGATCTCATTTGGGATTTCCTTGGTAAAGATATTGGGATTGTTTGCCATTTCCTTCTCCAGTTCATTTTACTGATGAGGAAATTGAGGCAAACAAGGTTAAGTGGCTTGCCCAGGGTCTTTGTGATAAGAAGTATATCTGAGGCCAGATTTAAATTCAGGTCTTTCTGGCTCCAGCTAGCTCCTGTTTCCCTCATAGCTGACCCGTAGGATTATAAATTATAAATTGCATTCACTTATTTACATAGGTAGAATGAAATCATAGGACCAAACAGTGAAAAAAACCCACTTGAAGCAGTTTAAGTCATTAGCATAGATTGACTGGTCTGTGGCTTTTATTCTCCTCCCTCCTCCAAAGATTTGTATACAATACATGTAGAGTTTTATGTGAAACTATTTATGGTATTGCAACACTTTCCTGTATACAGAAGACAAGTGATACAACACAATACAAGAGCAAGGCATAGTTGAAACTCCTGGACATTTTCACAAGAGAAGAAAAAAATTGCTCTGGGCTTACTTTTGCCTTAAAAAAAAAGGGGGGGGGGATAGTCAATGGTTATATTCCTGTCTTCAACTAGTCTTTCAAGCACCAAGAGTAAACACTATTAGCAGTAGACCTTCATTTGTTCCTAGTCCTTGTTGCTATTGGACCTAGGAAACTTGCTCTAAGGCTGAGGATAGGGTGTGGCAAGAATAAGTGAGAATTGGGAGGAGGGGGTACAGTGCTGACTTTGAAATCCAGTGACCCTGGCTGGAAAATCCCTGCTCAGCTCCTTAGTCCCGAAGGAAGTTAGTTGGCACAGCCGATAAAGCACTGGCCCTGGTGTCAGGAAGACTTGAATTCAAGTCCAATCTCAGACACTACCTGGGTTGATTCTGAACAGGTCATTTTGTTATAGGGGTGCAAATGGTGAACCCCTGGGTTCGGGAAGGAAACCACTCTCAAGAATGAGAGGACTCCAAACTTAGCTTAAAAAGATTCATTAGTAAGATAGGATTAATGGCCAGCAAGAGAGCATGAGTGGAACAGCCATGGGAGGCTGCCCCCAGAATCCCTCAATCCTGGGGATTATATACTTTTACAACAGGGGGGACTAGATGCTGTGTCATGATGAGGATGTGATTCTAGAGTGATAAACACTCAGGTATTGGGGGGGGGGTTGGTCATCTGATCAGGGTCTGCCTGGAGACATAGGGGGTGACCCTCATAGTTTAGGGGACAGATGGATGTCCGAGTTACAACTTGATGATATTGAGGAGGTGTATCTCTGTCTAACTCAACTTAAAGGAATTCCAAGGATAATGGTCTTTGCCTCGGGGGTCACAAGGGCAGGAAAGGGGGAAGGGAATTCCCTAGTTCATAGCTCCCCTGAGTTAAGGGGTAGCCTGAGTTAAGGGGTACGGGGGTCCCTGCCATCTCTGCACAATGCCCATGTCAATTTCACTTCTGTTACCTTTAGTTTCTTCAACTGCAAAATGGGGGTAATAAGAGCACCTTTTGCAAAAGGATTGTGAGGATCAATTGTGAGTTATTTGTTAAGGATTTACGTGCCAGACTCTATATAAATGTTTATTCCTTTCCAGCCGGACCTTGGCGAGCCATAGTTTCTCTGAGTTTCATTTCTCTCCTTTGCAATCTCAGAGCGTTGAACTAGCTAATCTCTATCAAAATTTATGATCCTATGACACTAAAGGTTTGGGGCTAAAAGGTGCCCCTGGCCAGCTTTGTACACAGCATATCTGAACTCCGAACGACAACCTACTAATAAATGTGCCGTCTTTTTTCAAAGGAGGTGACAGGGCTGTCCTCAAGTTTTCTGAAAAGTGGACAGCTTCCTAAGCAAATCCCCTTCCTCCAGCCTGAACTGGGAAAGCAAAGCTGACCGCATTCTCCAAGTTCCCTCCCACCTGCCCAAAGGAATGGGACGAGGTTCCCGTCTAAGAGATGTTTTGGTCTGGGAGAAGCTGGAGAAGGTGCGAGGTTCAGGATAGTCTTTCCTCCCTCCCGCCCAGAGGACCCCAGCACAGTCTTAGCTTACCGGAGCAAGGTAGTGTAGTCTGCAGCAATCAGAGAAATGAGTAAGTGAAGCTGGGAATCAAAAACGAGTTTCCAGGAAGCGAAACTGAAAGTTTTCGAGTTAACTTTGTGGGTGGTGGAGAGGGAGGTTGGCTGTGCGGGTAGTTAAGGAGGAAGGAGGGAGCTGACTACGCCCTAGCCCCTGCAGGCTCTGCTCCCCAGTTTCTCTCTCCAAAGCCCAGCGAATAAACGTCGCAGACCCAGTTCCTTGGCTCACGGGTACTGACCCTGGCCCGATGGCCACTGGTGGCTCTGGCCACGGCCCGCCGTGGCGGGTCCTGGTCCAGGTGGCCAAGAACCGTTCTGGCATCGAGAAGAAGCTACAAAAGTATCTCCAGAGCCGGAAGAGGGCCGGGGGAGGCGAGTGCACGGTCAAAGCCGGCCCCAGCGAAGGAACTTACTGGGTAGAGTTTTTGGAAAGCCAAGGTGAGGAGGAGGCGCTGGACAGAGGAAAGGCGGAGGCTGGGAGACGGGATGAACTGGGAGAGGGCGTCAAGGTGGAAGCCAGCTGGGATTCTGGGAAACGGGGTTTGAGTTAATAATAATAGCTTGCATTTATATAAATCCTACGTGCCAGGTATGCTAAACTCTACAAATATTGTTTCATTTAATCCTCCCAACATTCCTGTAAGGTAGATTCTATTGTTATCCCCATTTCACAACTGAGAAAACTGAGACAGAGGCTTGTTCACTGGCCCGTTGTCTCAGAACTAGTAATGTTTGATGTCAGATTTCAACTCAGCTCTTCCCCCCTCACCCCCCCAGCACCCTCTCATAAATTTCTGACCCGTTGGAGGCCTTTGCCTCCTTATTTCCCTGGCAAGGGTGCATAAGGCCTATCATCTTTATTCAGGAACTCAGGATGAGCGCCAAGGCAGAGAATCTTATCTCCTTTATTGATCATAATTATGTGGTTTCACATCCTTCCTGTTAGAAATTTTGAAATCTCCCAACAATACCCCTTTCTTCCTGCAAACTCTGAAAAGTTGGCCGAACTTCTAAAAATTTGGGACCAAAAGGTGTGAGTAGAAAATAGATATGCCAAATAAGCAAATGAGGCTGCAGCTGTTTCCCCCCGGGTATTTTGAGCCCTCTGTGGGAGGGGGAAGTCAAAGGCAAGGAAAGAGGGACTAAGACTTATGTCTGGATCATCTGGATTCTCACCATCCACTGTATTCCCAGAACCTTAACTGAGTGGGCTGGACCTTTAGTTTTCTCAGAGTTTATTTAACAAATTAGTGATTATTAGCATATTAGTCTCCTTCCCAGGTGAAAGCAGTTTTTGACTAGCCTCAGTCACAACTATAAAGAAAATAGCATTGGTGAGATCATAAAATACTTACCACTAACCCGGGACCCAGGCTACCTGTACAGCCACAAACAATCAAGGCTGCAGCAACAGTTCTCTGAAAGCTATTCTAAGCCACAAGGTGCCACCTGCCTTCTTTACTAGCCACGTAGGCTTGTTGAAAAGGGAGTTGGATAGTGAAATATTTTAGCTTCTTTCAGCTTCATCTAAAGAGGAAATAGTTTTCATTTGCTTTAGGTCCTGATATTGCTTAACCACATAGGATACTTGGAGAAACTTTTTTTATTTTTATTTTATTTTAAAAATTTTATTTAATTAATTAATTTAGAATATTTTTCCATGGTTACATGATTCATGTTCTTTTCCTCCCCATCCCAGAGCGCATCAGCAATTCCCCTGGGTTTTACATATATCATTGTTCAAAACCTATTTCCAGATTATTACTATTTGCAATAGAGTGATCACTTAAAGTAAAAATCTCCAATCATGTACCCATCGAACCAGGTGATCAATCATTTGTTTTTCTTTTGTGAGAAACTTAAAAAAAAACAACAACTTACCTTCCATCCTAGATTCAGTATTATGTATTGGTTCCTAGACAGAAGAGTGGTAAGGACTAGGCAATGTAACTTTCCCGGGGTTAGCTAGGAAGCATCTGAGTCCGGATTTGAACCTGGGACTTCTTGTCTCTGGGCCTTGGTCTCTATCCACTGAGCCACCCAGGCATCACTTTTATTCCCCGACTGACAAGGTAGTTAGAGGGCACTCTATGCCTCCGTTAGCCATCCATCCCCAGATATACATATTGACAATAATATTTGTCCCAGCTACCACTATCTTGTTCTCTTGTTTACCAGTACATCTGTTTATGGCAAGGGAAACCCATAGCTAAAAACTAATGCCATTCAGGAAGGGCCCCATCTGGAAGACAGAGCCTTATTAATTGCTCCTCCTATGGGTTTGTCATAGGGTATGGAAGGTCAAGGTAAGGGAAGATATATTCCTAAAGGAGATAGATTGTAAGTATATTTCTCCCTTCCTTGCAGATCCCAAAGGGGATTTCTGTAGAGATTGCTTTTTATGAGGTCAAGTACAGAAAAAGTCCCCACCCTAGCTACTTCAAAAGGGATAAAGGGTCTTCTCTCTCTGGAGCATCTATTTAATTGTCTCCACCAGAGCTCACCAGGCCAATGGAACTCTACTTTGGAGAGGGTCTCTGTATAGACTCACCAGATGACCCCCTTAGTAGTCATTGCTCTAATAAGTCTTCAGGCTTCTGTTAAAACCTCTCTTTTTTTTTTTGTTTGCTTTTTTTTTTCTAATCCATTCTAACCTTTACTACTTACTACAGCTAGGAAGTGTCTGAGGCCACATTTGAAGCGAGGACCTCCTGTTGGTTCTGGGCTTGGTTCTCAATCCACTGAGCCATCTAGCTGCCTCCTGTTGAAACCTCTCTTGAGACCTTGAAGTTCCTTCTTTGCTGGTGAAAGCCCTCTCATTCCCTGCTCTGTGGGGCAATAATAGGATTAGCCCCAGACTTTCTTACCACCACTTCCCAAGTCTCATTCTCACTTCTGTTCTCAATCTCATGTCATCTAACCCTAATCTTAGTAAAATACAGCACACTTTTCAGTGAAACCTCTACATCAGAGGTCACTGCCTGTTAATGGGTTCCTAGCTGAGGTCTTTTGGTCCCCACCTCCATAAGGATTGCACTGGTGGTGTTATTAGTTCTAGCTGCCAACCTTCTGCTTTCTTTGTACTGCTTTTGAATAACAAAAGTTTGGCCTTTAGCCACTGAGTACCCTGGGCCAGTTTACTTCTATTTTTCTTATACTTACAATGTAGATGTTTTAGCCATTGTTAATTGTTAATATTACTGGATTCTTTCTTTCCCTTTCTCAATATTACCCACTAAGCTAATCACTCTTTAGCAATGGAGGTCTTTATCCTGTTCCACCCAGAGGACTGCCCACAAACTGCCAGAAGGGCCCTTGCCATTGGGCTGCAGTATGTGGCCATCAGATCATCCTGTGTGTACTTGCCTTGTCCTTGGACTTCAATCATGTCAAGTTCGGGGACATTTTTCCCTAGTCATGACCTGGGCATGATTCAGAGCTGGTCCTCTGGTAATTTAATCTGATACTGGAATGAAATGAGATGCATATAGATCATTCAACCATTAATAAAAAAGATTATATAGCAATAGTGTGAAAAGGATACTCAGGGCAGCTGGGTAACTCAGTGGATAGAAAACCACGGCTGAAGATGGGAGGTCCTGGGTTCAGATGTGACCTGGACAAGTCACTTAACCTCCATTTCCTAGCCTTACTGATCTTCTGCCTTGCAACTGATACTGAGTACTGATTCTAAGACAGAAGTTTAAAAAACAAACCAAAAAAAGGATTTCCAACAACTCTTGATATTCTGAACCTTCTCATTTCCATAGGAAATTGCCATATCTTTCCAGGAAGGGTCACAGTAGGACAATGGTGATATTTGTCCTGTCTGAAGAGCCCCAGTCTATATGGGGAAGCCTTTTTATGCCTTGAGGTCACTGGGACCTGAGACATGGCCTGAGGCCACTAAAAACCTGGGGGTCTTGAGTCTTAGCTCCTTTGTAAAAGAAGTAGCCTAACCTTGGACCAATCATATCTTGGGCATAATTCCCTTTCCTACATTGCAGGGGGAAGGAGAGCTTTATAGGTACTGGTCCAAACACAAATACCAATGAAAAGGACACTACAAGAAAGATGCACCCTGAATAGTTATCATCACCAATCTTGGTGCAGAAGAGTACATAATAAATAAATCACACCCTTCTGTTGGTAGAAGGTTGAGAGAATAAAGGAGAGAAAGTGGCATATCTTTTCAGAGGGAGGATTTCCTCAATGGCTTATTTTTGTTATATGGGAAATCCCAGTTCTGCTGCGTGTGTGTGAATGTGTGTGTGTGTAATATCCAACAATAACTATGATGTACAAATAAAAAGAATCACTACATCTTCCTTTAAAAAAAAAACAACAAACCAGGAGGCAGCTGGGTAGCTCAGTGGATTGAGAGCCAGGCCTACAGATGGGAGGTCCTAGGTTCAAATCTAGCCTCAGACACTTCCCAGCTGTGTGACCCTGGGCAAGTCACTTGATCCCCATTGCCTACCCTTACCACTTTTCTGCCTTGGAGCCAATACATAGTATTCACTCCAAGTTGGAAGGTAAGGGTTAAAAAAAAAAAAAAAAAAAAAAACAGCCAAAAACACATCTTGTTTTTCTTCTCAGATAGTAATCCTTGAATGCTGTCTTCTATGCTACAGCGCCCTCTAGTAGTACAAAGTAATAATAATAGTCATTATAATTATTATATAAATAACTCACTAATTTTATATGGTAGTACTTTAAGTTTCTAAGGAGCTGAATTATGGTTCTTGATTCTCACAACAAAACCAGAAGAAATAAAAAGAATAACCAGAACCTATTCTCCAGGGTCACATATCCACAAAACTGAAAACACAAAACAAATGCCTTCAAAGATATAAGATATTCAGACTAATATAAGATTAAATAGAGATCTAACTTAGACTTAAAGTGAATTGGGTCCTATTATTGTTCCTATTTTATAGTTGAGAAAGTGTGAGTGAAAGTTTTGCTAAGGATTACACAGGAAGACTTTAAACTCAGGTCTTTCTGACTTCTGAGTCCAACAACCTAGCCACCTGGCCAACTCTTTGACTCTAGTGTTGTTTCTTGTTGTTCAGTTGTTTTTAAGTTGTTTCTGACCCTTTATAACTCAGTTTGTGTTTTTCTTGGCAAAGACATCAGAGTCGTTTTCCATTTCCTTCTCCAGCTCATTTTACAGATGAGGAAACTGAGGCAAACAGGGTTAAGTGACTTGCTCAGGGTCACACAACTAGGACGTGTCTGAAGCCAGATTTGAATTCAGGAAGATGAATCTTCTTGATGCCAGGCCCAGTTTTCTATCCACTGTATAACCTAGCTTCCCTGACTCTAGTAGTATTCAATACATATTTGTTTGAGTGTTGGCAAGCCTCTAAAATACCAACAATAAGAGTAATAGGTCATGACAAGTCAACCCCTTCACATTACTCCATATGGCACAAGTTTAAGCATTTCAAAATTCTACCCAGATGCTCTCTGCTGTTTTGCTCTTTGTATTCAACAGGCCTCACTTGTAGTCCTCATCAATCTTTGTCATAGAGGGTCTTTCTTTTTAATTCAACAGAATTCCACCTTCATGACTAGCTTCTTAAGATTAGACCTTTTATCACGGGGTAACTTCTTCCTTGGTCTTGGGTAAAAAATATACTCTTTACTAATATTTGTTGTGTATGTGACAGAAAACTCATTTTTACAATGTAAAAGACCCAGGAAGTTTTCTAATCACATTGGAATTCCAATTCTCCCTTACAAATGTACAGATTTATTGCTAAGATAGAAGAGGCCTTGAAGGCCCTCCAAGACTATCCTTCTTATTTTATAGAAAAGGAAGTTGAAGCACAGAGGGGTTAAGTGATTTGCCCAGGGACACATAATCAGGAAATGTTGGTCTGCTTTTTCTCAGTTTTATCCATTTTCTGAACCTGCAGTGAAGGAAGGGAGGAAGGGAGGAGGGAGGAGGAAAGGGAAGGGAAGGCGAGGGGAAGGAAGGAGAGGGGAGGGGCGAAAGGAAGGAAGAGAGAGAAAAGATGAATAAAGGAGAAAGGAAGAAAAGAAAGAAAAAAGAAGAAAAAGAAAGATTATTTTTTTCTAAAACTCTGTCTTCTAATCCTTTCCAGTTTTCCAGTTTGCTTCCTCTTCTTGTCCCTGGGTTCCACTCTCTTCTTCTAGCTTTTGTCTCTCTGACCCTATAATTCTCCTCTCTCTGTTTTTCTTTTCTAGGCTCAGTTTTCTCATCTATAAAATCAGGGGTTCAGAAAGTTCTAAAAATTTAAAGATTCTATGATTTTAGGAATGTTTTCAAAGGCCTATGTCAAGCACATAGTTTGAAAGACTGATAAATGTATAAAACAAAAGATCCTGCTCCTATGGCATGGCCCTGTATGGGCAGAGGAAGGAATGATTCCTGTCCTTATAGTTGAAGGGGAGGAAGGCATAGAAATTCCAAGTATTGCAATTATTTTTGCATATAAATTACCTGTTGGTTTTCTTTAATTAGGTTGAAGCTTGATCCCCTTTTCCCGATTGTAGGAACCAGACTTATACCAGCATTCCCTCAGTTTAGATTTTATATTGGAATGAAATGAGGCACTTGCATTGAACACTGACCCAATGAGGTTTGCTTTGCCTTAATATAGCAAGGGTCAGGGAAATGCTGGTCCAATATCACGCTGCTCCTTCTGGCCTCTGGCCTCTCATCTTTTTTCTTCATTCTGCAGTTTCCACTCTCTATCCTCTTTTTCCACGGTTAGATTGGTCAAGTCTACTTTACAAAAACTCCTTATGAAGCTTGGTTTAACAGGGTCCAGAGAATTACAAAGAGAACAATGAGATGGAAAAGAAAAAAATGGGAAAAGGTAATTACATGATAATTAACATTTTTAGCAGAGAAGATCTAGAACTGATAAAAATTGCAACTCAAGTTTAACTGAGTACCATTAACTAAATATGAAACTTCATTCCTAAATTAAAGAGCAGACAATATAAATGTAATGAGGGGAGGACCAAATCTTGGCCACCCCCCTCCCTCCTTATGGAGAGAAACAGGTTATGTCCCAGCCTTGCCTCTTCATTATCTCATAGAGTGATTGACCTGGAGGAGAAGAGGCAGAAAAGATCTGCAGAATGTTGTATTTGAGCTGGGACTCAAAGGACAACAGGGAGGCTAAAAGGCAGAGGTGAGGAGGGAGAGCAATTCAAACATGGGAAACAACCAGGGAAAGGCATTTGGTCAAGAGATGGCCCAAGAAGGCCAGTGAAGCTGGGCAAGTAAATGGAGATGAGTCAAGTATAGGAAAAGTAGAAAGATGGGAAGGAATCAGATTGCAAAGGACTTTAAAAGCCAAACAGAATTTTCTATTTGATCCTGAAGGGAAAGGGGTGGCTTTCAAATGAGAAAATGAAGATAATACCTGTGTTATAAGTTGGAAAGAACTGTAGTGCTCCTAAAAATGATAGGGAAATTCAAGAAAAGCAAAGGTTTTGGGCATGCTGAGTTTGAGATGCATATACAACATCCAATTTCAACTGTCTATAGGCAACTGTTGATATGAGACTGGGAGTACAGAGAGAGGTGAGAAATGGCAAAATAACTCAGAAGATCATGTGAATAGGGATGATGATTAAGCCCATGGGAGCTGATGACAGCTCCAAGTGAAATGGTCATGAAAGAAAAGAGAGCCCAGGACAGACTCTTGAGGGACATCCACAGTTACAGTTACTCCGTGTGACCTGGAGGAAGATCCAGCAAAGGAGGCTAAGAAGAGGTCAGAAAGTTAGGAGTTAGAAAGTAGTATCATGGAAATCTAGAGAAAAGAAGCTATGTGTTCTAAAATATTTCTAGGGGACATCTAGGTGGCTCAGCGCATTGAGAGTCAGGCCCAGAGACAAGAGATCCTGGGTTCAAATGTGGCCTCAGACACTTCCTAGATGTGTGACCCTGGGCAAGTCACTTAACCCCCATTGCCTAGCCCTCACCACTCTTCTGCCTTGGAACCAATACATAGTATTGATTCTAAGGTGGAAAGTAAGGATTTTTAAAAATAAAAATAAAATGAAATGAAATATTTCTAGCAGCTCTTTTTGTAATGGCAAAGAACTAGATGATGATGAATGACTCATGTATGTCCACCTCCAGAGAAAGAACTGGTAAATAGAAAAGATAGTTTTATATACACATATATCTTTTTGTCAAATAATGCCTTCTCTAATGGGGGAAGGGGAAAGAGTGAATTAAGAAAGTATATTAATATTTTAAATGTTATAAACAAATAAAATTTTAAAATACAAAATAAATAACTTATCCCCTGAATCTTAAAGTAACTTTTAAAAAAAAAATGCCCACAGAGAGTACTCAGAAGAAAATAATAACCATCAATGTCATAGGTTGTAATTTCAGAAGACTGAGAATTAAGAAAAGGCCATTAGATTTGGCAATTAAGAGATCATTTGATAACTGAAGAAATTTTGATTGAATGAATGATAAGGGCAGGGGGGATGCAGACTACAGACGATTAGAAGAAAGCGAGAGGAAAGGAAGTGCAGGTACCAAATGTAAGCCGTTCATCTATCAAAAAGCATCTATTAAGCACTCCTATGTGCCAAGCACTGTGCTCATGGTTTTTAGAGGCTGGATCAGGTGAGGAGAGTTTTTAAGGGAAAGAAGAGACATGGTGGAGTTTGGAGGCGTGAGGGAGACCATGAAGGTGAAACAGAACATATAGTTTCTAACTTGACTGATGATGGGTGTTTTTTGGATTTTGTTTTTTTTCCCCTCTTGCATTTTTTATTCTTTGTTATTTGAGATGGCTCTCTAGGTTAGGGAGGGGAAAGAAATTTCTTATATGTTGACCAGAAAGAGTTCTTTTATGGGAAAAGGAAACTGAATCATGTCTGATAAACAAGTAACTAAGGGAAGTTGCACGCTGCTGTTTTGTACTGGAGAGAAGTGCTGTAAAATCTAGTGCAAGGTTTTGAAGGCCAGCCAAGACTGCTGATCTAGGGAAAACAGCGAGCTGGCTAGTACAATTAGTCAGAAAGCTATTTACAGATAGAGGGCAAAAACCTAAGAGCTAAGGAGGGCCTTTTCCCGGGAAACGAAAGAGAAAGTTTTTGAAGCTGGAGCAATTAGGCCAAGGACTAGAGGGGATGGAGGTTTCAGGCCCTTTCCCTCTGGTACTGGATGGGCCCTGGGGTCCCAATCCCCCCAAAAAGTTGCTTAAGAAGTTACAATGCTACTTCCAGAGCCCCCGAAGATCAGGAGGGGGTGAGTGTGTGCTTACACAGCAGCCAGGTCTCTCAAAGATCCTTCTCCTCTTTGACAAAGAGGAAGGTAGGTAGAGAAGGGTAATTTGGGGAAGGGATGGATCCCATGCTAAAGTGAGTTCAAATTGGGGAGAAGTGGGTGAAGAGATGAATGAATTTATCATATGTCACTATTGAAGAAGACCCCTTAGAGATAATCTAGTATAAACTTTTTTCTATTCCTTCCTTCCTTCCTTCCTTCCTTCCTTCTTTCCTTCCTTCATTCCTTCCACCCTCCCTCCCTCTCTTTTTCTTTTTCTCTCTTTCTTCCTTCTTTTCTTTCTTTCTTTCTTTCTTTCTTTCTTTCTTTCTTTTTCTTTCTTTCTTTTTCTTTCTTTCTTTTTCTTTCTTTCTTTCTCTT
>NC_058132.1:341854591-341959944 GCF_016433145.1 Gracilinanus agilis | reverse complement strand
CCCCCCTCCTGTTTACAGTTTATTCAGCATTTAGCTTACTATGACACCTTTTAACTCTAAATCTATGAACCTAATATCCTTAGTGACCTTAAAATCAGCCCTACCATTTAGAGAAATTTTGTTGATCAATTGTGGCTACTGCTTGGACATAGTGTTGATGGGTTACCATCAGACACTGGAAGGAAGTAGGATGAAGAAGAGAGGAGGATGTCTATACTTGCTCTGGCATTTACTATTGAGTGGGGGAGAAATTGAAGGAGAAAGGATAAAAAATCCCTTATCCTTTGAGCCAGATGAGAATGTGTTGTAATTTCAGAAACCTTTAAAGGCTAGAGTGATAGTCTTGGAAATAAATCATTAGAATCATTCAACAATAATAGTAACATTAATTACTCATTCTTATAACAGGTACTCACTCAACTACTGAAAATTACTATAATACAAATTTTAAAAAATTGTTTAAACATAGCCAAAAGGGTTTGGGGGCAATGTACAGCTAGATAACTGGGCTCATACTCCATGTAGACCTATAAACTCTGCATCTGATTGTTACTGCCATATCTTGGCAATGATCCTGGATCTTAAACTCTCAGTGTCTCCAGGTATCTTTCTAAACCTTTCTAAGTAAGTACTAATCAGCATTTGAAGTGGTTGTGCCTTTAAGGAGAACCCTTGGCCTCTGGCCTATGACTGTTCTGGTCCGAGGTGCTTTACTCCTACCTTAGGGGAGGGGTTTGTTGGAGAGGCTTCCTTGAAGAGGTGACATCAGAGCTGAATCTAAAAGGAATAAGAATGTTAATTAGTAGATATAGAAGGAAGATGAGTGAGGAGTTAGAGAATGTTATATGACAGCAATGGCAAACTTGTGGCACAGGTGTCAAAGATGGTAGACAAAATGCTCTCTGTGGGCATGGGTGGCCCCTTCCCTTCCCAGAGTTTGTTACTAGAAAGGCAGAGGGACTCAGGTGGAGCTGCTCCCCTCCCCCTCTCTCTCACCCCTTTACTCAGCAGCCAACGGGAGCACAGAAGGGGTGAGGTAGGTGGCTCATAGGTGGCAGAGCTGGAGGGGAGGGAAGCACTCGGACCTCCTCCTCTCTACTCTCACTGAGGACAGTCCTCACTTCACCTGCCCCTCTGCCCAATAACCCAATGGGAGCTCTTCTTCCCTCCCCTATGTGGGGTAAGGGGGGGGGGGCAGGCACTTTAAAAGGTTAACCATCACTGTTATATGATATCATATCTCTTCCCTTTACTCTGTTCCTCCATTTTTTTTAATCCTTACCTTCTGTCTTAGAATCAGAACAAGTATCAGTTCTAAGGGCAGAAGAGTGGTATGAGCTAGGCATTTGGGGTTAAGTGTCTTGCCCAGGGTCACACAGCTTGGAAATGTCTTAGGCCAGAATTGAACCCAGGTCCTCCCAACTCCAGGCCTGGTTCTCTATCCACTGAGTCACCTAGCTGCCCCTCCTTCCTTCTATTAATTATTAAAAACTCACAGCTGGGCACATAGAGTCAAAATTGGGATAAAGGGATCAAGGATTGGGTTTCCTCTTGCTTATGAGAGAAAATATAAATGACGTAGCTTGACATTCAAGGATTGACACAAACTTCTCTTTCTAAGCATATTTCATATGCTACTTTTTAGTCATGACAGCTAGATGGTGGCAGTGTAAATGTATTGGACTTATGGTCAAGAACACTTGAGTTCAAATTAATTAATTCAGTTGAGGTAATAAGGACCAAATCAGGATAGTGGCAGTAGAAGGGAGAAGAGGGGACATATACTAGAGATCTGATGATTAGATGTAGGAAGGAAGGTGACAGATATATTTGAGCTTTTGAACCTACAATCCTGGATGTCATCAAGAGAAACATGGAAAGTGGCTCAGTGGACAGAAAGCCAGATCTGGAGATGGGAAGTCCTGAATTGAAATCTGACTTAAGACCCTTCTTAGCTGTGTAACCCTGGGCAAGCCACTTAACCCCAAATGCCTAGTTCATGCCACTCTTCTGCCTTGGAACCAGTAATTCGTATTACTTCTAAAACAGAAGGTAAGGGAGAGAGAGAGAGATAAAGCCATAGAGAGCCAAAATGAGCCATATATAAAGCCATCGAGGCTATTAAAATTCAGGGTCTGGGATAAGGAAAAGAAACCACTAAAAGAAATATAGCAAGAACAGCAAAAGGGTTGGGAAAGAACCAGGGGAAAAACTATTCCAGAAGCAAAGGAAGAAGAGAGTATTAAGAAGGAGCTCAGGGACAACTAGATGGCTCAATGAATAGAGAGCCAGCCCTAGAGATGGAAAGTCCTGGGTTCAAATTTTATTTTAGATACTTCCTTGCCTGGGAAAGCCCTTAACCCCAGTTGCCTAGCCCTTATTGCTTTTCTGCTGTGGAACCAAATTATGCTTGATTTTAAGACAGAAGGTCTTACCTTAGAAGAATATAATAAATTCAACAGGTAACTTTCAAATCTGTTATAGTCATTGTGTCTATGTTTTTCTTTGCTCTGTTTACTTCACTTTGTATCAGTTCATATGACTTTCCATGCTTCTCTATATTCATCTTACTTATTATTTCTTTTAGCACAGTAATAGTCTACTAATTCCTATACCACAATTTGTTTAAGCATTCCTCAGTGGATATCTACTTTGACTGCAGTTCTTTATAACCACAAAATGTCCCACTCTAAATATTTTGATACATATGGAGACTTTCTTTTTTATCAGTGACATGCTCAGAATGTTGGGCCTGGAGTCAGGAAGAACTGAATTCAAATCCAGACTCAGATGCTTATTAGCTATGTAGCCCTAGTCAAGTTACTTAATCTGTTTGTCTCTTGTTTCCTCCTTTATGTAATGGAAATCATAGCACCAAACTCCTAGAATTATTATGAGGATCAAATGATTTAATAATTGTAAAGTGCTTAGTACTGTTCTGACATATAGTAAGTGCTATATAAGTGTTAGCTATAATCATTATTACTATTGAGGAATACACCAACCTGTGGAATCTTTGAGTCAAAAAGTATAGACATTTTAGTCATGTTATTTGCTTTGTAATAATGACCAAGCTCAATGTTGAGAAGAATTGAGAAAATGTATTTCCTTCCTTTCTTTACAGAAGACAATAGTTGTAGAATATTACATGTATCATAGGTCAGAGTTTGCTAATTTTGTCAAATTGCCTTCCCCTCCCTTTAGTTTTTATTCTTTGTCATAAGGTGTGTTTCATTGGGTATAAGAGGAGGAATAATATTTTAAAAAACATCTGATGGGCAAGCAAAAGATACCAATTAAGAAAGTTTAAAAACAAGTACTTCCTTTATTCATAATCTTGGTTTTCCCATATTTTTCAGCAAGGCAACGAGTTCTGGAGAAAAAGAGTCATGAGTTAGAATTGCCAGGAGAAGAAAAATTGACACTCACTGTCACATTGCCCACAGCAAAACATGAGGATGAAGACAATGAAGAACCTGTCCCAAAAGAAGTAAATATTTCTTATATGTGGTCCAAAAGGAAGCTGGGTGTTTTTTCAGGCATTTGGGATGGGGTTAAGAGTGGGGAAGCACACCTGGAAATAAAGAAAGGTACAAAAGAGACAAGCATGAATTGTTGGCCATGTTGAAAAAAAGCAAGTGTTTACAGGGTTAAGAAAAGGTTCTATACTCTAGAACCATGATGGCAAACCTATGGAACACATGCCAAAGATGGCACACATAGACCAGTAGGAGTTAGTAAGCAGATCTTTTCAACACAGCATCAGTTGTAGAATCAGATCGCCCTACCCCATTCAGAATACAATTGCCTTTTAATTACCTTTGGCTTGGGTGAAACAGAAACAACTTGTCTTTACTATCAGAAGCAACAAGTGTCTTTATTATACAAAATATTTTGGGGATTTGGGGATGTATCTTTTGAGTTTGCACTTTAAAAATGTTCAAAACTGTAGTCTAGTGATTTAGGAATAAGTTTTATAAATCCAAGTCTAGGCTAATAGCCTCTTCAGCTCCTTTCCCCAATTTCTTTCACAAGCAAACTTGGGGGACTTTAATTGGCATTCTTAGTCCCCTCACCTCTCACTAACCCAGCCTGATCAATTTGCATTCAAAGGAGTGTCTGCCTGTGGGAGAATAGGTGGGCTAGATGCTCTGGAAAATACAATAGAGGTTTGTCAATCTCCAGATTAAAACCTGACTTCAACCCTTGACCATTTGCTAACAAGGTTAATTTGGAAGATACTCCCTTAAGGAAGGCTAGAATGTGATGGGTAAATGTGTCAGGATGATGTCATTTAACCTGTGGGTTATATTTTCCTATAAATAAGGGGTTTTCCTGTAAGCTTGAGCTTTTTTGCTTTTTTTCCCCTAGCTTTTGTAGTATCCATGATCCTGAGAGGTGGCAAAGCTGCCTCATAGAATTCCATAGTGCCCCCCCCCCAAACTCCAGGAGAGGGGGCAGTTAAGGGCAGTTGGAGACCTGGTAATAAAAAGCCTGGTCACCCTTTTGGGGGGTCACACTTGTTCTCACTCCTTTTGGGTTCAAGGGCTGACTCACTCATCTCTGATCCCCAGGGGCAGAGTGTTTCATTACTGGCTTTCTATTGAGAGAGAAACTCTACTGTAACATCATAGCTAACTATTATTTAGACCTTCAAGCAAGATCACCATTTCCACCTTCAATTTAGTTACTTTAGGTTAGGAAAAAGAATATTTAGGGAGTGGGATAAGAGTTAAGTTGATCACCACACATTCCCCACTTTGGGGAATGTGCATCCATCCTGTATATTGAAAGATTTGAGTTAGTTCATCTACCATTTTCCTCCACCAAGCCTTCTTGAAATCATTAAATAAATCCCTTTGCTTATTTGATACTGGGCCTGTATTGAAGATATAATTGGGGAATACTCACCAACAATCTATATTACCCAACCAAGAGCTCCTTCCTAACTAGATTTGGTGTAGCTTTTGCCTTGTTAGCCTGTCAACTGGTCTAAGACAACCTGATCTCATCTATTCCTAGGGAGTGGGGAATAATTTTAAACAGAGAAAGTCATTAACTTCTGTGGGATTACTCCTTATAAATTCACCATCTAAGACCTGAATTAGAGAGCTAGAACAGTCTCCATACCTGATCCCAAGAGTTGCAGTTTAATAGCTCCTCAGTGGGGGTGGAGGAAGAATTCCACTCTCTCCTCCCCCTCCCCCTGCTGAAACCAGCCTGCTGCTTCCCTGCCAGAGAGACTCCATATTCATAATTGCCAGTCTGACCCAATTCAACAGTTTGGCCAGCCAGCCTAGGATTTTAGAACCAGGGGAATCTAGTTTCATCATGGCTAACCCTCTTAACAGAATGCTTATCATGCTGGTAAGCACTTCAGTGCTGCTTTACAGTCTTTCGAGAGGTTGTTACAACCTATGGCTTGTTATTCCTCAGTTTTTCATGGAAATCTTTAGGGTGTATGACTCATGCCAATGGTTGACCATACCCCTTGGGCAAGGTCTAGCTTACATACCATCAGGAATGGCTACGATGGTGTCACTATATGGGGCTTTTGTGCTTTTGGGAAAATTTTTGAGGTTTACATTTGGAAGAACAGAAATTACCAACCCAGCTACAGAGACTTTGATTGAACAAATGAAGATACTGGTAAAGATCAACAAGCAGATAAGGGAAGGCAAGGAGCTAGAGCAAAGACCATCATGCAGCTAGGACTGATTGAGGAGACAGTATTGACAGACAAAAAAGATACTAACCAAAAGGCCAATGAGACAACCAAAACTGAACAAGAAGTTACAGGGACTGAAGCAGCTGTCACTATTTTGCCCATTACAGATAGGACTGTGGTTAAGCCAGATTCATGGATGGTACATGTTAAGGGGTACAAACCATTCTCTGGGGGTAACTTGGAAATTTTAAAAAGGAGGTTTCCTCAGTATTACACCAACCCCCACAAGTCAATCAAGGAGTACAAATGAGCTGTCCATCTTTTATAATCCCACCTTTGAGGCTGTGGAGCTACTCTTGTCTGAATTTTACACTCCGAGTGAAAAGGCTAAGTTCATAGCAGAGAATAGGAGCAACTCCTTGGCCAGAGCAGCACCAGGATAGTGCCCCCCCAGAACTCCAGTTGAGGGCAGTTTTGACCCCTCTCAGGATCATGGATACTACAGTTTGAGGGGATCATAACTCACATAACTAGAGGGGAACAGAGGGCTTGCACCCTTCACCTCTCCCTCTTCCCAAGCCTGACTATATCACCTGCCCCCACTGCCCTGTAGTACAATGGGAGTGCTTCCTACCTCTCCTGGGAAGAGTAAGGAGGGGAAAGCAATTTGCTTGGCACTCAATGGGGAAGGGGCACATAATGTGATCTCTGGGGGCTCATGGGTACAACACTTAGTCTGGAGAGTGGGTGGGGGGCAGGGCCTGGCACTCCATCTCTAAAATATTCCCCATCACTGCTCTAGAACAATGTTGTAGAGGGAACTAAAAATGAAGACCAGCACATTTCGTTCTCCTTCTCAGCCTCCTAGATTTCCTGTCTTTCTTCAAGGTATCACTCAGGTACCACCTCACAGACAAGACTTCCTGATTCCTATCCACTCCTCACAGTTGTTAGTTGTCCTCACCTCTTTAAATCATTTTGTTTTATTTTGAATGTAATTTCTATTTATTTATTTGTAACCTCTTTTATCTTCCCTGTACAATGTAAGTTTGAAGGTAGGAATGTTTCCTCCTTGGTATGCCAAGTAGTTAGAGCACTGCCTTATACAAAATAGATACCTAATAAATGTTTGTTGAATTGAAAGATTCTCAAGGTGGGACATATAGAAGAAGGAAAAAATAATGAATATTATAAACTCAGCCTAAAATGTATATGAACTATCTATGGGATATTCAGTTAAATCCATATCAGTTCATTTCTTAAATTATATTATTATTTTTAAATTAATCAGCATGTATTTTCTCCTTCTCCTTTCTCTTCCCCATTAAAAAGGGGAATAAAACTCTTGCAAAATTATTCACAAACAAGCAAAACAAATTTCCACAACAGTCAAGATGATTGAGTACATACAGAAAGTAGTACAGCCTAGCTCCCTCATCATACATTCTCTACAAAGATCTAGAAAACACACTAGACTGAAGTCTCATATAAGTAGACTTTTCAAGTAGGAGTCTAAGGACAACAAGTGGTCTCATGGATAGAGTTCCAGATCTGATGTTCAAATCCAGTCTCAGTCATTTAGCAGCTGTTTAACCCTGGATAAGCCATTTGACCCTATTTGCCTCAGTTCCTCATCTGTTAAATGAACTATAAAAGGAAATGACAAACCATTCCAGTATCTTTGCCAAGAACATCCAAATGGGGTCATGACTGAAACCACTGGAGAAAAAAATAGTAAAGAATATGCATATACACAAATAGTACAGAAATACATTTCATACAATAGGGAAACAAGAGAGAAAGAGGTTACAAGAAAGAGGGAGAAAGAAATAATAATGAGGGTATATTAAGAAAGGATTAGTCAGAAGCAAAAAAAAAAAACACTTTAAGAACAGTCAGGAAACAGAAGAAACAGAATAAGAGAGTAAGACAGAAACACAACAGGTATAATTGTGTATGTGAATGGGATGAATTCCCCTGTCAAATAGAGGAGAGTAGCAGAATTGGCTAGAAATCAGAATCCATTAATACATACAGAGTTAAAATAAGGGTTTGGAATAGAAACTATCATAGTTTATTTGAAATTAAAAAAAATCAAAAGATAGCAATCATGATCTTAGACAAAAGCAAAAATGGACTAATTAAAAGAGATTCTAAACTTTCTAAAAGATACTAGAGAAAACTAATAAGTATCAATACTAAACATATTTTCACCAAATGGCATAAAATCTAAATTTTCAATGGAAAAGTTAAGTGAATTCTAAAGAAAAAAAGAGAAAGTAAAATTACAAATGTAAAAGACCTCAATCTACTCCTTGCAGACATAGACAAATCTAACCAGAAAATAAGTATCTAAATAAAATTTTAAGTATTTTTAAATAAAATTTTAGAAAAGTTAGATATAATAGAACTCTAGAGAATATTAAATGGGAATTAAAGGAATGTGTCTATTCTCAGATGTAAATGGAACCTTCACAAAAATCGACAGTGTATTAGATCAGAAAAACTTCACAAATAATGGCAGATCTTAATAATTGCTCATGTGTAGGTTGAACCAATATAATAAAAATTATAAAATTGCCTAAATTAATTTCTACAGTTGTATATATATCAATAAAACTATCAAAGGATTACTTTAAAAAAGCTAAAAAATAATAATCAAATCCATTTAGAGAGACAAAAAGTCAAGGACATCAAGGGAATTAATAGGGAAAGAGGGGAAAGTGGGAAGGAAAGGAGTCTAGCAATATCAGATCTCAAATTATATTACAAAACCATAATCATCTAAATCCAGATTTGAACCCATGAAGATGAGTAGTCTTCCTAACTTCAGACCTAATACTCTAGCCACTCTACCACCTAGCTGCCCACACCATAACATAGTGTTTGATAAATTCAACAATTCTAGCTATTGGAATAAGAATTCCCTATTCAACAAAAACTACTGGAAAAACTGGAAAGCAGTCTGGCAGAAACTAGGTATAGACCAACATCTTACATTACATACCAAGACAAGTTCCAAAAACAATACATGATTTAGACATAAAGGTTGGCATCATAAACAAATTAAAGAAGCCTAGAAGAAATTTCCTGTCAGATCTATGAATAGGGAAAAAATTCATAACCAAATAAAAGAAATAGAAGGTCACAAGAGGTAAGATGGACAGTTTTGATTACATAAAATTAAAGTTTTTACCCAATCAAAACCAATGTGGCTAAATTTAGAAGAGAAGAAAAAAAGGGGGGAACATTGTAACAATTTCTCTGATAAAGATCTCATGTCTAAGATATATGAGGAATTGATTCAAATGTATAAGTGTCAAAGGATACAAATGGGAATACTTCATCACAGGTCCTCTGGAGACATGGTTGGTCATTGTATTGATCAGACTTCTTAAGTATTTCAAGGTTGTCTGGTTGTCTTATAATGTTGCTATTAATTGTATGAATGTTTTCTTACTTTCATTCATTGAAGTCTGCATCAGATAATAAAAGTTTTCTCCAAGTTTCTCTAAAACCATCCCATTTCTTATCTATTATAGCATAACATTCCATTTGATTAATATACTATGATTTGTTTTGACATTCTCCATGAGATAGGCAACCCCCTGGCTTTTAGACTACTATGAAAAGAACTGCTATAAATATTTTCATAAATATGTGGCATAGGTCATAGAATGATGGAATCTAATTTGGAAGGAGCCTTAAAGATGAAGCACATCTTCCCACACCAAGCAGCAACCCCTTCAATACCACCCTTGCATGGGGATATGATTGGGGATGTAGACTCTAAACGATCACCCTAATGCAAATATTAATAATATGGAAATAGGTCTTGATCAATTACACATGTAAAACCCAATGGAATTGCTTGCTATGGGAGAGGGATGGGAGTAAGGGAGGGAAAGAATACGAATCATATAACCATGGAAAAATATTCTAAATTAATTAAATAAATAAATTTTTTCAAATCACACAAAAAAATTTAAAAAAAGACTATCTTTGCAGTATATAGCAGTATCCAGATGGGTCAGATCTGCATTATTATTCACTAAGGTCTCCAATTTCCGTAATTTTTTCCACTAAGTTTCCTTTGATGTTGATTTTCATAGCTGAATTTTCTTCTTGTGAGCATTTAGCTCTAAAATTATAAATCAGAGAGCAAGTGCCATAAACATGGGAAATTTCCACTTTGGGAATTCCCAACATCATTGGAATCATAAAGCTATATCCAAAAGAGCATCTACTTTTGTTATTTTTTCCAGTGATTTAGTTTGAAAAATAGTTGTTCATTCTTCATTTAAAAAAACAAACAAACAAACAAACAATGACTCCTGGTTCTATAGATTTAGGCAGTTTTCGCATAAATACAATTTCTTGGGAAATGGAGTGCAGAATCATTTTGGGGAGTACAAAGAGTCTTAAATTATTTTTCTTTGACATATTTTCTAGTTCAAGTTATTTTTTATAGTAGGATCATATTTTTTCAATGTTTTGTCCTAATATTCTAGCTGTCTTGGGTCATTATGGTCTCGTTTCATCTATTCTAAGTTACATCATAATAATAGCTAACATTTAACACCTACTATATGCCAGGAACTGGGCTACCCACTAAACACTTTATAATTATTATCTCATTTGATCGTCACAATAATTTAAGGAGGTAGGGACTATTATTATCCCCATTTTACTGATGAGGAAACTGAGGCAAATAGAGGTTAAAGTACTCACCTAGGATCACCCAACTAGTAACTGTCTGATGTTAGATTTGAACTCAGGTCTTCTTAATTCCAGGTCCAGCCCTCCATCCATTGTGCCACTAACTGTTATTTGGGAAAGATTTACTACTTTCCCTTCTTTTAATTCTTTCTTTCAGGACTTTAAATTTTTTCTTGATAGTCTGTGTGGAAAATTAATATTTTTCATTTGAGTCTGTGCTGGTAGTTGTTATAGAGTTACTCTCCTTTTATGGGGAAATCTTTAGATTTGCAATAATTTTTATATTAGTCAAATTTTATATTTTATTTACTCATCTTGTCAGATTTAATTCCTGAATTATTCAAGGATATTCAAGGCCACATCTGGCATCTAATGAAAAAATGATCTCAGATACCCTGGTCCTGATGTCCCAAACTGAGCTCTGTAGTGCTGACTGGTTGCTGGCCACTGCTCCAGCCTAACATCTACAAGGTCTCACCCTAGGGTCTCCTTGGCGAAGCCATGGCAGGTACTGTGCACAGCAGACACTGGGGGGTCTGTTCCATTTCTCCTCTTCCCAGTGCCTGAGGACCATTTTTGCATGCTCCACCATTCTGTCCAGCCACCCTAAGCAAGCACTTTCTTGAATTTGCCCTCTGGGCACTCAAACTGAGAAAAGGTTCACCAACCCTGCCCTAGGGTTTTCAGGCTATTCCAGGACTTTCTTGGGGAGCCCCTTAGCATTGCTGCCTTTAGACTCAAAACCTTGTAGGCTATGTATACTTTTGGCCCATCACTTGTGATAGAGGTTTTGTTCAAGCTCACTTTTCTTATTGACCTTTGGCTTCTGCTTGACCTAATATGCGATTCTGGTGAGTAAGTCAGTATAGTTTTTACTGGATCTTTTTTTAAAAAAAAATCATTGTTTAGTCTTTTAAGAACTTCAGGATATTTGCTGAAATAAAGTAATGTGGGAACTAGGTAGTCCCGCCATAATTCAATGAATCTATCTTGGCAAGAAGCCCCTATAATATGAGGGGACATGTCCTGCCTGCACCTCTCCTCTGCTTCCACAGCTAGTCCTATATCCTTCACTCAGGCTAGTATATTCTGTTTCCTTCTCTTCGGGTGACTTTCCACTGAATACTCATCAGTTTGTCAAGCTCTCTTTTAAAACATAACCCTAAGAACTGAGCATAATTTTCTAGATATAATCTGACTCATGAACAGCTGCAGAAGGACTTATGTCTTACTTGCCTTATAAATTTGTGGCTCTTAGGTAACTACAAAATTTTTATTTTAGATATTTAAATAACTACAAAAATGTTTATTTCATATAACTACTCCAAGCTGGTCTCAGACATGTTTTCATCAATGTAAAGAAATTCTCCCTATATTTTTGTTTTTTTGTTCAACCTCTAGGAATCCAAGATCAAAGATGGAACCCAAGAACAAGGTAACATTTCTTTATGATTGAGTCTGATGTGCATACTTTTTTCATTAAAGATCAGGATTCCTCTACCTGATTTTCAGTAGCCTTGTACAAGAATGACTTAGGATTGCAAGGCAAGAATAGATAAGAATCAGGAAAAGTATTTAAATGTGCTTATGTCATTCTAATTTGCTAGTTCATTATTCTACATTTAAACCATCCTTCTTCCTCTATTTCTCCTTCTTCCCCTGAGAGGATCTGTTCTTTTCTTTTTAATAATTATCTACAGCCCACAGATAAGGTCCAGCTTTTACCCCTTTTTTAATCTTGTTTTTTCCTCTACTGACCACAAGGCAAAGTGACATTGATTGGAAGTTGAAGATTTAACCAGAAGTAAACATTTGGCTGAGGGGTTGTTGGGTTTTCTAGGCAAGCTTATTGCTCTTTTTAGTTATAGAGAACATTTCTTTTCAATCGATTTACTCAAAAGATTAGAAAGTTATATGAAGAGAAGCATGCATTTTGACTTCTCACTCTGAAAAGACTCTTTGTAATCCCCATTATGGATGTTTTTGTATTCTTAAAACTAGATGCATCAGAAGACCAAGACACAAAGCACCCACTGGACGGAATATTGGGTGAGGCAGAAGACATGTCCAAAGAATCTGGAAATGAACCCTATATGTTTGCATTTAAAAATGCCCAAGATTTCGATGAGTTTCTCCTAATTTTGCTGGTGGAGAACATTAGTGGCCTGTCAAAAAATGAAGGAGATTTTGAAATAGAAATCCTACCAGAAGTGGAAAGTGTTGTGCTTACCTTCCTGAAACCCATTGGTAAGATTGAGTAAAAATTAGAAAGTATTCATATGCAAATATCTTCCTGTCATGCCTCGAAATTCTGATTAGCAAAGAAATGGGCCATCCTTGAAATACTCTTTCTGACCATTTCCAGTACTTTTTTGTTTTTTAATAAGAGAAGACTTTGAAGACTTAAATAGCTAGATGGTATAGTGAATAAAATACTGGGCTTGCACTCAGGAAGACCTGAGTTTAAATCCTACCTCAGATACTATCTTTATGACCCTGGGCACATTACTTCATGTCTTTAGGGTTTGTAAAATGAGGGAGTTGGGCTGGATGGCATCTAAAGTTTGTTCCAACTCTAAATTTATTAACCTAAGATATGTTATTACATTTATCAATATGGTAGAAAGGTATATTTGTTTTGACTCCAAGAGTCTGCTATTTTAATAGATAATAAGACTTTCGTTATGAGCTTTATATGTATGTGTAGAATAATAGTAGCTAACATGTATATAATATCTAAGTATTTGAAAAGCACTTTATTTACATATATTATTTGAACCTCACAATTGTCTGGTAAAGGAAGTTCTAGTTATTTTTGTTTCCATTCTACAGATGAGGAAAGTGAGGTTTTCAAAGAAACTTAAGTTCTTAAGTTGCATTGAGGTCAAATAGGTAGTATCAGAGGACGTGTTTGAACTTGGTTCTTGAATCCAGGGCCGGCACTTTACTTACTTTACCATAATATAAGTATAAAAGAGAGGTCCATGCAAAATGCAATGAAGGAGGGAAAAAAATACTTTCAGAAACATAAAAAGCTTATAGAGGAAATGGAACCTGAGCCCAGAAATGAAGGGTCCTATGTATTGTGAAAGTAGTTGAAGGCAGAAAAATTAAAAGGTAAAATAGTGATCTCTAAATTGAAGGGGGTCTAGTATAGACAGCTAGAGGTAATTAGGTGGCATAGTAGATAGAGTGACGGGCCTAGAATCAGGAAGATATGAGTTCAAATCTGGCCTCACTAGCTGTGTGACCCTAGGCAAGCCATTTAACCCTCTTTGCCTCAGTTTTCTCATCTGCAAATTGAGCTGGAGAAGGAAATGGTGAGCTACTTCAATATCTTTGCCAACAAAACTCCAAATGGGATCATGAAGAATTGGACATGACTAATCTATAAAACAACAAGTATAGGTAGCCATCTTCCTTTAGTAGGTAGAGAAAAAGACTAGCAAATAAGCAGAAGCCATGGTTTCTGGGGCTACACTTTGCGTTCAGTTGGAATATCAGAAACCAGTTCAATGTTTGTCATTGTTCATTTGTTTCTGACTCTTCATGATCCCATGGACTATATCAGTCTGGGCCTCTGTATCCTCCACAGTCTTCTGAAATCTGTCCAAGCTCATGTTCATTGCTTTCACGACATTTATTTATCTGTCTCACCCTCTGCCATCCCCTTTTCCTTTGCTTTCAACCTTTCCCTACATCAAGATCTTTTCCAGCGAGTCTGGTCTCCTCATTATGTGGCCAGAGTATTTAAACTTAAGCTTCAGTATCTGACCTTCAAACGAATAGTCTGAATCACTTTAAGTATTAACCAATTTTATCTCTCCTTAGTGTCCAAGGGATTCTCAGAAGTCTTCTTCAGTACCACAATTCAAAAGCATCAGTTCTATAGCACTCAGCTTTCCTTGTGGTTCAACTCTTATAGCCATACATTGCTACTGGAAAAATCATAGCTTTGATTGTATGGACCTTTGTCAGCAAGGTTATACTTTTGCCTTTTAGTATACTGTTCAGATTTCCCATAGCTTAACTTCCAAGAAGTAAGCATCTTTAATTTCATGGTTACATTCACCATCTGCTGTGATCTTTGAGCCCCAAAATATAAAACCTGACTCTGTTTCCATTTCTTCTCTCTCAATTTGCCAGGAAGGAATGGGAGCAGTTGCCAAGATTTTAGTTTTTTGGGTGTTAAGTTTCAAGCCAGTTTTTACACTTTTTAACTTTTTAAAGAGGGGACCAATGGAAAGGAAATGCTCATCTGTCAGTCTGTTTCTAAGGCAACTCTTTCAAAATTTCATTGTATTGTATCCTACTCATTGTACTCGTCAGATTAGGAATAATGTCATGAGGCCAAATAGAACATTTCAGGGGGCCACATTTGGTCCATGGGCCATCGTTTGTCCATCACTCTTTTACACTGTCCTCTTTCACCTTCATCAAGAGTCTTCTTAATGTTTCTTCACTTTATGCCCTCAGATTGATATCATCTGCATATATGAGATTGCTGATATTTCTCTTAGCATCCTTAATTCTGGTTTTTGATTCATGCAGCCTGGCATATATTCTGCCTATAAGTTAAATAAATAAGATGACAATATACAGCTTTATCATACTTCTTTTTCAATTTTAAGTCAGTTTTTCCAGGTTCAGTTTTAACTGTTGCTTCTTGAACCACATTCAGGTTCCTCAGGGGATAAGTAAGATGATCTGGTACTCCCTTCTCTTTGAGGATTTGCCACATTTTGTTGTGATCCATGGAATCAAAGGATTTAGTGTAATCAATAAAGCAGAAATCAATATTTTTCTGGAACTCCCTTGCTTTCTCTATAATCCGGTGAATGCTGGCAATTTGGTCTCTAGTTCCTCTACTTCTTTGAAAACCAGACTGCTCTTCTAATAATTCTCAGTTCACATATTGCTGAAGCCTAACTTGCAGAATCTTCAGCATAACCTTGATGGCATAGAAATGAACATAATTGCTTGGTAATTTGAACATTCTTTGGCATTGCTCTTCTTTAAGATCAGGATATAAACTGATGTATTCCAATCCAGTGGCCACTGTTGAGTTTTCCAAATTTGCTGGCAATTGAAGGCATTACTTTAACATCATCTTTTAGGATTTTAAATAGCTCTTTTGGAATTCTGTCACTTCTACTACTCTTGCTGTTGAAATGCTTCTTAAGACCCAATTGACTTCATTCTCTGGGATTTAATTCTCTGGCTTTTAATCAATAAGTACATCTTACTGGTTATCAGTGATGTTAAAATCTTTCTTGTATAATTCTATATATTCTTGCCACCTTTTCTTTTTTTTCTTTAAACCCTTACCTTCCATGTTGGAAACAATATTAATTATTGGTTCCAAGGCAAAAGAGTGGTAAGGCAATTAGGGTTAAGTGACTTGCTTAGGTTGATGTAGCCAGGAAGTATCTGGTAATTCCCATGTGATGTCCAATTTTTGGGTTGTTGAAAAAGAATGTTGGCTATAATCAGCAGGTTATATTAACAAAACTCCATTACTCTATGCCGTGCTTCATTTTGTAATCTAAGGCCAAACTTGCCTTTTATTCTAATTATCTTTTGATTTCTTGCTTTAGCATTGAATGAAGAATGTGAACTTTTTTCAGTGTCATTTCTAGATGTTGTAGATCTTCATAGAACTCATCATTTCTGACCTTTTCAGCATCAGTAGTTGGAGCATATGATTGTTGCCCATAGTTGTATATATAATGATCACCCGAATTAAATCCACCCATTTCTGAACATTTAAGTTTGCTGACACTCAAAGTGTCAGTGTTTAATCATTTCATCCTCTGCTTGACCACATCTAGCTTAGTTCATAGATCTTACATTTGAGGTTCCTATGTAATACTGATCTTTACAACATTTGACTTTCCTTTAATCATGAGATGCATCAAAAGCTGAGCTTCCTTTTGACTTTGGTCCAGCTGCTTCATTGGTACTGGAACTGCTTGTAGTTGACCTCTGCTTTTCCCTAATGAGTGTGTTAGACACCTTCCAACTTGAAGGGTTCACCTTCCAGGGCCATATATTTTGCCTTTTTACTACCATCCATGGAAATTTCTTGGCAAAAATACTGGAGTAGTTTTCCATTTCCTTCTCCAGTGGATCACTTTTTGTCAGAACTCTCTTCTATGACCTCTCTGTCTTGGGTCTGCACAGCATAGCTCATAGTTTCACTGAGCTTTTCAGGTCTCTCAATCATGACAAAGCCATGATTCATGATAAGACTTCAATGTAGTTGTCTTTTTTAAATGCTTTCTTTTGTATTGTAAACTTAGGTATCACCAAACACAAACATTTCTATATACAAAGAAGTAACCAAAAAAATTACTTATGAAACTATACATTTCATTTTTAAAAACTATATTAAATTTAACAGGGTAGTAACAAAATTGCCCTGTTTGTGTCTCAGTTCATCCATTTTTAAAATTTGTCTTTATAGCTTTATCTCATAAATTCATTTTGCTGACTACATTTTCTAGCCAAAGCAGACAATTTTCTTCCCCCTGTGCTTATGCCACCCACTTTTATCTCTATTTCTGCTCAGGTCATCTTCGTCTTTTTTTCCCCTTTATCATTTTAAAAAATAATTTAGTCCCAAAAAACCATGGCACCTATCTCTGACTATATATAAAAAAGCAATTGTCTACTTGAAAAAAAAATAAATAACAGTGGCATCAAGAAACAGATGTATAGCTAGGACAGGTCAGGGTTTCTACTTTTCAATGTGGCTATCTCCCTTGATGATTTCCTCACATCCTTATCTTTTGAAGTGATTCCCTTTCCTTCAGGCCTAGCTTAGATACCACTTTCTCCATGAAGCTTTTCCTAAGTCACCCAAATGAAAAGGTTCCCTTTCTCTTACTATTTCTCATGACACTGCAATTTTCCATTCTGTGGTTACTTAATATATTTAGTATATGTAGTAGTATATTTATATATATATTATATATATTTATATAGTACATATGTATATACTACATGTACTCTACTTACATAGAATACATAGTAATATATTAGATTTTTCTTAACCCTAATCTTCCATCTTAGAATAAATATCTTATACTGGTTTCAAGGCAGAAGAGTGTTAAGAGCTAGGCAATGGGGATTAAGTAATCCTGGTTACACAGAGTTACATAGCTAGGAAGTGTCTGAGGCCAGATTTGAACCCAGGACCTCCCATCTCTAGGTCTGTCTCTCAATCCACCCAATTAGATTGTAAACTCCTTGAGTTTGAATTCTATATCCTATTGTATGTCTATAGCACTCTGCATATTACTAGAACATATTAAGTAGTTTTAAATGTTTGTTGAATGGAATAGTAACGAACAATCTAGTAACAATAGTATCTATTATAATATCTATTATAATAATAACTAATTAAATAGTGATAATATTTGAGAAATGTTTAAAAATATTTGTCGCCTCTACCTATTACTCTCTAATTCGACCATTATTATTATTAACTTAATTATTATTAACTAATAAACTATAATTACTAATATGCTATAACTAATAACTGTAACTAGTAACTGTTAGTTACTATTAGTTTATTACTATTCAATAAGCAGTAATGGTTGAACTGCATGGTAACTGCAGTAGAGGGTCAGTCAATGAGATGATTTCTGTCAAAAGGTCCATTCTGCTTAACCAGAAGAAGCTTCCAAGTACAACACAAACACAGATGTTTGTAACCTTCCAAATCCCATGATTATCTTCTACAAATTATTTTGGAAATATGAATACTAACCTAGAGATCTTCACTTTGACCACTCTACATGTAGCACATTTTAAATTTGTTTTCTTCTTCAATGAATGGTACAGTAATAAACTAATGATCATTTTGTTATTCCTTATAGATACAAGGAGATTTATTGATCGTTGTTTTCAAAACCGAATAGTCCAAGAAAGAAAGATTTTTGTAGCACCTCTGGAAGTGACAAGAACCATCCTGGTAGAAAACTTGCCCCAGGATGTCGATGAAAATTACATCACTCTTTTCTTTGAAAACCCCCAAAATGGAGGAGGACCAATAAAAAAAGTCCAGTGCCTACCAAAGGTCAATTCGGCTCTGATTGAATTTTCCGAATGCAAAGGTAATACCTACTTCTCACTTAATCCTGTTTTCTACCCCACCTCCCCAACTGATTGTAACAACACTAAATTTTGTACAATGTTTTAAAGTTTGGAGAGAATTTTATATACATTATGGGAACCTCACAGCCACCTTTTGAGATAGGTACTATAAGTGTGATTACTCCCATTTTGCAGATGAAGGAAAAGGTTCATAGAGTTTAATTTTCTCATAGTTATGTAGTTAGTACATTCAGAGGCACTCTAAGGCTAGCCCTCTATCCACTAACTTGTGTTTACTGGTGTTATTGTCCTCATTTTATAGCTGAGACAACTGAGTCTAAGAGAAAGTGAATACCTTGTCACAATATTGACCACACTATTAGCAAGAGTCAGAAGATACTACAATATTTATTACTTCTATTTAGGCTATATAAATTGAGGAAAAAACTTTATGAGAGAGGATTATATGGGGAGTCATTAGGAAAGTTAAGCTTTCCACTTAGAATATGGCAAGACTTTTTTGGAGGGAGGTCTAAAAGTAGTGTTTCTATGGAACATTTCAGATAACTGATTTCTGAAGTTACTAGGAGTAGGATAGGAATCTTCCTATAGTACTCTAGGATCATATAATTGGGAATTTGGAGTCTAGTTATGATTATGGATCATTATAATTCCCATCATAATCTGGGGGTGATATTTTTAAAGAGCTTTGCATGGAAGAAAGTATTTTTAATTCTCTTGATTCTTTTCTTCTGGGCTGCTAAGATTTGGGAAAGTAGGTCTAGACCTATTGATGTCATTGGCATAGGGAATTTCTGCTGAAAAATTTTTCTCTCCCAATGCATATTAACAACTGTTCTGCAGCTGATACATCTTAGGGAGTTTCCTTAGCATTGAGAGGTTTAGTGACTTTCCCAAGGTCACATATCCAGTAGTAGTAGATCCAAACACACACTCTCTCTCCCTCTTCCTTTCCCTCTTCCTCTTCGTCTCCCTCTTATTCTCCGTCTCCCTCTCCCTCTCCCCAACTCTCCCCTCTCTCTCCCTCCTCCTCCTCCTCCTTCTTCCATTCCATATGTATCTCTATGCTAAGATAGGGAGCAAATAAAGTATTCATTATGGTAGTCTTCCATTTACCTGGTGCTGTGGGAAATTATTACATATCATTTGGAAAATAATTTTTAAAAAAATTTCTATCTTAGAATCACTACTAAGTATTGGTTCAAGGCAGAAGAGTGGTAGGGGCTTGGTAATGGGGGTTAAATGACTTGCCCAAGGTCATACAGCTAGGTAGTATTCGACACCAGATTTGGTAGTATCTGACACCAGACCTTCCATCTCCAGGCCTGGCTCCTTTATCCACTGAGCTACCTAGCTGCCCCTACATATGTTGAAAGAAGATGTTGGTGTGGGATCTAAAGAAGGTGAAGTGATGTACTTTCCAGTTTGTCCCTAATAATTCCCTTTGTATTCATTACACTGAGATAACACATGATCTAAGTATTCTCTAATAGGAACTCAAATTAGGAAAGCATGTTACAATTTGTGACATTTTCCTCACAATAATCCTGCAGGTAGTTCAAAGTTTTATCTTCATTTTTACAGATGATGAAACTGAGGCTCCGCTATGTAAAGTGACTTGCCTGTGTTTATAGAACTAGTAAAAACCCACAATGGGCTTTGTGACCCAAGGGTCCTGACAACAAGACCAATTTTATATCCACTAACTTTCCTGTATCAAAGATCTCCACTAATATAGTGTAAGAATTTAAAAGACATGGAAGAAAAACTCTATGCTCTCTATTTTAAGATTTTCTTAAATTATCAGATGATTTTTAGTGTTCAGGCATTTGCATTTACAAAGAGGTATAGATGAACATATTTCCCCTTATTAATTGAAATTCTTTTGGACCCAAATGTTTTATACCCCCATTTATAGTAATCATGAAACAAAAGGCCAAATTCTATATCAAAATAAAAACTAGGTACATAATTAAAATGGGGGTTACTTTAAAAAATAGTGATATTAATACAAAAGAAATACCTTCATGAAATCAATAACTCTCTCTTTATTTCACTTTCAATCAGGTCAAAGGTGAATAAAGAGATACCTCTATTAATCGCTTTAATCAAAAGATTAATCCATAGGTGTTCTTGTGGAGCAAAGTTAATTGAGCCCTCATTCTTTAAATTTCTCTCCCAACAGGAAAGGGGATAGTTTCTTTTTCCCCAATCAGGGCAGCTGAGGTGAATAATTTTCCCTTTGGTCATTAACAATATTCCCTTAGGTATCAAACAATCACTCCCAAGTTATACCATTTGAGCTCATTTTAGCCTAAGGGCAAGATGGCCCTGAAGTTCATGTAGAACACTTTTTCTATTAGGTTAGTAAGTTATAAGATAAAATGATAACTTAGAGGCCCCAGGAAGGAAAATTCCAAATGTTTTGAAAGTGTTTCATATGATAATAATGCTAATAATAATAACTACCTTTTATACAGCACTTACTGTGTGTTGGACACTAAACTACAAATATTATCTTATTCCTTACAACAATCGTGGAAGGTAGGCATGATTATTATTATCTCCATTATACAGTGGAGGAAACTGAGGCAAATAGAAGTTAAATGACTTCCTCAGGATCACACAGTCAGAAGCTGGATTTGAACTCAGGACTTGCTAACTCCAGGCCTAACATCCTATCCACTGTGACACTTACTTGTATTCTTTCACCTACTTAAGTCCTGTATGTTTCCAGATAATCCTTTGATTCCTTCCAATTTAGTCAAAGATGAACATGTAGATAACCTCTCAAATGAATTAATTAAATGACATTCCTACTCTTAATTGCCATAAGCCTGACAAACTCTATCCTTAACAAACTTAGTGTCAAGAAATTGAAACTCCTTATTGAACTATATTAAGATTTTATCTAAGAATAATTGATTAAGTCTTTGATACACACGAAACACAGGACTTTAGGCTTGAAGTCTTTGATTCAAGTTAGACAGATGACTTCAGACTAAGACAATGTAATAATATCATTCCTCAGTATTTTCTGATACAGACTTTAGTGCAGTGTGTTTCCACAAGGGGAAAGGATATGGATTCCCTTTACATAACCTCATGGTGGTCATACCTCAGGGGTTTACACAGGTCAGTTTATTTCTCCCCATCTCCCCTGCCCCTCATATCCCAGTTCTGGACAGAGGCTGAATGGTTGAGAAAATTATCTTCAGTGATAACTTAGATTACCTTAGTATTTTCCTTCCAAGTATTTAAAATCTAATTTTGGGTACATACTGACCATTTGACTCTGAGCAAGTCATTGTGTGTGGTGAAAGTGAAGGGAGAAAGGTAGGATGGAATGGGAGAAAGGAGAGAGGAAGATAGAGGAAGGGAAAGGAAGGTAGTGGTCCCAGCCTCGGCAGGGGGAAATTGACCAGAGCCCTCAAATGAATGATCAGAGAGCAACTTTAGGGTTTGAATAGCTAGGTTTTATTTTAATTAGAAAGGGAAAGGTCTAGGGAAAACTAGGAGGTAGGAAAAAAGGGGAAAAGGCGCCAAGAGAGAGTTCTGCAGAGAGCTAAGCTTCCAGGGTTGAGAGCAGACCCTCCTGTGTAGAGAGAGAGAGCAGAGCTCAGGGTTGAGAGAGAGAAAAGGCACCAAGCTTTCCCTGATACCTCCCCCAAAGGAAGTGGGAGATGTCAGGGGAAGTTGTAGCAGAGAGAGTCCTGAGAGATGTAGTCTTCCAGGGCTTACAATAATTTCAAATGACACATTTTCCCCTATGATCCTTTGGGAGACCAATCTCCCCAATGCATCATAACAAACATAAATAAATTTACAATTACAATAAATAAAGGGTAAATACATCAATACAAAGGGAGAAAGGTAACAATTTTTACAATATAAAGAAATCAAATGGAGCTTCTTTTACAAAAATATTCAGGGGGGCAGTCCCCTTTTTTCACAACAAAATAGATACATACATAAAACAAATTCATTTAAACAAAACAGGTGAATTTAACAAAACAAATGAATTTTAAAACATACAAATGAATTTTAAAACCCCCCAAAGTTCAAAATTTTTCACATCCAGTTGCTCTCTTAGTCTCCTGGATCATGTGTTCTCCATGTGGTCTTCATGGGCATCTCTATTTCAATTCCAGGAGTCAGTAAACTTCTTTTCTAAAACAACCTAAATTCTCCATATGAAATAAAAAAACATTCCCCCCTGAGGAGGATAGAAAGAAACAATGAAATCGCACTGGCAAAACATGACTGAGGCGTGAGGCATTTAAATCACTGCCAATCAAAATCATCAGAAAATTTAGCACAAAAACCAATAAGTAGTGGATGAAAAATTTTAAACATCCAATCCTAAAATTTCATATGGAAAAAATTCTAAATAAGAAAAAAAATAGAAAATCACACTAGGTCTTTGAATAATGTCCAATTAAAGTAATCCATGTCCGATATCATGCACTTACCCACTTAGCAGCCAGTACCACAGTCAACCACCATAGTAAGAAAGTTAGGAAAAAGGACTATATTTATATTTATTGGTCTGATATTACATCATTTCTTCTTTCGTCATTTCTTCTCAGGGATATAATATGGAGCCAGAAAAGCCAATTGTTAGGTACTTGACATAAATTTTTACAAGGAGTGTGGTTAGAAGAGTCCTATGTCTTAATGTATGTTAAGCATCGCAACCTTGATGCTCACACTAGGTTCAAGTCCTTTTTATTGGCATAGAATTCTTAGCAATCCTAGTA
This sequence comes from Gracilinanus agilis, assembly GCF_016433145.1. NCBI lineage: Eukaryota > Metazoa > Chordata > Mammalia > Didelphimorphia > Didelphidae > Gracilinanus > Gracilinanus agilis. The sequence continues at coordinate 341,936,676 of NC_058132.1, read as the reverse complement.
GGATTGATTTCTCTTTTTGACCTGTGTGCTCATTTGGCATCATGCAGGTATGTGCTTCTTTGGCACTATATTGATGAAATCTGTACTCCTTTTTTGATACCATTTCATTGAATCAGACATTTCGTTGAATCAGACATAGGTATTAAGTCCCATAATAGCAAAATACCAATGGCAGTTTCAATAGTCTAAGGCTTTTGGTCAGGCAGTTAAAGTTAGAACAAATGGATATACTAAACCTACACTAATCTAATAATAAAAAACTTTTCAATTTAGATAAATGACATGTGCTTAGGACAAATACAAAAATTGCACATGTCATTATAAGAAATGTGCTAAAATTCAAGACATATTTATATCCTATAATCAATGACAATGAGAAAAAATATATAAATATAGGTATATGTATGTTGCAGTTCATGTTACTTAAGGAGGGGTAGAATATAAAGGCTCTTACCCAAGAATTTTGATGCATTTCCTCTTAGCTTAGCCATGATCCACAGTGTGAGTGCAAATGAGGTAAACAAAGGAGTTATAAATGCAATAATACATTTAAGAAAATACAAGTTTCACAAAAAGCACAAAATGCAAATCAATTCAAATTCAAATCAAGTCAATTCAGTAGTGGTAATATATGTTCAAATACAGTGAAACAACAACAATAACAAAATGAAAAAAAATTACAAAGTACAGATGTAGCAAGTGACAAATACAATCAATAGTCATGTTCAATACAGATCAGTTATTCAGTATCAACAGAAGGCACTCGTTTTACATGACTACAATGAATCCATGAGTCCTTCTCCACAATTTTAATAGCCATTGGAGTAGTCAATAGGTCTTGGAATGGCCTATCATAAGCAGGTTCAGTTGACCAGGTGTGTTTGAAGTTCTTTACGTACATGCTAACACCTGGATTTAGATTGTGAAGTGAGAAGTCTATGGGGCCTACCTGAACAGCAGCTCCAGAATCATGGAGTTCTTGCAATTTGGTTTGTAATTCTTTGATGTATGTGGCAATGGCTGTATCCCCTCCTAACAATGAAGTATAGGCAGGGGTAAATGGTTGAGCATAAATAGGTGAATGTCCAAATAGCATCTCAAATGGTGAGATGTGCAAATCACCTCTGGGTTGGCTTCTGAGATAAAATAGAGCCAGAAGGAGAATTTTGGGCCATTTAGATGAGTCTCTGTGCACAATTTGCCAATCATTGTTTTAAGTTCTTTATTCATCTGTCCAACTTGGCCAGAGCTCTGGGGATGATAAGGTATATGAAATTTAGGAGTTATCCCCCAAAATGAATAAATTTGTGATAAGCCTGAATCTGTAAAATGGGTTCCTCTATCCAAATCAATCCGTGCTAACAGTCCAAAATGAGGAATAATTTCTTTTAGGAGGATTTTGACAACAAAAGCTGCTGTGGCCTGAGCAATAGGAAAGGCTTCAGGCCACCTGGTCAGCTGATCAACTATGACCAGGAAAAATTTATACTGTCCAGCTTTCGGCATAGAGATAAAATCAATTTTATCTCTCAAATGGTGTGTAAGCAAGAGGACATCCCCCCAAAGGCTTTGCCATAAAAAGCATGTTGTTTGAAGGCCTGACATGAAGGGCAAGCTGTACATATTTTGGAGGCAATTGTAGTTATTTCGGGTGCTACCTATCATACTCTTTTAACAGAGTCTACAATGCCTTGGGTGCCAAAATAACCATGTTTATGAATGGATTGACAAATTTGGGTATAGAAATTTCTAGGGAGCAGGGGTTTGCCATCTGATGATACCCATACTCCATTAACTTGCTTGGCTTTAAATTTCTTTTTCCATTGTCCCACTTCCTTGTCTGTATAGGAAAAGGATAGATCCAAATCATCAGTGATTGTCAGTGCCAAAATGAGTTCAGGTCCTTCCAAAGCTGCTAGCTTTGCTGCGACATCTGCTTGGTCATTTCCCCTGGAGAAAGGGTCCGACCCACGTGTATGTGCAGAGCAATGAACAAAAGCTATGGCTTCGGGGAGCTGGAGGGCAGAAAGAAGTTCTGTAATAAGGTTTCTATTAGCATTTTCCAACTGATGTCAGGAATCCCCTTTGAAGCCACAGCATGCCAATGGCATGACATATGCCGAATGCATAACAGGAGTTGATTTAATTGTGGCCCTCTTATCCTTTGCTATAATATAGGCATGTTTTAAAGCTATGAGTTCTGCTCCTTGTGTGCTTACATTTGAGGGTAAGGAAGCTGACCACAGAGTGGCAAATTCAGCAACTACTGCAGCTCCTGTGTAGTGCATGCCATCCCTCATAAAGGATGAACCATCTGTAAATAATATTAATTCGGAGTTGTCCAAAGGGATGTCCAGTTAATCACTGCGAGGTTTATCAGCAATGGACACCAAAGACCTTTGGTACACCAAAGAGGTACAGTCATGTAAAGGATCTCCAGAAGGTGGCAAATCAAGGAGCAAGGTTGCAGGATTAAGAACTCCACAGTGCTTTATTGTGATATTTTCATTGTTCAAGAGGGTTATTTCATATTTTTTAATTCTCTGATCAATAACAATGCCTCAACCTCATGTGGGCACATTATGGTCAGAGGGCATCCTAATACTAGGTTGGCAGATTTAGTCACTAATAGAGCTGTTGCAGCTGCTCCTCTAAGATATGGTGGTGTTCCTGAAGCCACTGGGTCCAACTGGGCTGAATAATAGGCTACTGGGCATTGAGCAGGTCCCAAAAGTTGAGTCAGAACATATAAAGTAAATGGTTTATCATAATTTGGGATGCCTAGAGCAGGAGCAGACAGAGCTGTCAGGTATTCTGTTTCCAATTTAAGTGGTTCAGAGACTGAATTTTTTGTAAGTGATACAAGGGGTTTTGTGATTTCCCCATAGCAAGGGATCCACTGCCAAACAGAATCCCATTGCTCCAAGAATTGCCCTTAATTACTTTTTTGTGGAAGGAGTGCTTAATTTTTGGATATTTTTCGATATGTTTTGGTGAAATAAGATGGGACCCAGCAATTAAAATGAAACCTAAATATTAGACCTTGGGGAGATACCACTGAACTTTGTCTTTTGAGACCTTATGGCCTCTCTTATATAATTCCAAAAGGAGGTGCTTGCTATCCTTCTGACATGCTTCAGCACTTGGTGAAGCCAAGAGCAAATCATCCATATATCGCAGTGGTTCCCAAACTTGTTTGGCCTACTGCCCCCTTCCCAGAAAAAATATTACTTGGCCCCCTGGAAATTAATTTTTAAAAATTTTAATAGCAAATAATAGGAAAGATAAATAAACCTGTAGCCATCACCACCCCCCTGGATCGCTGCAGCACCCACCAGAGGGAGTAGTGCCCATTTTGGGAATCACTGATATATAGGATTAAACGGCTGTGTTTGAATTTGATGGCATCTGTATCCACATTTAAGAATTGTGTAAATAACGTAGTGCTGTCCACGAACCCTTGAGGCAATCAAGCCCAGGTCTACTAGAAACCTTTCCAGGTAAAAGCAAAGATATGCCTGGAATTCTCATGTACAGGTATAGAAAAGAAAGCAGAGTACAAGTCTACAACAGTAAAGTGTGTAGCTGTGCTGGGAATAGAAGAAATTATTGTGTTCAGATTTGAAACCACAGGATGCCTTTTTATAACATGATTATTTACAGCTCTTAGGTCTTGGACAAATCGATATTGGGCTTTTCCATCTAGGCCTATTTTTGGCTTTTTAACAGGTAAAATAAGTGTATTATATTCCGATTTACATAGAATTATTATCCCTTGTTCAATTAGTGAATTTATCACTGGGGTAATTCCCTCAATTGCTTCCTTTGATAGAGGGTATTGAGGAATGGAGGGAGCTGGACCTCCTTTTATCGTAATTTGATTTAAGTAGGCCTACATTGGAAGAAGATGTGGCCCAAAGAGACTCAGGGATGTCAGTAGGTATTCCCAAGGTGGGAGGCTCGTTCACCTCCTGGCTCTCTGAGAGAAGTACAGGGAGCAAATTTAAAGATTCCTTGGGTATTTCCAATGACATAGAGCCATCTGGAGAGTAGGTTATTGTGGCTCTAAGTTTACACAAAAGGTCTCTTCCCAGCAAATTTATAGGGGATGCAGGCATTAAAAGAAATGAATGCTCTACAGTTAGGGATCCTCTGCTTACCATGCGAGGTGACAGCTTTGGGACCTGTTGAGGTTTTCCAGATATACCTACTACTTTTAGGGAGCCAATAGGGTCACAACCTGAATCAGGTGTGCTCCTCAATACAGACCTGGAAGCTCCAGTGTCCAGGAGACAATCATAATAAGCGTCTCCAACTCTCAATGTCACATGAGGCTCATTAGTATTGGGGGGGGGGGCAGTGGATAGAGACAACAGGCAGCAGGATATCAGGGTCTGGAAAATCAAAGGCTGCTTCCTCTGATTCCCATGCCCCAACCCTCCCACCCCTGCACACTTTCAGAATGTTTTTGTAGTTCCTTGGGCTCCCCTTTGAGGGGCATTAGCATCCTGAGTAGTGCATGGACAAGCTCCACTTTGAAGGTACTGTTGTGGGGTCATTTGTTGTGGATTATCTGCCTGATTATCAGTCCTGAAATTGGAATTCCTATAGTTATCAGTCATGAAATTGCGATTTCTATAATTAATGTTTCTGAAATTAGTGTTGTTTCTGGTAGTTGTTATTATTATTCCTAATTATCCATAACAAATTCCTGCAATTCATCATTAAGTGGCCCTTCTTGTTATAGAAGTGGCAGTTCAGAGATTGATAATTAGATTCTTGGAGAGGGGCAAGTGGTATTGGTGTATTATCATGCCCCCTTTCTTGCTTTTCTATTTTGTTTTGTAATGATTTCAGTTCTTTTTGTATGGTATCTAATAGGTCATTAGTTTGTATCTTTGTCTCTTCATGTCCTTTAGTGACATACACAGCTATTTTCCTTAATTCATCCAGATCCAGTTCTGGCCATTTGGGACAATGCATCTTAAAGTAATCCTGGACCAATCTGCTAGAATTGTTTACAAACTGTTGTCTTATTTGTCGTATGCCTTGTTCTGTTGATAAATCCAAGTCCAAATATCTAGCTCCCAATTCAATAAGCCTGTCCATAAAGTGAGAGGGAGTTTCATCATCATTTTGCATTAGGCGATCAAATTTGTTCCAGTTGTCTGGATATTCTGCACATTCTTTCATTGCTTTTAATATTGCAGCCCTAGCATTATTTAGTTGCAAATATTCCTCTGAATTGTTATGATCCTATTTAGGGTCCTCACATGGCCAGTGTGCTGCATTTCATCCTCGGGCCTTATTTACATGAGAGATGATTTTGTTTTTCTCTCTCTCTTTGTCAGGAAGATCTTGAGTAATTTTTCCACATCCTTATAGGAAGGATTGTATTGGAAAAATATATCTTCCATCCTTTTCATTACAGCTATGGGTTCATCATTATAATTTAGAATATCTTTTTTAAATTCTTTGATATCTTGAGGAGTGAATAGAGTATGGTGTGTTAAACATATCACATCCCCAGAAATATCTAATGTAGGCACTTCTCTTAAGAGGAAAAGGCCACCACAGGAATCAGAATTAGAGTCAAAATCAGAATCATAGCATGGTTTTGGTTTCTTTTTAGTCATTTTGGTGCTTACTGAGGCAGAACAGATTTTTTTAGGTGTTTGTGTGCTTACTGTAGCATTATGTGTCTTTTGAGTTGTTTGTGTGTTTGCCTCAGCAGTATTGGTAGGAACCGGTATGGTCTGGACTGGGGTTGGATGTGGGTTGGGAGAAGGGACAGGAGAGGATGGGGTGTCAGGAGAAGGAGGAGGGGAGGGAGAGTTGGTCTGGAGATGCACAAGATGAGAGAGGAGTTTCGTTACACCTGTCTCCTTCTCTATTTCAGAAGAAATAGAAGAAATGGGACTTTCCTCTCTGAGTGATTTAGGAACAGCCTCACTAAATTTGGAATCACATTTTTGAATTGGATCCTCCTTTTCATTTAAGACTTCCCTAAGAAATCACATTCAGTCTGTCTAACTACTATGCCTCCATTTTCTCATCTATAAAAAGAACTGGAGAAGGAAACAGAAAACTGCTCTAATATCTTGGTTTTATAACTCTGCATATATTCCAAATTGCTTTCCAAAATGGTTTAATCAGTTCACAGCTTCACCAATAGGGCAATAATGTGTCTGTTTTTCAACAACCCCTTCAACATTTATCACTTTACCCTTTCAATATTTTAGCCGGCCTGGTGAGGATGAGGTGATATCTCAGAATTGTTTTGGTTTGCATTTATCTAATCAGTGATCTGGAGCATTTTCTCCATACCTACATATAATTTTGGTTTCTTCATCTGAAAATTGTCTGCTCATATCTTTTACTCATTTACCAACTGGGGGAGGGCTCTTATTCTTATAAATTTAACAAAGTTCACTATATATTTTAGCCTCTATCTGAGGAGCTGTCAAAAAAATTTTATCCAGGTTTCTGCTTTCCTTCCAATCTTGGCAGTGTTTATTTTATTTGTACAAAAACATTTTAATGTATTCAGAATTATCCATTTTACATTTCACAATGCACTCCATCTCTTGTTGACTCATAAATTTCTCTCCTATCCATAAATTTGATAGGAAGTTTGTTCCCTGTTCTTCTAATTTACTTATATGCGGGAGGCTTGTTCCCGTGGTCCAGATATCTAGGAGGTGGGACAGTGTTGGCGAATTGAGATAAATGAGGACAGTCAAGAGTATCTGCCATGCGTCACTGAGACTGTTCTGGCTAGCCTTGGGCTGAATTTATTTTTTATACCCTTTTTTTGAGATTATGTTCAGGTTGGCATGAATTTTCATTTTCAACATACATCTTTTCTTGAGGATAATGAATAAGTCATACATTAACTTTTTTTACTAACAATTTTTCATTCTTCAGTAACTTTCAATATTTTTCAAAGGTATGTTTGACATGTTTCTAAGGCTGGGCCAATGTAGCCATCTGTTCATGGAACAACTCTATTTTTTATCCATTGTCTTCTCAATATACCAAAATCAGGGAGGCCTGTTGTTTCTTAGTTTACCATTACATAAGCTTCTGTGTATGGGAATGGAAAATCTAAGTACAGTTTTGTTGGAGTTTTAAAATTTTTAGCATTAACTCATTATTTACTGGTTTGTTATGAGGTGATTTTTTAAGGGGAATTTCTGTATTACTACATGTAAAGGTGGCACTTTCCTGGGAGTCTGTAGGGGGCCCTGTAAAGGCTCTAGTAACAGCCTTTACTATTCTTCTGTATTACCCTGGGGCTGAGTAGGGATATTGATCACAATAATTCCAATAATAGAATGTGTTAGTAAGAAAGGGGTCACATAGGAGAGTCTGAGTGGGTGCATCCATCCTCCATGTGGCCTGCACTGCTGGCTTCAGGATCCATCTGTGACTTTGTCATATAGTGTGAATTTGATGGCCCCTGACACTTATAGTATCACATTTTATGTCTATTTCATGTATCCATTTTGTTCTTTTTTTAGTGACTAGTGTAAGATATTGATCTATACCTAGTTTTTGTCAAACTCATTCCCAGTTATCCTAGCAATTTTTTCCAGATAGTGATTTATTATTCCCAAATCCTGGATCTATGTTTTTATCAAATACCTGATTACTATAATCTTCTGCTATTGTTTGTTATGTGTCTCTTCTGTTCCACTGATCTACCTTTCTATATCTTATCTAGTACCAGATAGTTTTGAAAATTACTGCTTTATTATACTGTTTTAAATCTGGTACTTCTAGACCTCCTTCCTTTACATTTTTTTTATTCATTCCTTTGCTATTCTTGATCTTTCATTCTTCCAAATAAATTTTGTTATTTTTTCTAACTCAATAAAATAATTTTTGGGTAATTTAATTGGGATGGCATTAAATGAGTAGGTTAGTTTAGGTAGGATTATCATTTTAATTATATTGTCTCTGTCCATCTATGAACAATGAATTTCTTCATTTATTTAGATCAGTCTAGTAAAAAGTGTCTTATAATTATAATGTAGTTCCTGGTTCTTTTTTTGGCAGGTATACTCTGGTGTACTTTATTCTATCTGTATTTTGTCAACAATATATTAAAATATTAATGATTTATTTTCAGTGATGAGCAAACTTTTTAAAGAGGGGGACAAAGAAAAGGAAATGATCATCTGTTAGTCTGTTTCTAAGGCAACTCTTTCGAAGTTTCATTATATTTTATCCTACTCATTGTACTCGTCATATTAGGAATAATGTCGCATAGGCAGATAGAACATTTCAGGGGGCTGCATCTGGCCCGCAGGCTATAGTTTGCCCATCACTGATTTATGTGGAATTATTTTATATATTACTATTTTGTTAAAATTATCTGTTCAGTTGATTTTCTGGGATTTTCTACATATCCTATCATGTCATCAGCAAACAGATAGTTTTATTACCTCTTTGCCCATTTTTATTCCTTTGATTTCTTTTTCTTCTCATTGCTACTGCCATCATTTCTAATGCTATGTTAATACTGGCAATAATGTACATCCTTGTTTCATTCCTGATTTTATTGGGAAGGCTTCTAGCTTTTCCCAATCATAATAATACTTGCTGATGATTTTAAGTTGATGCTTCACATCATTTTAAGAAAAACTCCTGGCTGCAGGAGAGAAATATATAAGAAAAACAATTGCTTGAACGCATGGGATGAGGTGGACATGATTGGGGATGTAGACTCGAAACTACCACACCAATGCAACTATCAACAATTTGGAAATAGGTCTTGATCAATGACACATGTTAAAACCAGTGGAAATGTGCATCAGCCATGGGTGGGGGAAGTGTGGGGGGGTGAAGGGGAAAGTAGGAGCATGAATCATGTAACCATGTTAAAAATGAATATTAATAAATATTTAAAAAAAAAGAAAAACTCCATTTATACCTATGCTGTCCAGTGATTTTAATAGGAATGAGTGCTATATTTTGTCAAAGGCTTTTTCTGCATCTATTGATATAATCCTATGGCCATTATTCCTTTTGTAATTTATATTATCACATATGTTGATAGTTTCCTTATATTAAACCATCTCTGCATTCCTTGTATAAATCTTATTTTGTCACAATATGTTATTTTTGTGACATTTGTTGTAGCCTCTTAGCTAGTATTTTGTTTAGGATTTTTGCATCCACATTCACTAATGATATTGATCTGTGATTTTCTTTCTCTCTTTTTGCTCTTCCTGGTTTAGGAATCTGCTCTGTATTTGTTGCATAAAAGGAGTTGGTTAAAACTCCCTCTTTGCCTGTTCTTTCAAATAATTTATTTAATATTGGAATTAGTAGATCCTTAAATGTAGGGTAGAATTCACTTGTAAATCCATCTGTTCCTGATGCTTTTTTAGAAAATTCCTTCATGAATTGTTTAATTTCTTTTCTAACAATTGTTTAATTTCTTTTCTAAAATGGATTTATTTGAGTATTCTATTTCTTGCTCTGACAGTGTAGGCAGTTTATTTTTTGTAAGTATTCTTCTATTTCACTTTCATTGTTCAATTTGTTTTTATATAGTTGAACAAAATATCTCCTAATAGTTGCTTAATTTCATCTTTACTGTTGGTATATTCACCCTTTTCATCTTTAAAGCAAGTGATTTGGTTTTCTCTTATTTTTTATTAGATTGACCAATGGTTTATCAATTTTGTTAATTTTTTCATAAAAATCTACTCCTAGGTTTATTTCTTTATAAATACAATTTTTTTCAGGGATCTTTTGCAATTCCTTTTCTGGTTAGACAATTCAACTTTTTAAAGAAATTCTTTTTTAATTGGATTTTTGTACTTCTTTTTCCATTTGGCCAATTATGCTTTTTAAGGTATTATTTTCTTCAGGATTTTTTGGTACTTCCTTCTTCAAGCTATTTATTCTTTCTTGAATCATTTTCATTTCCATTTTGAAATCTTTTTGAGCTATTCTAGGGCAAGAAACCAATTCCCATTTTCCTTTGAAGTCTTCTATGCAACTGCTTTGATCTCTTATACAGGATGGTATGGTGCTTCTGTGAGATGGGCCTGATGAAGGTGGCCCAAGATCCTTAGATGGTGAATGGATCTAAGCTGAGTAGGGAGAGGGATGCCTGAATGGCCACCATGGTGTGCTGATAACCACCAGGACTTATAAATGTTCAGTTCAGCTAAGCACTTGACCCCACAAACAGTGCCCAAGCCAAAGTTATCAAGTGAGAAGAGGTATATTGATCCACACAGCTCCTCTGCTTACTTGGCTTGGGGTTAGGTTAAAGCAGTGTTATAAAGGAAGAGAGTAATCTGCATACTACCACTATTAGGCTGGTTATTAGTAGTAGTAATCTGAGATATTAATCTGAGGAAGCTTTGGTTTGGTTCCCTAATGACTGGTGCAGGGACAGAGTCCTGCCACCCAGCTGGATGTTATAATAACCGCCCTTCTTTATAACAGTGCCCAGGCAGGATCCCTAAGGTCAATGGATGGGTAACCCTTTCAGGTCCCACCTGGGGTTGATTGATTATTGGTATTGGGCTCTATCAGCCTTGGATAATGTTCATCTGACTGCATTGCTCCCTCCCCAGAGTGGTGATGGAATAACTACTCTAGGAAGGTACTTAATAACTTTTATCTGAGTTGTATACAAAGGAAAGGAATGATCAGGAATGGGTTGGGGAATAGGTGACCCTATAACTAAATCTATGACAATAATCCCTCAGAACTGTAGGCTGTTCAGTAATGCTGGGCTTGTTCTTCACCTCCTCTGTCTTAGCCTGGCCACAGCCAAACCAGTGTAATCAAACTGTTTGGATGTTGCAAATATGGATGATGGTTTCTCTCAGCTTCTTACTGCTAGTTGTTTGCCAGTCCTACAGCCTTCAGGAAATTCCACCCTTACCACCCTCTTCTTCTTCTCCTACCCACTTCCTGGTCCCCCCCACCACCCTGGCCCCAGGATGCCTAAATATCTAGAGATAGTTTAGGTACCTAAATATCTGGGGGATTCAGAAAGAATCAGAGCATCCACGGTCTCAGCCCCAAAGCTACAAATCTTGCACTTAGCCCTCATCCATAGAAGAATACACCGTGGTGGACATTAAGATAGGATGTTAACAGTTTCCAAAAGTACTTCAATCACTATGATAAAGAAACTTACATATGTGGAGAATAAGGGTCAAAAAGTACTATTTTGATCCTCTGTTTAGCCCCATTAATTTTCCATCTCCTTGTTGAAGAAAGTAAATAGTGGGACCTCCAAAAAAGAAATGTTGAAAATATTAAGGCCATAGGATCATGGATGCAGAGTTTAAAAGGACCTTAGAGATCATCTATCAGGCCCCTTTCTTTTATAGAAGTAGGGGTATAAGACTGGGAAAAGGAATAAATTATCAACAGAGAAGCTTAAATTAATATCTGTTCTAAAGTAATAGTGATGGAAATCAGGCAAGAAGAAAAGTCCAAAGTTAAAACTAAGAAAGTCAAGGGGGAAAAAATTACTCTGGGAAAATTTGACTTTGACTAGTGTGGGTAGAAAACTCAAAATATGAATATCAAAGCATTCTGCAATAGAGTAGAATCCTAGAATTTTACAATTATATTTAATTCACTTTTACTTATATAGTTATAATTAATAATATGTTTTTAAATATATAGCATATATTAATAATTATAATCCTAGAATTTTAGCACTATGAGGAGCCTTATCAAAAGACAATGCCCTCATTTAACAGATTAAAGACTCAGAGCAGCATTTACTTGTCCAGTAATAATCTTAGGACTACAACCCAGGTACTCTGGCTATCAATTCAACGTTCTTTCTTAATATCACAGTGTATATACATTAAATAATTATAGGATCTTTGAGTTGGATGGTAACCTAGAAAGTATCTGGTTTCAGATTTCTCCTTTTTCTCTTCACTTTCTACCTATAATATGGGGATCCCTATACAATTTAATTGAGATGTCTTAGTGAAGATTCAGAAAATGTGCTCTTTTGTAGTCCTAGGATATTATATGTCAACTATATCCTTTATAGTACATTTGTGGCCTTGTGATTTTTCCATTTTCTCTTCCCCAAAGTAAAGGATCCTGCCTGATCACCTGGGGGTGGGTATTTAAGTGCCTACTATGTATTTGGCACTGTGCTAAGCACTGGTGCTGCAAACAAACAAACAAAAAGGCAAAAGATAATCCCTACCTTCCAGGAGTTTATAGTAGAAAGAGGAAGACAACATGCACATAAATCAATACAAAGCATGCTAAATACAAGATAAATAAGAAGGTAGATACTAAAATTAAGAGAGGACAGAGAAGGCTTCTAGTAAAAAGAAGCAATTTTAGTTGCAACCTAAAGGAAGCCAGGGAGGTCAGTAGGTAGAAATGAGGAAGGAAGAGCATTTCAAGCATAGAAGAAAACCAGAGAAAATGCCAGAAGCTGAGAAATGTCATATCTTATTCATAGGACATCCATATTAGTGTCACAAGGTTGAAGAGTACATGGTGGAGAATTAAGGTATAAAAAGACTGGAAAGACAGGAGAGGGCTAGATCATGAAAGGCTTTGAATGCCAAATAAAGAATTTTAGGTTTGTTCCTGAAGGCAATAGGGAGTCATTGGAATTTATTGAGTGGAGTGGGGCCAGTGCAGGTTGGGGAGGAATGACATAATCCGAGCTGTACTTTAGGAAAACCATTTTAATGGCGAATGAAGGATGGACTGGAGTAATGATAAACTTGAGGAGGGAAGATTCACCAGCTGGCTATTACCATAGTTCAGGCATGACGGAATGCATGCATGCCCGAGAATGATGACAGTATCAAAGGAGAGAAGGGGGACATATTCAAGAGATATTGCAAAGGTAAAATCAACATGTTGGATATGGTAAGGTGAGAGATAGTCCAGGTGACTCCTAGGTTAGGAACCTGTAGGACTAGAAGGATAGTTATGTTCTTTCTATAGTAATAGAGAAGGAAGGAGAGAGCATTTAAATGGAAAGATTAATGAGTTTAAAAGGAAAGACAAATGTTGGATAGGTTGAGTTTAAGATGGCTACTAGACATCAAGTTTGAGATGTCTGAAAGGCAATTGGAGATTGGAACTCAACAGAGTTTAGGGCAATATAGGTAAATTTGAAAATCATCTGAATAGAGGCAGCAGTTAAATCTATGAGAACTTAACAGATCACCAAATGAAATAGTATAGAGGGAAAAGAGAAGAGAATGCAGGAGCTAGAAAAAGATCCAGCAAAGGTGACAGAGAAGGAGTGGTCAGATAGATAGGATAAAAATCCAGAGAGAATGGTGTCCCAAAAATCTAAAGAGAGGAAAGTATCAAGGCAGAAAGAGGGGTCATCAGTGTCAAAGGCTGTGGAGAGGTCAAGGAGAATGATAGAGAAAAGACTAGTGGATTTAACAAATAAGAGATCATTTGTAACTTTAGAAAGAGCCATTTTGATGGAATAAGGTCAGAATCTGAAACGGTTAAGAAGGGAGTAGGAGGAAAGTGGAAGCATCTATTATTTATAATCTTTTTGAGGAATTTAGCTACAAAGGGCAGAAGAAATTTGGATGCTATACCATTTGGTGCATACATGTTAAGTACTGATATTTCTTCATTGTCTATACTGCCTTTTATCAGGATGTAATTACCTTCCCTATGTCTTTTGATCAGATCTATTTTTACTTTGGCTTTGTCAGATATCATGATTGCAACTCTTGCCTTCTTTTTCTCAAAGGGTAGAAGAGATATGGGACAGTAGTTAGCAAAGAAGGAAATATCAAGTAAGGGGGGTACTTTTTCAAGATGGAAGAGATAACAGCATGTTTGTAGGCAGTAGGGAATGAGCCAGGAGGAAAGGAGAGAGTGAAAATAAGCAAAAAAGTGGGGATGATAGAGAAGGTAATCTGTCAGAGGAAATGGAATAAAATGGGATCACTTGAATAAGTGGAGGGGTTAGCCTTGAAAAGGAATAAATCCATTGGATCATGTGAGACAGGGATGAAAAGCAGAGAGGTACCTTAATGATAGGAAATGAAGAAGAGGGGATAAGAGGCCTAAATGATGACTAATTGGAGGGCTTCTTTACATATTTCTAAGGATAACCAGTGACTAACCAGGAAGTGAAGTGTGTGATAGCAGAAAAGCTTCAACATTTTCCATTAAGAAAAGTTTCTTGGCTCCTCTGTCAATATTCAGTCAATCTGTCAATAAATATTTATTAAGCACCTACTATATGTAGGCATTATGCTAAATGCCAAGGATTCAGAGAAAATTCAAAGAGAGTCACTGCTCTTAAGAAACTCATAGTTTAGAAAGAATGCTATTCACATACAGAGAAAGTATGTGGAAGTAGAAACACAGAAGAAAAACAACTGCTTGATCACATGGGTCGATGGGGATATGATTGGGAATGTAGACTCTAAATGATAACTCTAATGCAAATATTAATAATATGGAAACAGGTCTTGATCAATGACATATGTAAAACCCAGTGGAATTGGCTATGGGGGGTTGGGAGGGAAAGAACATGAATCATGTAGCCATGGAAAAATATTCTAAATTAATTAATTAAATAAAAGTTTTCAATAAAAAAAGAAACAATTTAACAGAAGAGATAACAAGCACACAAACATGTACAAACAAGCTTCATACAAGATAAATAAGAAATAACCAATGGAGAGATAGTCCTAAAATTAAGAGAGATTGGGTGAAGCTTCTTATACAAGGTAGGATTTTAGTTAGGACTTGAAGGAAGCTGGTAGGCAGAGAAGGAGAGCACTCTAAGCTTATCAGACCACCAAAGAAAATGTCTGGAGCTGAGAAATGGAGTGTCTTGTTCATAAAATAGCAAGAAGGCCAGTATTATAATGATGTATTATTTTCAAATCCCTCTGCAAAAATCAATCAACTCAACCGAAAAATATACTAATCTTCTGTGGCACTATGCCAAGCCTAAAACATCTACAAAGGTTGGCTGCACTTAATTTAATGGTTATCTCTGTTGCCTAATGCAGTAATGTCTTAGAAAGTCCAGAATCATATTATCTTCATCTGTGAGATTCAGATGAAGATACACTTGCAGCATAACTGTATCTCAATCTTAACCTTTTTAAAAAATATTTTCCCATTTGCATGTAATAACAACTTTCAATATAAGTTTTCTGAAATTATAAGATCTATGTTGTCTCCCTCCCTCCATACTATTCTCCCTCCCTGAGATGGTAAGCAGTATGATCTAGGTTATACATTTATCACCATGCAAAACATATTTCCATATTGGTCATTGTTGTGAAAGAATATTCATATAAACTCCCCCCCCAAAACACAAATAAAATAAAGTGAAAAGTAGTATGCTTTGATCTGCATTCAGACTCCATCAGATATTTCTCTGCAGATGGATAGCATTCTTTGTTATAAGTCCTTCAGAATTGTCCTGGATCATCGTATTACTGATCAGTCTTTCACAGTTGATTATTATACAATATTGCTGTTACTGTGCACAATTTTCTTCTGATTCATCTTACTTCATTCTGCATCAATTCATGAAGATCTTTCCATTTTTTCCTGAAATCATCCTGCTTATCACTAGAATTTGTAACTTTTTACTATTTCATTAAGTCATAAATTCATTCATGGTAATACTGCCACCTTCCAAAACTCAAAGAAATCTATGCCTCTATGTTATCTGTGTGGTAACTCAGATGCTTATATTTTCCTTTTATTCTTATTAACTAAATTCCATTGCTGGTTAATGTGCAATAGCGATTACTTCTGGGTTCAACTGGAGAAGTTCTAAGAGCTCCAAATGCTAGCTCAACAAATATTTTTTCTTTAAATAACTGGTGTTTATTGGCATTTTTTATTGTTGACATCATTATTCTTGACATTTATTTAAATAAGTCATTAGGAATGCAGCTCTGTGGCTCAGTGGATAGAGCCAGGTCTGGAGAAGGGGGTCCTGGGTTCAAAGCTAGTCTTCAGCACTTTCTAGCTATGTGACCCTGGGCATTAACCCCATTTTGTCTAGCCTTTGCCCTTCTCTTAGAGTTGTTACTAAGACAGAAAGTAAGGGTTACCAAAAAACCCACAAAACAAACAAACAAACAACTCAGTAAATGTTGGGAGAATATAGTTCATTCTTTACGTGGAATATTTGTGTTGCATTAGTAAGTCACTTTAATGAAAACACCATTTTATAATAATTAATGTTATTTCACAGCTTTATTGAAAATGAGGCTTTTCTCCTGTAAAGACAAATTCTGCTTTATTTAAGACTAACACAGTTTAATTAACTTTTTATGAATTGTAAACATTTACATTTATTTGTTTCTTTTTCTTTTAGTGGTCAAAACCATATTGACCAAGAAACTTCTCTTCAACAACAGTCCTCTTTCCATGTTCCCATACTACCATAGTTTAGATACTGCTTTATATGGAAAGGCAAAGCCACCAGCAGAGCTGCCAGAGCCCTTCAAAGTACCAATAGAACCTTATCTATTGAAATTCTTTCATCAAGATGATGGAGTAATTAAAGACATAACCAGAGCCATGGAGACCTTTCATTGTGAACTGACATGGCCCCAACTCAATTGTAAAGAGCCAGAAATTATACTCGGTCCTTCAGCCACCTTAGTCAGTCAAAGAAGAACAAAGAACAGCATAATCAAGACATGGATCAAGGATGTTTCCTTGAAATTCTCTTCTCTTATGTCAGAATACCAAGTCAAGAAGTATAATATGGACCCAATGGTATGGGAAGCTGTTAGAGACAGCATAGGAAATGAAAGAGCTTTGATTGAGTTTGATAAGCTTCAAGAGACAGTGATCATAGCTGGGAGACTGGAGGATGTGCAAAAAACTGAACCAGAAGTAAAAACTCAGATAGAAAGGGCTACCCAAAAAATAGAAAGAGAAAAACAAAGTATAAGATCAGATTTCACTTTATGTCCTGGAAGGTTTTCCATTTTACGCAACAATGGCTTAGAAGAGACTCTCCACAAAGAATATCCAGAACTGGAGGTCACTTACAACAGCCTTACAAAGAGCATTTGCCTGAGTGGATTGCAGGCAGATGTATATAAAGCAAAGAGTGAAATTCTGGAGAAGCTCCAAGGCTTGGCTCAAAAATCCTTGCATATTGCCCCTCAGATAGTTCAGTTTCTCCAACAAGTAGACTGTGAGACATTCTCTGAAGATCTTTTTGTATCCAAGAAAATTTCTGCTACTTATTTGATGGAAGGTACAGCCATTTTTTTGTTTGGCTCCTCTCCCCAGGTTTTGTCAGAAGCAGAACAACATATGCAGAAAGCTTTGGACTTTAAGTGCATTGATGTGGTAGATAGTGAGATTCTTAATGATCATCAGTGGAAAACTCTCACTGATAATTTGGATAAGAAATACAACTGTTCTTCAAAGACAATAATAATAGAAGAACAAAATTCAGACACTGGAGTTAAGATAATGATTGCTGGTTGTGTCGGTCCAGTATATGAAAGCTACCAGGAAGTTTCTGGATTTATAGAAGAAAACACAAAAATACAGGAGTCGGTTCCTGTGAAGTCACTAGCAATTATCCAGTATATACAGGAGGAAAATGAGCAAATCTTGGAAAATATAAAGAAAAAAAAAGTGAAGATTGATTTCAAAACTCTGGCCAATGAAAGAGGCATTTCACTGAGTGGTCCAAAAGGAGAAGTGATGAAAGGAGTGACCATGGTTAAACAAATTTTGGAGTCAATACATGTTGAAAATTTTAGCATTCATAAACCAGGAGCTGACATCTTATTCAAAGACAAAGAAGGGTATTATAAAATGGAAGCCAAAAAAATGTTTAACTGTTTAATTCGGTTGCAAGAAGATGGAGATGAGAAAAGTGGGGGCAATGATCATAGACAGAAGGTCTATTGCAAGATAACTTTAGAATCTGGCATTTTATTGACTGTTCAAAAGGGTGACTTAACCCAGTTCCCAGCAGATGTAGTAGTGAATGCAGCAAATGAGAACCTAAAACACGATGGAGGCCTGGCAGGTGCACTCTCTGAAGCAGCAGGCCCAGAGCTACAGAGGGAATGTGACCGGATAGTTCAGCAACAGGGTAAGATCCATCCTGGCTATGCTGTTGTCTCTGGTGCTGGACGGCTCCCATATCAGCAAGTGATTCATGCTGTTGGCCCCAGGTGGAGGCCAGAACATGCTTACAGGTGTAAGCACTTATTAAAAAATGCTATCACAGAGTGTCTCTATCAGGCTGACCAATCTGGCCACACTTCAATAGCTATCCCAGCTCTTAGCTCGGGCCACTTTGACTTCCCCTTAGAAGAATGTACAAAGACCATTGCCCTGGCCATCAAGGAAAACTTCCAGAATCACCAATATAAACATAGCTTGAAAGAGATTCATCTCGTTGATTCATCCGATAAGACAGTTCAGGCTTTTTATGAAGCTGTGAAGACCATCTTTGAAGATGCATTTCCCAGTAATGATTTGCTGCCCTCTACACCACCAGAAAACCAGAAAACCATCATGAGAAAAAGTACTGGACATAGAAATGCATTGGCCTCTATTGAAACTGGAGATCTGAGCATTATATTGATAAAAAGGGACATTCAGGATGCTAAGGTGGGTAATGCCATTTACCAAACACCCCTGAAGGTTATTTTAAAATTAAAGTAGCCCAATTCCCATGTTACTGGGATCATATATACTTTAAGCATATAATCCTTGTAAGGTTAATACAGATTTAGCTTTAGTTTAGTTTTAAGTTTAGTTTAAGATTAAAATTCTACTCCTTTGGGTGTGTGGCAGTTGAGTTCAAATCAAGTCACTTGTCCAGGGTCATACAGCTTGTAAATGTCTAAGGCAGGTTTGAACATAGATCTTCTTAGTGACAAATTAACTGCTCAATTCACTATAACATGCTGCCTCCATAAAGAAATTAAAGGTGATGCAGAATCTATTCTTTTCCATTGCTGCAACTAGCCAAGAAGTTTATCTAGAAAGCTATCTATTCTATTTCATATACATAGATATATTATATACACATTTTAGAGAATGAAACACTTTTTTAAAAACTTGGTCTTGTTTTTGGTTTATGTTATTTTAATTTTTTATTCTTTACTGAAAACTTCATAAATATCAGTCAGCATAATTGTATTGACATACAAAGAGGCACAAAATGAAAAATTTACATATGAAACTGTAATCTTCTATTATATGCAGTTTCTGTTTTATTTCATGTATATTAAATGTAATCCTATTGTAACAAGACTACTCTGCTTTTCTCTCTCTCCATCTGAACTTCCTTCTGATCTCTTCTGTGTATTTTTTTTAATTTTTTTTTAATTTAAACATTTATTAATATTCATTTTTAACATGGTTACATGATTCATGCTCCTACTTTCCCCTTCACCCCCCGCACTCCCCTCACCCATGGCCAATGCACATTTCCACTGGTTTTGTCATGTGTCCTTGATCAAGACCTATTTCCAAATTGTTAATAGTTGCATTGGTGTGGTGGTTTCAGGTCTACATCCCCAATCATGTCCACCCCGACCCATGCGTCCAACAGTTGTTTTTCTTATATGTTTCCTCTCCTGCAGTCCTTCCTCTGAATGTGGGCAGCGTTCTTTACCATAAATCCCTCAGAATTGTCCTGGGTTATTGCATTGCTGCTGGTACAGAAGTCCATTACATTCGATTTTACCACAGTATATCAGTCTCGATGTACAATGTTCTTCTGGCTCTGCTCCTTTCACTCTGCATCAGTTCCTGGAGGGCTTTCCAGTTCACCTGGAACTCCTCCAGTTTATTATTCCTTTTAGCACAATAGTATTCCATCACCAGCATATACCATAATTTGTTCAGCCATTCCCCAATTGAAGGATCTACCCTCCTTTTCCAGTTTTTTGCCACCACAAAAAGCACAGCTATAAATATTTTCGTACAAGTCCATTTATTTATTCTTCTGTGTATTTTAAAGATGTTTTATTGATGCTTTCTTCTTTCTTTTCTCCATTTCTTCTTTTTGCATTAGTATCACTACCCATTATCTTCCTCCCATCAACTCTGACTTCTACTTTCTGCATTTTACATTAATTGTTACAAGCCTTCTCATGTTTCTCTCGAGGCACCTCTAAGTGCATAGGGGATAAAGCACTAGACTTGGTGTAAAGATAACCTGAGTTCAAATCTGGCCTCAAGCTCTTACCAGCTGTGTGACCCTAGGCAAGCCACCTAACTGCCTCATTTCCTCATCTGTAAGCTAGAGATCATAGTAGCACATTCTTCACAGGGTTGTTGGCAAAGATCAAATGAGATAATATTTGTGAAGTGCTTTTATAAATGCTACTTTTTATTAATTCCTCATTTTCATTTCTTTTATAAGGCAATAATATTCTATTGTATTGATATTATATAAATTATTCAAATATATTTCCAGTTTTTTGCTACCAGGAAGAGTGTGCTATGATTATTTTGGTCTATTTGGAGTTTCTTTTTTATCATTGACTCCTATATGGTCTGTATCCAACATTAATATTGCTGGATAAAAGGATTTAAATAGTTAATTGACTTCTCATCTTTCCAAATTGTTTTCCTGTATGATTAGAAATTCATAACTCCATCAATTGTCTTTATCAGCATGAGTAGCTTCCCACAAGTCCTCCAACAATGACTTTTTTTTAAATTCCATTTTGCTATGATAAATTTGAGGTATATTTCTTATTATTAATCCAATAGTGCTTTTTCCACGAGATTGTTCAGCATTTGAATTTTTTTTAACTGTTTATATCATTTTTTAAAAACCCTTACCTTCTGTCTTTGGATTAATACTAAGTAGTAGTTCCAAGACAGAAGAGCGGTAAGAACTAGACTTGCCCAGGATCAAACACCTAGGAATAGTATGATACCAAATTTGAACCCAGGACCTCCTGTCTCCAAACATGGCTGTCTATTCACCGAGCCACTTACTTTCCCCTTTTCATATCTCTTGACTGCTTCTCTGTTAAGGACTAACTTTTGCCCTTATATATTTTTGTCAGTTGAAAAATATTTTCTTTTCTTCCCCAATGCCCATCATTTAATTAACAGTCCATGCTACACTTTACATACATATATATTTTTTCTTTTTAGATGTCTTTATATCCTTCTGCAAATCAAAATAGTTTTATCATTTGATATATCCTTCCTGATGTGAAAAATTCAAGACTAGAGGAAGAGAATCCCATTGAGAAATTGGAATATATTATAGGGAAGAAAGTACTTGGGAGGATTACTTTGCTCTATCCTCACATTTGCAGTTCCCTCTGGATCACAAGTTTATTTACAGAAAGGGAGCAATATATATATTTATCAAATTGTGGATGAATGACACATCTTTTGAAAAATAGAAATAGGGATCTTAATCACCAGAATAAAATAATTTGCTCTTGAGTAATTCCTAGGTGGTCATAGAATAAAAAGTACATAGTATAATATTGCCTCTATTCCCCTGACCCAACTTTCCTTTCTGTTTGCTTTAATTAATGGTACCACTTCTCTTCAGTTTACCTAGTTTTTGAAAGTTTAGGAATTATCTTTGACTTTTTGTTCTCTTTTGTCCCTGAAATCCAATTAGTCAACACATCTAATTGATTCTTCTTATAAAATGTTCCTTGTACTCATCCCTTCTTTTCCATTTCTACTGCCATCACATGAGATTAGAACACTAATATTCCATGTCTAGTTTATTATAATAATTTCTTAATGTCACTACATTATAGATAAGGAGATTGAGGTCTAGAAAAGTTAAGTAATGTGTCCAAGATTGTGTAAATAGCAAGTAGAAAAGAAGGGATTAGGAGCCAAGAAGCTCCTCACCTACAAATATATTGCTCCTGCCCTTCTCCTTTCTATTCACCTCTTCAAAAAATGTTTATATTACAAGACCTAATGCAAATTTCACATCCTATATAAAACTGCCCCTGATTATTCAGTCTGAAATGATGGGATAGAATATAAAAATATTTATTAAAGCACTTTCTATGTGCAAAGCACTATTTTAAGTTTTGTAATAAAAAAAGGAAATCAAGACAGTCTCTACTCTCGAGTATTTGGGAGAAGCAACAAATAAAAGGTTTTCTATTAGGTTACTATGTGCTATTTGGCTCAAAGCAAATAAAAAGGCAAGGTGATAATTAAGCTGGGAAAGTGATCATTTGGGTGGCAAGACCCAAAAGACCTTGGGAGATAATGATAGAATAAAGACCCCTATCAGTTAGACTATGGGTTCAAGGATTAGGGTGGAGTTGGGTTCTGAGTTACATTAAGCTGAGCTACTGACATGAGAATCAGCATCTAGATAATACTGGGTGTCTTGAACCCAGCTGGATAATGATACAATAAGAATTCTTTGGGGAATGTTATGAAGGAGCTGTTATGATCAGCTAAGGGCAGATGCTGAAGATGGAATATGAAAGGAGGGAGTCCTAAACCACAGCTGTATGTGAGTTAGATAACCTTTCAGAAGAGCCAGGTCATGTTCCTTTTAAGGTCAAGGTTCCCTGCCACAGCCCCTGGGATTAGAACCAATCCAAACCAGACAGTTAGAAATGTTTCCAGGAAGTTAAAGGAAACTTCCTAAACTCCAAATTCAAGATGGGTGAACTGGCTTGGAAAGGCTTGCTCAACTAAACTAGTAATGGGGATCCAACTGGAATAATTAGATGATGATGGCACGGTAAGCAAGGCTCCAAGATTCTTTATACTTAGAGTAAACAGGGTTTATTTATAATTGAACTGAGGGAAGGTAAGGATAGGTAAGTGGGTGAAGGAAACCCTAAGATCTTGCCTAATTGTTGATGTCAATTAATTTTGAAGCTCTGGTAGATGTTCCCTAAGGTGCAGAGTAATGAGAAAAGCCTTGAGGGCTGATCCCAACTGTGATGCTGGTTGCTGAGCCCAGGGGCTAGCAAACCCCTGGGTCAGTTGCTGCTATTCTTGATTGAATTGTACTCTCTAGTTGGTGTATGGGATGTTGTCTATGCCAAGGAGGTATTGACTATTTGGCTATCAATGGAATTAGTCCTACCTGCCTAACAGAAACTCACTCCCAAACCACCCTGGGGCCTCAGACCCTCCTTCCTCCCTAATCCTCCAGGTGAGCCAGAGAAATGAAGTAAGGGGTTTGGGGACCCCCTTTTATACCCTGTCCTCGACTGTCATCCTGGCACCTGGCCTGGGTGCTCTGCTAGGTTCTGTGTTCCAAAGTGGCAACTGCCAGCTTGCACCCCCAGGAAAATGGCTACTGATTCTGCATATCACAGGAAAGACTTCCTTTAGATACAAGACCCAATGCTTATTTGTCAGCATTCTGTTGCTGGGCTGGGAGCAGAAGAGGAAGCTAGATGACTCAATAGTTGGCATCCTGGGCCTGGAGTTAAAAAGATCTGAATACAAATTTGGCTTTAGACTGTTACTACCTGTGTGAGTTACTTAACCCTTGCTTGCCTCGGTCAGTCCATTAACATTTATTAAATGCCTACCGTGTGTCAGATAAGAAAGATTTCCTGTAGAAGATGAAATGCTTTAGTTTCCTCAACTGTAAAATGGGGATAATAGTATGTACCTCACATGACTGTCGCAAAGATCAAAAAAGGTAATATTTGTAAATCACTTAGCACAGTGCCCTGCACATAACGGATACATAAAAAATGCTTGTTCCTTCTTCACTTTCCCTCACCACTGGGGTGTCTGATGGAAGCAGTTATTAGTTATCTCTATACTTTGGCAATTACTACTTGAATAATTATTTAGCAATTAATTTTATGCTGTTCTGTGTTATATGCTATCTTCAGTTCTTATGTAAATATTTTTATTCTTATTTAACTTTTTTTTAAACCCTTATCTTTCATCTTATAATCAATACTAAGTATCCATTTCAAGGCAGAAGAGCAATAAGGGCTAGGCAATTGGAGTTAAGTGATATCTGCCCTGACTGTTATTTAACTTTTTACATGTGTAGCCTAACTCTCCAACTAGATTACAAACTTTTCAAAGGTGGGAACTGTGTCCTATACTCTTTTGCATCCTTCACCTGACTTTGCACAAAAATATTTATTGATGTGATTGTGTTTTAATGAGTTGTTTTTTTCTTTTAGAGTGACATTATTGTCAATACCATCGCAACAGATCTTCAACTTGACAAAGCACCACTTTCTCAGGCCATATTGAAGAAAGCTGGTCCAGAACTCCAAAAAGAATTAAATTTATTGGGAAAAGAAACGTCGGTGAAACCAGGTCATGTTCTCCCAACAAAAGGCTATAATCTGGACTGCAAATGTATTCTCCATGTGGTGGCATCTCCCTGGAATCATGGAGTAGGAAATGCAAAAAAGGTAAAGAAATGTTAAAGTTCTCAGTCAACAAACATTTATTATGCACCCACTATATGCTAGATGTTGTGCTGGAAACTAGGGGCACAAAGACAAAAATAAAACAGTTCTTACTCCCATGAGCTTACATTCTATCAGGGGAAAAACATATATATTTATAAGTAAACACAAAATATATGAAGAATAAATATGAAGTAATTTGGAGAAGAAGGGGAACCAGCAGCTAAAGGATCAAGAATACCTCACATAAGGAGCATCTAGGTAGCACAGTGTATTGAGTGCCAGACCTGGAGTCAGGAAGACTTGGTTTCAAATCTGACCTCACATAAATCCTAGCTGTATGACCCTAGGCAAATCACTTAAATCCAAGTGCCTAGCCTTTTTCTGCTATAAAATTGATATGAAGTCTCACTTCTAAGCAGAAGGTAAGGGGTAAAGAAAAAGAAAGAGAGAGAAAACAAGACAAGACAAGACAAGACAAGACAAGACAAGACAAGACAAGACAAGACAAGACAAGACAGGACAGGACAGGACAGGACAGGACAGGACAGGACAGGACAAGACAGGACAGGACAGGACAGGACAGGACAGGACAGGTCTAGACAGGAGAGAAGAGGAAGAGGAGAGGAGAGCAAGAGAGAATGCTTCACACAGAAGGTAGTACTTGAGCTGAGCTTTGAAGGAACCTAAGGATTCCCCAAAGTGGAGATGAGGTAAGGCATAAGAGGATACCATGTGCAAAGTTGTGGCAGTGAGAGATGGACTGTTATTTACAAGGAAAAGAAAGGGGTCCAGTTTGGCTAGAACGTAGACAACATGAAAAGTGATAACATGCAAATAAGCCTAGAAAAACTGGCATAGTTAGATTATGAAGAGAGTTCAATGAAAGTAGGAGAGTTGGCTGCTAGATGGTGCAGTAGATATAGAATGCTTCACCTGGAGTCAGACAAATTGCAATTCTACTCTGACCTATGTATGACACTTCCTATCCGTGTGACCCTAGACAAGTCATATAACCTTTGCTTGTCTCAGTTCCCTCAATTATAAAATGGGAACTAATAATTGCACCTACCTCTCAGGGTTGTTAAAAAGATCAAATGAGTTAATAATTGTAAAGTGTTTAACAGTGTCTGGCACAAAGTGATATAAAATATTATTTATATAATTTACTATTAATTAAATATAATACAATAAATTATCCTGTAACTTATGTATAGCATATAATATGATATGTAATGTTATATAACTATTAATTATTAATAATTATTATTTTAGAAGCAATATGGAATCATTCCAACCTATTTAAAGGCTCTACAGAATTTCATTTTAGCATCATCATAGGTAATGTGTGTTTTTGGAACTCGAGCTAATAGTCAATAAGAGTCTATCATTATTGCATTTATAGCAATGCAATTGACCCTTTCTCTAGTTTGGTCAATAATAGTAAATAACATAACCATGACCTATTAACAGTAATAGCAGTAGCAATCACTGTTAATGATGCTAATGGTAATGAGGGTTGTAGTTCATTAAGGCAAGAAGGATATATAAGCCATGAGGAGAATGGCAGACACTCTGGTTGTACATCTTTTGGGAGTTACAATTTATTCCCACGATTATGCCTTTCTCCCCTCAAAAAAAAATTGGAATTCTCTGGAGGGTCCTTTTTACTTTCTCCGATTATATTCTGTTTTTCTTCTTTTTTCAGATTTTTAACACTTGTTTATTTGCACACACACACACACATACATATAAAACCCTTACATTTGTTAGGCAATTGGGATTTAGTGACTTGCTCAGAGTCACACAACTAGGAAGTGTGTTTGAGACCACTTTTGAACCCACAACTTCCAGGTCTGACACTTTTATCTACTATGCTACCTAGCTGCCCATATTTGTGCACATTTAAAACTATGCACTTCAATAAATAAAATATTTTTAACACAAGCACAAAAAAAGTCACTCTTATTTGTAGTTCCCTCGAATCTTGATACAGATTCAAACTTAATATTGATAACTAGATTTACTTTGGTCCCACACAGTTTCTTCTTTCACTAACAAGAAACTCTTTTTTTATGACTTCAGGACCAAAATTATTCAGTCAGGCATCTGGAAAGACACACTAAGGCCTTCTGTCAGGATCAGTGGTTTGGGTTTTTTATTTTTCTTGGTAATATGAGACAGGCAGCACCATCACTATGTTTCACAGTTAAACAAGTGAAATAGTAATCTCAGAAGTTAATGTGTGTGGGATGTACCCTGCATCTAGGCAGGACACATTTCTTCTGTTCAACTGTTTCTTTTGAAGGTTGTGGGTTTTTCTCATGTGTTTCTGGCCTCAGTACAGATTTGTTGAATTTGTGACTCAATCATATATGGTTTGTCAGACGTTTTTGCCAATTAAGCAGTGATGAATGGGACTTACAAGTAAACCTGATCTCAGAGGTGGCTGCTCTGAATCGGTCTTTCTTCTTCCTTCCCTTTCCCCTCTGATTCCCTTAGTTCTTCCCAAAACCAGTCAGCAAATCAGATAGCAAGAATGATTAAGAATATTATATTTCTTTCTTCTTCCTCTTGTCACTAGCTATTACATGTGTCATTCTCTATCGTGTACAAACCCATAGAGACAAACTGGCGGCTGCATGCCCTTACAGCCTTGGGAACACCACTATTCCTCTTCTTGCTACATCCTCCATTCTAATGCTAGCCTCTGATTGCATGAAAATATCTGTTGTTTTTCAGATCATGAAAGGATCTATCAAAGCATGTCTGGAAACTGCTGATTCCTTATCGTTAACATCAATCACCTTTCCAGCAATTGGAACTGGAAAGTTGGGATTCCCAAAAGCCACTTTTGCAAAATTAATCCTGTCGCAGGTGCTTAAATTCAGTAGTTCAAGACATTCAAAGACTCTAAAAGAAGTGTACTTTCTGTTGCATCCCAGTGATACTGACAACATTCAGGTAGTTGAAATTTTCTTGGAATTAATCTGCCAAAATGTTTTAAAATATATGCTTCTAGCAAAATTGCAAATGTATTTTCAACCGATCTATATCTACATGTTCTTTTTATCTGGAAGGAAGGTTATATATGAGAGATGGTATTTGTAAGTATATAGATAAACTATATCTAATATGTGTGTCTGTGTGAGTAGAGCAAGATATAGATATTTTGGGAAACACGACTTCTCATAACTTTCCTTCAAATCAGAAAGGAATTTTGCAAGTGTGTATATGTAATGCAAGGCAACTAACAAAAACTTTTTGCTTCTGTAATTTCTAAAGGTCACAAAAAGTCAGTTAATCAACTTAGAATCTTCAGAAAGTCAGTTAGAA
The DNA here is from genome assembly GCF_016433145.1 of Gracilinanus agilis. Classification (NCBI taxonomy): domain Eukaryota; kingdom Metazoa; phylum Chordata; class Mammalia; order Didelphimorphia; family Didelphidae; genus Gracilinanus; species Gracilinanus agilis. The sequence continues at coordinate 341,908,957 of NC_058132.1, read as the reverse complement.
CTTAAAGCTATAAATAGAGGTGAAGTTCCAACTGATGGGGCTCTTGCCTTCTGGCTTTCACTGTGGCTTTTGCTTTGGCCTTTCGGCTTTGGCCTAATTGTTTCAGCCCCAGCCTGTGCTTATTTTGTTTTGGGGAAATTTGGACCTATCTCATTTCTCTGGACCTCTCCCTGATCTCCCACCTCCATCCCTCCCCTTCCCTGATTTTCCTTTGGGCCCTGGGTGGAAGGGAGGGCTTGATGATTGAACATTGTGGGTTTTAGTTTCTTTAGATAATTGGAGTATCCTCAAATAAGTTACCTCTAGGTTTGATAAAGGTTTTACTTAAAAGGCAGTCAAATCTTCCTGACTGGGAGAGCCAGACCCTCTCTCTGTCTAAACCTCTCCGCGACCCATCCCCCACCCTCACCCGTCTCCCTACTAGCAATTAGGAAATCCTGAACCCCTCCCCCTTCTGACTGACCCTGGTATTAATAAATCCCCTTATTACCTATACAAACCCTCTGGTGAATCATTGTGTCGGAAATTAAGACAAAGTTTCAAGAGGAAGGAATAATTTTCTTTATTTCTTGAGAAAACTTGGGCATCCATCTTGGCAGGAAGTACCTCCCTGAGACTTCCTTCAGGCATCAGTTTGACTGGCAGGGAGGGGCCCTCTCGACTCCTCCCTCAAGAGACTGGAGAAACTAACAAGAGAAACTCTCCAGCCAAACCTAAACATTTCTTTCTGGCCCTAGTTTCCTCCCTGTATTCTCTGTCACAAGCCTCTGGGAATAAACCTGTTTGAGCTGCCCTCTCCTACATACCCCATTTCCTTTATTCTCCTATAAATCTTCCTGTACCTTCTTTCTTCCTCCAATCACCTTATAACTTCCTAATATCCCCATTATCCTTCCTCACGCCCAAGTTGCATTTTCTTTTGACCCTACTCAGATTACCTTATTTACATATTTCTTGATAACAATATCTCTATATACACACATATATTTGAGTGTAATATATACTTTATTATATATCTATTATGTATATCTGCACATGCACATGCACACATGCTTTGAAAATACCATCTATAACCTTCCTTCAGAATAGAAAGAGAAATTTCATTTAGAATAACTAGAATATATAAAATATTTGATTGTCTACCTACTAAGCTGCATAGAGAAACTAGATGAATATAATACAAAACACTTTTCAGAAATAAAGGCAGACCTAAGTAATTGGAGAAATATTAATTATCCATGAGTAGGTTATGCCAATATAATTTTGGAAATTATTATACTCTTTAAGTTAATTTACTAGTTCATTTTTTCTGCCAAGAAAAATATAAAAGTATTAGTTCCTAGAGCTTGAAAAAATAATAACAATTTATTTCAAAGGAAATAATAAAAATGGAAGGATAGAAGCTAATAGTACCTAAATTAAAACTATAAAACAGTAATTACTAAAACTATTTGGTAATGGTTAAAGAATAGAAAGGTTGACCAGTAGAACAGATTAGTATACAATATACAGAAACAGACAAATATAGTAGCCACATGTTCAACAAACCAAAAACCTGAAATTGCTGGGGTTAGGTTTCACCACTTCATAAATACTGCTGAGAATACTGGGAAGCAGTCTGGCAGAAATCAGGTTGAGACCAGTACCTTACAACATAAAGCAAAAAAAGCTCTAAATGAATACATGAAAGACATAAAAGGTACATCATAAATAAATTAAAGAAACAATGAAGGAAATAACCTTCACAGCTTTAGATGGAGGACAAGCTTACAAGCAAGAAAAAAAGAATGGACATATTTGAGCACATGCAAATAAAAAGGTTTTGTGCAATCAAGGCCAATGGTAGTTGAAATTTAAAATGAAACACATAAATTGGGGGGAATCTTTGCAGCAAATTTCTCTGATGACGGTCTCATATCCAAGTTATATATATATATATATATATATATTCTCCAATGGCTAAGTGGTCAATAGATCTGAACAAGCAATTCCACAAGAAATCCAAACTATCAGCAAACATATGAAAAAATGCTGTCTTCCGTGAAGATCTTATTTAAGATCTTTAAATTATATGATCATAGATTTAGAGACAGAAAAGATATTTGAGGTCATCTGATCCAACTCCTCATTTGATGTGAGAGATTTGAGGCCCAGAGATATTAAGTGACTTGTCAAAAGACACAAAGGAAGTAATCCACAAATCCAGCTCAGATCTTCTGACTTGAACTACAGCATACTTTAGAATCAGATCCTGGTTCTCTTCCTTGACCACTAGCATCTTTTAGGATTTTTTATATTATTTTCTGGGTCTGAGATCTAGGAATGGATTTTTACTAGGAATTATATCACTTTAATCTCAAGCCCTAGAAATATATCTTTATTTATTTACTAGCTATGCTTTTCTTTTAAAATCTGATTAATATTTATACTGAAAATTGTTACACTCAGTAGCTGCCTTTCTTTTTTTCCAGGCCTTCAAAAGAGAATTCAGTTGCTATACTGATGGAACTACCACCAGTGACAGAGCTTCCAGTGATACAGAAGAAGGTCTAGTAATTTTCTTTAAAATTATTTAACATTATTTACTAATAATTTACTGGTAGTCAAAATTTGGACAAACATAATAGTTTATATGAAGAATAGAGAAGTAATAGACAAGATATAAAATCACATATATTTCTAAACATATAAAATACTAGATAGATATAGATAGATAGATAGATAGATAAAAATTTTTCTATCAAGTGCTTATTGAATGCCAGACTCTATGCTAAATGCTAGTCATTTTTATAAGTCATGAGTCAGATCAAATTATCTGGTCTTAAGCCATTTTGTTGAATGATATGGAATGAGACCAATCAATATTTTTCTCAATCTAGTCCAAATCACTTCTATGTAGATGAACTTAGGCTCAATCAGCTAGATGTTGCTGACTCATCTAATCTGATTGTGTAATTATTAATTGGCCTTTTGTGCTATTATAAAATTATTTTTCACTCAATAGCACATCTTTTGCACCTAGATAATTAGAGGATTTGGAAAAGTAAAGCAGAGAGACTAGCTAAAGGGAAGAGGGAGGTGGAAAAGAGAGGCATAGGATAAAACCTGGGTAATAACAATCACAGAATCACATTTGATCCTCAGTTTCTTCTTTTTCCTCTTTAGGTCTCTTTGACACTATTTATGATGCTGATTTGGGAATATATAAAGGCAAGATTGGATCCATTACTGTCCAGGTTGCCCTAGGGGACATCACCAAAGAAGAGTCTGAAGTTATTGTAAACTCAACAAATGAGTCATTTCTCCTCAAAAATGGTATTTCATTTGAATAATATAAACTAATATAATGGTTAACACAATAATAATGCTGCAATAAATCTATAATAGTTATGTAGTATAATGAGTGACTGGCACATATACTAGTATATGTCAGTGGGCACAATGACCCAAATTTCTGGACATAGTTCTTCTTGGATCAGGGCAAAGTAGGGTCTCAGTATTTCTACATTTGCCTTAACTTTCACTGTTTCACTCATTCCATCTCTAATGGAATTTGAGGGCAGAAACTATTTGTTTTTTCTTTTAAAAAATAAATTTTATTATATCTTTTATTTTTACATCCCTACATAACCTACATAGTATTTTCTTTACCCTCTCTGAAGGAAGTCTTTCAAATTATAAAGAATTTTTTAAAGTGGAAAAAAGTTCAGTGAAATTAACTAATACATTGAAAAAGTCTGACATTATATGCAGTGTTCCAAACCCCTGGTCACCCACTTTCCCACAGAGATGGGAAGAGATGTCATTTCATAACTATTCCTTGAGGTGAAGATTATAATTATAATTTTGAATCACACAGTTTTGATTAAGTTGTTATTGTTCCATTTATAGTTGTAGTCATTGTGTATATTTTCCCCTGGCTCTGTTGACTTTACTTTGTATCAGTTCATGTCTTTCTATGCTTCTCTGTATGTTTTATAATAATAATATTCTTTTACATTCATTTAATACTTGCTTAGCCCTCCTCTAATCAATAAGCATCTACTTTGTTTCTGGCTCTCTGCGTGTTGTAAGGAATATTTTAATGTATATGCAACCTCCCTTCTTTTCCCTCACTTCCTTGAGAAAGGTCTAGCAGTAAAATCTTTGGGTAAAAAGATAGAAATTTGAGTCCATTTTTAAAAATATATGTATAACTCCAAACTACTTTCTTTAATGACTACACCAAATGATAACTCTATCAACAATGTATCAGAGTGCATTTTTCTAGCCCTTCCAACACTGATTATTCCTATCTTTTATCCTCTTTTCCTATTTTGAAGGGTGAGGAAATATCTTTGACCAGATATTTTGATCATTATAAGTATATTCTTTCATATTTGAGCTTTCATATTTGAGTCCATTTTTTAAAATATATGTATAACTCCAAACTACTTTCTTTAATGACTACACCAAATGATAACTATCAACAATATATCAGAGTGCATTTTTCTAGCCCTTCCAACACTGATTATTCCTATCTTTTATCCTCTTTTTCTATTTTGAAGGGTGAGGAAATATCTTTGACCAGATATTTTGATCATTATAAGTATATTCTTTCATATTTGAGCTTTCTTTAATACGATCATTGACAAATAATATTTTTATTTTAGAAATTGCCTGTTCATAGCCTTTCATCTCTGATCTCTTGAGAAAGTTATCTCTTCAAGTGAGGTAAAAGACTGTGATGATGATGATGATGATTATAAAAGCTAAATTTATATAGCACTTTAAAGTTTGCAAAATGCTTTAGACATGTTAATTCATTTGATCCTCCCAACAACTCTGAGAGATCCATTCTATTATTATCCCATTTTACAAACAAGGAAACTGAAACACAGAGGAATTAGGGAGTCTCTGATGCAGGATTACAAATCAGGTCTTCCTATTTCCCAATGCTATATTTTATCCACTGCACCACCTAGCAACCTAAAATATTTCTGGCAAATTTCATCAGTATTTAAAGTCATTCCCATGCTCATGTTCTTGGGCAAATTTATGAAATTACCACTTGCATCTAATTTCCCTTTATGAAGGTAATATTTTAAGGCCAAAATGATATTTAAGCTTCAGAGAATGCTGATGTCTAATCAATACACAAAATTGTCCTACCCCCATTGCCTAGCCCTTATCACTCTTCTGTCTTAGAGTCAATACATAGCATTAATTCTAAGCTGGAAAGTAAGGGTTTAAAGAAAAAGAATTAATGGGCAAACTCAAAAAGGATTTTTAAATATCAAGTAAGAGAGGAAAGAAATGAGAATGATGTTGGAAAATGAATGAAAAAAGAGCTGACAGCTTGGTAAAGGAGCCAAAAAAAATAATGAAGAAAATAATGTACCAAAAATAGAATAGAAACAAATTGATAAAAGGGGCACAAAAATCTATTGAAGAGAACACATTAAAAAGCAGAATTAGCCAAATGGAAAAAGTTATTAAAAAAATCACTGAAGAGAAAAAATGCTTAAAGGGCAGAATTGACCATGTGGAAAAAAGAGGTATAAAAATTCCCCAGGGAAAAGAATTTTAAAAGTAGAGTGGACTAACTAGAAAAAGAGGTACAAAAGCTGACTAAAGAAAATAATGTCTTAAAAATTAGAATTGGTCAAGTGGAAGCTAATAACTATATGGGCATTAAAAAACAATAAAAATCAGAAGAGTGAAAAAATAGAAGAAAATGTGAAAGATCTCACTGACAAAATAACTGGCATGGAAAATAGATTTAGGAGAGATCATCTATGATCTTTGGACTACCTGAAAGCCATCATAAAAAAAAACCTTAAGAAAATCTTTTGAGAAATTATCAAGGAAACCTGCCCCGATTCTCTGGTAAAATAGAAATAGAAGGAATCTCCCTATCACCTACTAAAAGAGATTCCATAAGGAAAACTCTCAAGAATGTTATAAACATATTCCAGAACTCCCGGGACAAGAAGAAAACATTTAAAGCAAACAAAAAAAGACCAACTCAAATATCACAGAGTCAGGAAAACACAAGATTTAGCAGCTTCTACATTAAATAATTAGAGGGCCTGGAATGTTATATTCCAGAGAACAAAGGAGTTAGGACTTCAACCAAGAATCACCTCAGCAAAACTGAGCATAATCCTTCAGGGGGAAAAATAGGCGTTTAGTGACATAGAGAACTTTCAAACATTTCTGATAAGGTGAATGTGATTCTCAAATACCAGCCTCAAGAGAAACAGAAGAAGGCAAACAAGAAAGAGAAATCAAAAGACATTCAATAAAGTTAAACTGTAAATCCCTACATGGGAAGATGATTCTTGTAACTCCTAAAAACTTTATCATCATGAGGGCAGTTGGAAGGAGTACAATAGACAGAGGGCAAGGGTGTGAATGTAATATGATATAAAAAAATAAAATTAAGGAGTGAAGAAAAGGAATTGTGTGAAAGAAAATTCTTTATTGTCTATCTTGAGTTAACACTAACTTAATAGTTAACAGTTAACCCCTACTTAGTACCTCAGTAGACTGAAGACAGGATTAACTCTCTTTTGTCTACTTTTAAATTGAATCAACAAAAGATTGAATACCCCACTTAGTACTAAGTGAGAAGCTGGAAAGGTACTTAGAAAATTTACACCCTTAGCTGTGAATCTTTTTTATGAGAACTTAACCTTCAGAAGGCAAGATTTAGAAAATTCACATCCTTAGCTGTGAATCCTTTTGATGAGAACTTAATCTTTCAGAAGGCGAGACTGTTGATCCCACAGACACTGCCCCCTGGGCAATGCTAGACAATTTGGAAACAGTGATTGGCCCCTATAAAGAGGAGAAGGATCAAGAAGTCACCATAAAAGCAAGCCCCAAACTCCCTCAGAGCAGATTGTCTTTGAGAAGATAGTCTGAGGAGATTGTCTTCTGACTGGGGAGAGTCTTTGAGAGAGCTTAACTGGAGACTGTGGCTTGGATTGTGAATTTGGAACTTGGCTTCAATTTAAACACTGACTCCTGGACTACTTCGTTGGATGAGTGAAAGACTGAATCCTTTCCTCCTTTCCTAAGAGACTAGCTTCCATTTTGGAGGAGGCTGTGTGGTTACTAACCACCAGTCTTCCCGGTTGAGAGCTAATTAATCTCTGCCTGGATTAAGCTGACCTGGAGTAAACATTTAAATTGATAGGATAGATTAAACTCTCTAACCTCTTCACATTTTTCTACTTTATTGTTTCCTCTCCATTTTGTAAATATTTGTAAATAAATTTCTTACTCAAGATATAACAAATATTGGTGACCACATAATTTCATAAAATTATTGTCCAACCATTAAATTTAACCCTTACAGTTGAGAGAATAGGGAAAGGAGAAAAATGGATAAATTATCTCACATGAAAGAGGTATGAAATAGATTTTAGAGTGTAGGAGAAACTGAGGTGGTGGAGAGGGGAGCGCTTGCACCTTACTTTCATCAGAATTGGCCCAAATAGGGGAGAACATGTACAATTAATTGGATATAGAAATCATATTTTACTCTACAGGAAAGTAAAAGGGGAAGGAGATAAGAAAAGGGGGCAACTGATAGAAGAGAGGAGTAATTAAGGGAATGTGGTGGTCAAAAGCTAAACACTTTTGAGAATAGACAATAAAAGGAGAGAGAAAAGGGCAAATGGGGGAAGGGAAGGGGATAGGATTGAGAGTAATACATAGTAATCATAATGGTGAAAAAATATTTTTATAAGTCTCTATAATAAAGGCCTCATTTCTCAAATATATAGAAAAATGAGTCAAATGTATAAGAACACAAGTCATTCCCCAACTGATAAATGGTCAAAGGATATCAACAAACAGTTGTGAGACAAAGTAATTATAACTATCTATAATCATACAAAAAATTGCTCTAAGTCACTATTAATTAGAGAAATGCAAATTAAAACAACTCTAAGATACCACCCCACACTTATCAAATTGGCTATTATGACAGAAAAGGAAAATGGCAAAACTTGGAAGGGATATGGGAAAATTGAGACATTAATGCAATGTTGTGGAAGTCGGGAACTGATTCAGCTATTCTGGAGAGTAATTTGGATCTATACCTAAAGGACTTTAAAACAGTACATACCCTTTGACCCAACAATATCATTACTAGATTGGTATCACAAAGAATTTTTAAAAAGAGGAAAAGGACTTATATGTACTAAAATATTTAAAGTAGCAATTTTTATGGGAGCAAAGAATTAGAAAATAAGGAGGTACCCATCAATTTGGGAATAACTGAGTAAGTTATAGCACATGATTGTAATGGAATACTTTGTGCTATAATAAATGATGAGCAGAAGAAGCTCAGAAAAACCTGGGAAGACTTGTATGAACTGATGCAGAGTGAAGTGAGCAGAACCAAGAGAATATTGTGTACGGTGACAGCAATATTATATGATGAACAACTGAATAATTTAGCTATTCTTAGCAGTACACAATGATCTAAAACAATCTCAGATGAATCATGATAAAAAAAATGCCTTCTGCTTCCAGAGAAAAAACTATGGAATCTGAATACAGACCAAAGCAAACTTTTTTCACTTTCTGTAACAATTAAATTAGGTTTTTGACTCAGTATGGGAGCTATAAAAGTGGTATTGTGGTCGCCAATTATATATTATCCCTTAAGTCAAAATGACTGAGCAGTTTTTATTTATAACAAGGTAGAAAAAGTGAAAGTGGAAAATGTAGGAAAGAGACAGAGCCTAAATAAGCCTACCAGCCCTAAGTGCTGCTCTGGTGAAGTCCAGCTCAGTCCCTGGCAGGGGCTTCCTCAAGTTCTGAACTCCACCTGAAAGTCCAGTAGTCTCCAGCAAGCCTATGCAGAATCCAAGGAAAGAGTCTCTCACAAGCTGAGGAAGGAATCTCTCCAAGGAACCAGTGTCTCCAAATGCCAAGAAAGGAATCTCTCCAAGGAACCAGTCTCTGCAAACACTAGGAAAAGAATGGTGTCCCAGATCATGTTGGCCTCTTTTTATACACCTTTTCCACATCATTTCCTGTCTTTTCCCCCATTCACAGAAACCACTTGCAGTCTTTCAATTTGCCTAGTACTTCCCAAGAAGGGGCAGTGCTTGTGGCCTTTGGGGGTATGAACTAGTAAGTGACTTGTGAGCTCTCTTACCTAATGGTTAAGTGGGATACTAAGTAGGAGTACTTTAAGTTCTTGATTTGAATAGCTAAAAATAGACAAGGGAAAAGTTAATTCTATCATCACACTTCTTAAATTTTTTTTGTTTAAATTTCCTTCCTCAAAGGAATTAATGTGGTAAAATGTTTTATTCCCATATATCAAATTGCTTACCATCTCAGTGTTGGATGAGGGTAGGGAAAAAAGAAATTGAGACTCATTTTTTTATGTTGGAAATTGTTTTTACTTGTAATTGGGGAGGGGGGGAATTAAATTCCAAATGGTTTTTAAAAACAAACTGTAAGTCAAAAAAACTAGGAATCATGTCAAGGTAAGAGAAAGGGACAATGAGAGGTAAAGTACAGGATTCACACCATATTCATCTAAAAAAGATATTTTTTTCAACCTAAACACCAAATAAAAATAAAGATTTCCATATACAGTAGGATAGAAAAAAAGCATTGTATACAAAACTGTGAACTTCTTTGAAATATAACTGCCTTTCTTTTAAATAATTATTAACCTGGAAAAAAACACAACTACCCAAGTACTTATAATAAAGCATCTTTACTCAGAGCAGATGGATAATTTGGTGAACTACACAGAACCATAACATTTGGGGGGGTTGTTTTAAGGAAGAAAGGAGGCAAAAGCCAGGTCTTGAGTTCACAAAAGCTTGAGAATTAATCAATAGCCAGAGTCTAGGGTGATTGGGGGCTAAGGTAGGGCCTAGATACCTTTCCTGGGGAGTGGATTTCTTGTTCTTTAGATTGATTATCCTCTTTTAAATTTAATCCTCAGGTTCCAGGGAAAGAGGCAAAATCAATTCAGTCAATTTAGGGTCATTATCTGCCTTTTGATTCTTTGCTTTAACACTGGAAATTCAGTGAGAAGATTTCCCAAAAATAACAATCAGTATAATAAACTCAACTTGGGATTTTAAAAGCATTCTACTAGCCTGTGATTCCTTCTGGTCTTCCTTCTGCTATCTTTTCTCATATGAAGCAATTATAAATACTTCCATCAATTTTTTTTCTTTCTTTTAAAAACTATCTCAGTTCCCTTCTCCCTCCTTATTTCCCAACTATTAAAAAAGAAACTACTTTAAGAAATATGGACATTAAGGGAAAACAAATCCCGATATTATCTATATCAAAAAAAATGTACCTTTTATTCTGCATCCTTGGTCTATCACCTGTCTGTCAGGATGTGGATAGCATATTTCTTTGATATTCCTCTGGAATCATGGTTGTCCAGTCCATTGATCATGCTTCAAAGTTGTATGTTTTTGAAATATTGTCAGCTAAATTGTTCTCCTGGTTCTGCTTTTTACTCAGAATCAATTGATGCAAGTTCTCTTGAATTTCTCCCAAGATAGTAATATGATTCCAGAGTGGTGTGGCATTCACCTCTGTCACTACCTTTAGATCTTTGTGGACAACACTTAACCACTCTAAGTCTCATTTCCTTATTTCTAAAATGATGAAGTTGGACAAGATGGTCTCTGAGATCCTTTCCAGATCTAGACCTAGCAATGTAATACATTAAAAGATTACAGCAAGAAGGTATAAATAATTATTTCAGTCCAGCTATATAGCACAGTGAACAGAGAACCCAACATGAAGTCAGGAGGACCTGGGTTTAAATCTGGCCTCAGATATATCCTAGAAAAGAAAAGGTAAGGGTTGGTTGTTTTTTTTGTTTGTTTGTTTTGTTTTTTAAGAAATTCCAAAAAGAAAACTCCCAGGAATGTTATAGCCAAAATTCAGAATTCTTTAGTTAAGGAGAAAATACTGCAAGCAGCCAGAAAGAAAAAAATCAAAATACAGTACACCTAAAACCATGATCATATAAGATTTAACAACTACCACTATAGAAGGCTTAGAATATATTCTCGGAGCCCAATGGGTCAGGATTATAATCAAGAACAACCTCCTTATCAAAACTGAGTATAATTCTACTGGAGAAAAAAAATGAATGTTAAATGAAGAAAAGAAATCATTCAATTCAACAAACATTTGTTAATTAAAGTCATGCAAGTCTTTTTTAAAAAAAGAATATAAGTTTCTTAAGGGCAGAAACTGTCTCCAATTTTGTTTTTTCTTCCCCTATGCTTACTATAGTGCTTGACATATAATAGGTATTTAATTTTTAAAAATTCATTCACAGGCCCAGGATACTAATTTGCCAATATATTTTAGATCCTCACTCTCATTCAGAGTGCTGACCAAACTTTCTGTCTTTATGTCACTTGAACATATAAGCATGACATTTATGATTTGATCAAAATACCTGGCTAAAATGTTAGACAGCGAAGGGTATATAAATGAATCCTAGAACATTTCATTACAGGCCACCTTCCAGGTTGATATTAAACCATTAATGACTACTCTTTGGTTTACTGTTCATTGAATTTCAATAACTAACTGTGTTATCACCTTGTCCATATTGTTCATGAGAATAATTGAGAGGTCTTGTTAATCCTTTAGTTAAAAACTATGTAAACATTATTTAAAACAGGCCCTCTAATATAAAAGTGTAGTAACCCTGAAAAAAAATGAAAAGGCATTGATCTGCTCTGGGAGTTTTTGCTTATTTGTTTGTTTGGTTTCAAGAATTAATATAAACTATTCTTGATGAAGTAATATTGTGGCTATGAGGTCACAGTAGCATAGGATATTGTACCCCCAAATTATAGAAATGTTTTAGGCCAAACTAAGCAGGAAAATTCCTCTGCTTTGTATATTTAGAAATATCTTGAATCTCTAAAACTATGTTATCCAAAATTCCTTTCTGTATTACCTAGAATGCTTTTCCCTTTGTCCACGTTTGCGTGGTCACATTTTATTAAGTTCTGGGGCTCTGCCTCTCTCTTCCTCTTTTGCTCTTGCGAGGGGGCTGGGTTAAATAGCTGTCTTACCTTAGTTATTAATAAAAACTTTTAAAATATGATAGTTATTAGACATTAATTTTAAACTTCACAGCTTCCTTTGCATCCTTGTGACTACTAACCCTAAAATATCAAAAACAAAAAACAAAAAATTCCTGATAGGGGGCCCCTGGGTGGCTCAGTGGATTGAAAGTCAGACTCACAGATGGAAAGTTCTGGGTTCAAATCTGACCTCAGACACTTCCTAGCTGTGTGACCTGGGCATGTCATTTAGGCCCCATTGACTAGCCCTCACTACTCTTCTGCCTTAGAACCAATACCCAGTATTGATTCTAAGATGTAAAGTAAGGGTTAAAAAAAAACTCCTGATAAGAACCTGCCACATCAAAGGGAAAATCCCTTGAGAGAATTATCACCCTTGGATGATCCCCTAGGTTTCGAGAGGGGCACAGAGATACACCTTCCATTGGGATGTATCTAAGAAATCTATTTGTCCTCTAAACTATGAGGGTCACCACCTATGTCTTCAGCGCTGACCCTGGTCAGATGACCAACCCCCTCCCCCCCACCCCTCTTGTGCCTGAGTACATACCCTCCTTAAGTAACATATCACCTGTTGTAAAGAGTATAAAGACCCCAGAATTTATGTCCTCTGGGAGGTGGCTTTCCATCACTGCTGTCCCCTTGGCTGAATTCAACACTAAATTCTAAATTAATAAACTTCTCTATTTTTAAACCAAGTTTTGGAGTCTTGCATTCTTGCAAAGGGTATCTATCCCAAACCTAGGGGGTTCACCTCAAGCCCCCCACAACAATAGCTTTCTTTTTCTAGATGTTCATTAACTGTCTCTTTATTAATATATATGTCTCCAAGAATCACTATCAAGCTTACTGACCTATAAATCCACTTTTTAGTCTTTTGATTTAGTACATGCTGATTTCAGTTGGAAGCACTTAGATTCATTGTTTTATATAAATGGTTATTCACAGATATATTAAGAAAAAAGAACAAACATTTCTTTTACTACCTATAAGATTATCTAGACTGCAATCAATCTAGACTGCAAAACCCAGCCTGAATTTTAATTTCTGGGTTCTTGTGGCTCTCTTGCTTGACCCTCTGAGTCAAAAATTCTATACCTTTCACCAAGAATGGAAAAGAACAAATGCAGAAACCAAAATCTGAGGTCACTTGGCCTCAGAAGAGAGATTTCTTTAGGGATTTTCATCCTACAACAAGATCTCTCACTGGATCCCATAAGCAAGTGAGTCAACAAATGAGGAGAGGACATCAAGTTCTTGTAGAGTTTATTTTGAAAGAGAGGTCTCAAGATGCAGAATAAGACATACATTTTTAGACATGTCCAATATGTAAATTTGTTTTGTTTGACTGCATGTTATAAGAGTTTTGTTTTTCTTTTATTTTAATAGGATAAGCGTAGTAAAAGGAAGAGAAAACAAATGCTTGTTAATTGAAAAAAATATGTAAAAATAAATAAGCAAAATTAAGACAGTATAATGGATGATTTCTGCAATACTTCCAGTTCCTCTATTATATGATCCTTTAATTCATGTTCATCTCTACTATTATTCTCCTATCCAGGGGTTTCTAAAGCCATTTTAGATGCTGCTGGACCAGCTGTGGAATCAGAGTGTGCTATATTAGGTATGGTATTGATGCTTATGTTTTAGCCATAATCCAGGGTTAGGGAAATAACCAGAAGTGAGAAGGAATGGATGGAAGATAGGTCGGAAGAAAGAAGTCTTTTAGGAGGTGGTGTTCCATAGGAGAGGGATCCTACCATCAAGTTTATAATAATTTTCATTCAAAACTTCAGGGAATCTCATAAAAGACAATAGTGAACAATAACTACATGTAGTATGATTTGAAGTACTCATAACTCCATCTCCCATATCAATCTATTACAGTATTTAAAACTTTCTTCTTCCGCTTAAGACTTTATCTCTTGTTACTTGAAAAGGCATCAGAGGGGGCAGCTGGGTAGCTCAGTGGTTCGAGAGCCAGACCTAGAGACAGGAGGTCCTAGGTTCAAATCTGGCCTCAGACACTTCCCAGCTGTGTGACCCTGAGCAAGTCACTTGACCTCCATTGCCTACCCTTACCACTCTTCTGCCTTGGAGCCAATACACAGTATTGACTCCAAGATGGAAGGTAAGGGTTTAAAAAAAAAAAAGAAAAGGAAAGGCATCAGACACTATTGTATTCTCAGGACTATAACAATACAAATATGTATTTATACATATATGTAAATATATATAAATATATATATATAATGTAAATAAATAATAAATGTAAAACTTTGAATATCAACATGAAGAGGTAAGAAATGCTAATTCTAAGTGAAGTCTAATTGTCCAGTTTGTTACTATAATGTCAAAATTAAATGATACAACCCTTCCTTTTGTTAACAGATTAAGAAGCTGTTTGGGAATAATATATTTTTAAGGGGATTTGTTTGAGCATTTGTTGGGAAGGGCTTGCTGCATAAAAAGCAAAAACTAGTTTTTTTAGCATGAAATATTATACAGATTATCCTAGGAGCTACATAGAGTAACCAGATTGCTTAGGAGCTCTGCCCACAAGACTTCCCAGGTAGCCTTCCATGCTTTAGATCTTATCTATTCAACCTTGAAAAGATAATCATGGTCTCCAGATGTTTGAAGTCTTCTTATGTGGAAGAGGGATGAGATAATCCATTTATTTACAGAAGGAAAAACTTGAACCAATGGGGAAAAGTCCATACCACAAGATTGTAAGCCCCTTTGAGGGCAAAGGCTATCTTGCCTATCTTTGTATACAGCTTATTAACTATAACCACCATAAAATCATATATTTAGAGGTAGAGAAAATGTTAGTGGTCAACTCATTCAACTCCTTCGTCTTAACAGAAAGATTAAATGTCTTGCCTAAGATTAAACCAGTAATTGAGGCCAAACCCTCTGACTCCAAATCCATTGTTCTTTCCACTGTGCCACATTAGAGTTGCTGGTGGTTTGGGTGACGTAAATTTATCATAGGATTATGAACTTTAGAGCTGGAAGGAACCTCAGAGGCCTTCCAGTCCAACCCCTCCCATTTCCAGATGACTAAATTAAAGCCCAGAGAGGTTAAATGACTTGCCCAGAATCTCACAGGGGATAAATACCAAAGCTGGCATTTGAACCAAGGTCTCCTAACTCCAGAACCATTACTCTTTCCAGTGTACCATATTGCAACTGGTCAAAAAAGAAATGGGTTACTTTATAAATTAGTTGTCTTTCCATCTTGAGATGTTTAAGTAGTAGGTGGACAATCATATCAGTAATACTTTAGAAAATGTTTATATATAGAACAAAATTGTAATATATGATTCCTAAGGTCTCTTTCATCTTTGAGATTTGATAAGAATTTTAAGCTATCAAATGAGACATGCAATTTAGTAGTGTTGTTTTTGTCTTTTTTTGCCTTAAAGTATTCTATATTCTCAATTATCTAAATTTTAATTTAGCTGTTTTATGCCTTTGTATCTTCTTCCATTTCTTCAGCTGCAAAGTCCCATGAAAATTATATAATAACACAAGGTGGAAATCTAGGATGTAAGAAAATAATTCATGTTATTGGGGCATGTGATGTCAAAAGAACCATCACAGATGTCCTACAGGAATGTGAAAAGATGAAATACACATCCATTTCCCTCCCAGCCATTGGAACAGGTTTGTAATCTCCTATCAGAATTACTTTTTAAAATATCTACTATCCCCTAGACTACATATTCATTAATAAAGATAATAATTAAGGCTGAATCTATATGGGAGCGATAACAGTGGTGTTAATGTATTTTAGGCCTTGGCAATATTTTTTAACTCTCAATACCATGGTGCTTGTGAAAACTATTGGGTTTCATCTTTAGACTTAAGCTATGGATAAGCAAAAAAAGAAAAAGAAATAAAAGAATAAATTGGTAGAGTCAGAATAAAGGACAGAAGATGAAGGTAGTAAAGAGAGAGAAAAATGAAAAGAAAATAGGTGGATCCATTTTTCAATCTCACTGTCTCTTCTTTTGCATCCTTTCATTTTCTGTCTTTTCTCTAAGGCTTAACTTCTTGACTTCCTTCTCTTTTCTCCCTCCCCAATACATTTGCCCTAATATGAGAATTCAGTCATTCTCACGTCTTCAACTTCAACCTCCACACAAATGACTTTTTCGTCAGTAGCTCCAACTCCATGGTCAGCACCCATATCCCCTAGTCTTATATCTCCTTAATCTACAGATAATTGAATTTGATGCCACCTAAAACTTTTCAGGTCAATTACTGATCTTATCATAGAATCAGAATCATAGAATTTTTATAACTGTAAGGGATTGTATAATTTTAAGCCAATCCCACATTTGTATAATTCTAGGCCAGTGATGGGCAAACTATGGCCCTCGGGCCAGATGCAAATGTTCTATCCAGCTGCTGCTGCCTCCACCCCAGATCAAAGGAGCCTCCTCGCAGTAGCTACCCCTTCCCCCGCAGCTAGATATAATTATATTGGCCCACCTAAAGTTTTTTTCCTTTCCTTTGGCCCCCTCTTTAAAAAGTTTGCCCATCACTGTTCTAGACTAAAGTGATTTACCCAGGATCACACTTCTAGTAAGTTAGTAAGTGTCTAAGGTAGAATTTGAAGTCAAGCCTTCCTGAGATCAAGTTTTTGGTCCAGTGCTTGAAGCACTGCCCCCAAACAACTAGCTTTGTTCTAAGTCAAAAGTAGTACCATTTGGACTAAAACACTTTCCATAGATCTTTCCATAATCCCTCCCTACGAATAGGCAGCATTTTGCTTTTTCCTGTCAATAGTATCATTATTGTTCATTTCCTCATGAATACAATCCTATATGCCAGGATTAAATCCCATCTCTTTTTCTGCATTCTATCCCCCTTATCTTGGATTCTTCCACAGTCTTTCTCAGATTCAACTCTTCCTTTCAATCACCTCCACAGCCATTCACCCCAGTCCCTCATCACCTCATTCAAAGATTTACTACAGTAGTCTATTAGCTATTCTTTCCTTCCTTCATTTCCTCCAATGTACAGTCCTATATATATATTTTTATGTAGTCCTGTACACTTTTTATAATATTTATTCTTTTCGGGGGAGGAAATGTTAATGGCAAAGATAGTAATAATATTTCATTTAATCTTTTTTTTTTAATGGAAACCTTTTTTTTTTCTTACACAATGAACACTTTCCAACATACATACAAACAATCCCCCTAATAGAATATATTCCTAGGGAAAGAGTCTATCAATTGTTACCAGAAAGTAGGACTGTAACAGTATGGGACTAGCATTGATTTTATAATTGATCAGAGTTTTGTGGGCTCTCCTTGTTGACTTCATTTACTACGTAATAAAAATGCTATATATTGTTCTTTGCAACTAAGTGGCATAACAGGCACAGTACTGGCCTTGGATTCAGGATGACATCTTCCTGAGTTAAACTCCTGCTCCAGACACTTATTAGCTATATGACCCTGGGCAAGTCTATCTCTCTTTCCACCAAGCCAATTAGATGCCCCTAGGAAAAGAGTCTTTTACTCTTTCCCAAAAGATGCTCTTTCCCACTCATCTCAGCAGCTACTTTAGAACTTCTTTCTGTTCTTTAGGCATCCCATTGTACCCTTTCCCTTTGCCTCTCAGCTGAGGTTCTTACCTCATTCCTTACAGTATCTAGGCCAATAGCAAAGAGTTCCTCTTTCACACTGTTCTTCATCTGACAACTTCTTGACTTCATCTTCCATTATTTCCTCCCTTATTCTGTTAACTTGGAAAAAACACAAAACTATTAAATAGTCCAAAAAATCAAGTCTTTAATCAGGAGAGGGATAGGGTATGATGTTTAGGCCTCCACACAGTCATGAGCTTAAAACCACACAGAGCCAAAGGCTCTGGCTACTCTGGCTACCCTATCCCTGGGAGTGACACCATGCTAGATGACAGCTCTGAGGAACCATGAAAATTGGGGAAATTATATACCTCTTGGGGAATTGGGGACCAGGGAGTATGGTTGATGGCTTTACAATGGCTACAAAGAAATGAGAAGTTCCAGACGGGATTATCAGGGAGAGGCTGTTGCTTTACAATAGACACAAAAGGGAAAGATCCAGCCAAGGGCTAGGATACCTGAGAAAAGACTTTGACACTATGGGAGAAACTACCAGGACAAAAAGGGTACTTCACATCTGATTGAGTCTGCTAGCCTCCCTAAGGGGACCACCAAGTACTTTAAGGTCTTTTGTTACTCTGAAACAGTGAATCTGGGATCTCCAGACTCTCATGACAAGATCAAGCTTGGGGGTCTTTAGATCTCAAGTTGCTACAAACTTGGAGTCTCTAGATTCCAAGTTGACAACTCCAAGTCTCTCTGATAAAGAAGTGGCCTTCATTCTCTAAATAATAAGTGGTCAAAGGATATGAGACATTCCACAAGTGTCTTCCCACTTCAGTCCATTCCCCATTCAGTTGTTAAAGCCTAGGTCTGATCATGTTACTTCCCCCTCCTACTATGACTCAATAAACTCTGGTGGCTCCTTATCACCCTGACTTTTCATCTTTTGTTTGGCATTTAAATCCTTTCATAACCTGCCCACCCACCCCCAGTTGAGCTGTAGACTTTCTGAGAGCAGGAACTGTAGTTCTTCATAGGACCTAGAAGAGAGGGAGCTTTGTACACAATGTTTGAGATACTGCCAGTTTAACCAACAGTGATGATCATATTAGAGGAAGGAGTATTTATCCATTAAGAATCAAACCTATGGGGACAACTAGTTGGTTCAGTGGAATAAAAGATCTAGAGATAGAAGGTCCTGGGTTCAAATGTGGCCTCAGAGACTTCCTAGCTTTGTGTCTGTGGACAAGTCACTTTAACCCCCATTGCCTAACCCTTACTATTCTTCTGCCTTGGAACCAATACAAAGTATTGATTCTAAGATGGAAAGTAAGCATTTCAAAAAAAAGAATCAAAACTACCCACTTTTATTTATTTTTTTAAACCCTTAACTTCTGTGTATTGGCTCATAGGTGGAAAGGTGGGCAATGGGGGTCAAGTGACTTGCCCAGGGTCACACAGCTGGGAAGTAAGTGTGTGAGGCCAAATTTGAACCTAGGACCTCCTGTCTCTAGGCCTGACTCTCAATCCACTGAGCTACCCAGCTGCCCCTAAAACTACCCACTTTTAAATAGTAGTTTGGGAAAGACAGGAGAGTAAGAGAAAGGGGGAGTTTTTTTAATTGCTTTATTGTTTTGTTCTTTCAGGACAAGCCCAGCAGGACCCTACTAAAGTTGCTGAATCTATAATTGATGCCATTGAAAAATTTACCCAGAAAGGGTTTGGCCAATCAGTGAAAAAAGTGAAAGTGGTCATCTTCCAGCCACAATTACTGAAAGTGTTTGGTGATAGTTTGAAAAAAAGAATAAGCTCTATACCACCAATCTCAATCCCACCCCCAACCTCAGTCTCACAATCAACCCCAAGGACATATTTGTCCTCTATGCTACATAATTTGCTAAAATGTAAGTTTATAATTTTCTTAAAATGTATCTACCTTTGATTTTCCTTGAAAATATTTATGGCTACCTTCTCATGACATTATGATTTATTTTTAAAGCACTAGGTCTTTCAAGCCAGTCTGCCAAAAAACAAGGGCATTTTTTGGAAAATATAGAAAAATCAGCAACTTTCCAGGTGTGTGGTAAAAGCAAGGCAAATGTTAAAGACACTATCTCTTGGATAAAAAATTTGATTTTAATGGAACAAAACACATATGTTTCCTCTGATGAGTCCATCCTAGATTTTGGTGAAAATGAATACTCTGAAATGAATATGCTACAAAAAAAGCTACCTATCCAGATTGACATTAAATCTGGAGGGTCTCAGATCGAGGTCTCAGGACCTTCCAAAGATGTGTTAAAGACCTCCCAGAAGATTGAGGAAATGATCAAAAGAATTCGGACCCGTAAAGATGAGGCATATAAAGCAGAACTGTTGAGTCAAATCATCCAGTGGCACTATAATGACAATGGTGTTTTTAAGCCTTTTGACAAAATAACTAATCGGCATTTAGAGGATGCAAAGGAAGAAAAGAAAAATAGCATTGATGTTGAAATTGAGGGTGAAATCTACACAGTGGACTTTTCCACCAACCAGGCTACAAATAGAAAGGGACACAGTTTGCCTGTTGACCGTTTCAAAATGTCTGAAGGTAGGTTCAACGACTTATTTCTTTTAGGTCTCTCTTTCTCTGCCTCTCTGTCTTTCTCTGCCTTTGTCTCTCTGACTCTTACTCTTTCTCTCTGCCTCTCTCTGTCTAACTTTCTTTCTGTCTCTCCATCTCCCTGAGCCTCTTTGTCTCTCTTTATATCTCTCTGCCTCTCTCTATCTTCCTCTCAGTCTCTCTTTCTATCTCTCTCTGTTTCTGTCTCTTTCTCCTCTCCCTCTTCCTCTCTCTCTGTCATTTTCTGTCATTCAGGTGATAAACATTTATCAAGTACTTACTATTTGTCCAGGTACTGTGCTAAGCTAGTAGGGGAACAAAGAAGACAATAGACAGTCCTGTTCTCAAAAAATGAAAATGAAAAAAGCTTAATTGTTGAATTATTAAAATTAATAAGCTGGAGAAAATCAGCAGAAGGAAATCACTAAAATTAAGGGCACTCAGTAAAAGTTTCCTAAGAAAAGTGGGATTTTAACTGGGTATTGGAGGATGCCAGGGAATCCAGGAGACAGATGAGAAGGAAGAAAATCCATGCATGAGGGACATCCAGTGAAAATGCCCTGAGTCTGTAGTTTCTGTCTCTGTCTCTGTCTTTCTCTCTTTCTCCATTCTCCTTTTCTCTCAGGATTGATTGAGCACTATTCTGAGTCTAGTACTGTTTTGGGCACCAAAGCAAAAATATCAAACAAGTGATGCCCAAAACACTACCACGTGCCCAGTACTAGATAAATGGGAAATATTTAACAAAATAAATAAAAATGCAAAAAGTCTAGATCATTTTAATAAGTGATTTTCTAAATCAATATGCGGTCTGCAGGGATCCTTATGTACATTTTAGTGGTCCCAATTTCTATTGGAGCTCGACAGCACTGATTTTGACTAAAAAAAAAAACTAAAAACTAAAAAAAAAAGTCCCTCTTAACTCTAACACAGTGATGGGCAACCTTTTGAGTGTGGTGTATCAAAATTCACCAAAAAAACGAGCATAACTTGGGTGGTGTGTCACTTTGAGGAAAAAACCATAATTTCACAACATTTATAGTTTAAATAACAAAAATTTATCATTGTAATATATAACTGTATTTAATAAACCAAAATAGGTAAATTAATATAGGTAGAACTGTCATCTATAGTGCCAGAGTGTCTACACTACAGCAAATGTTTCATCCTCGACATGTGGCCTCATACTTCTCTGTATGCGGCCTCATGTGGCCACGTGTCATCAAAAATGGCTACACATGTCAGTGCTGACATACATTTCGTAAGTTTGCCATCACCGCTCTAACATGACATCCCTTTTTTTTTATTAATTCCTTGGACTTAAAACCTGGCATCTCATTAAAATACAAATACTCCCAAGAGGAATAAAACTAATTTATTTCAGACATCCACTCCTTGGTAAGCTGCTGGATATATAACCATTTCCTCCAGTTTAAATTAATAAATTAGCTTTCTGCTTAATAACCCAATCTCTGCTCAGTTCTCCTTTAATCAATCTTAAAGATAACTACAAAAACTGATTTCTTCTACAAAAACCTATAAAGATCAAGTGTCTGGACCTGGCAACACGTCCTAGCTGTGTGACCCTAGGCAAGTCATTTAACCTTCATTACCTAGCCCTTACCTTCTATTTTGGATACCCAGTAGTATTCTAAGACAGCAGGTAAGGATTTTTTTTAAAGAAAGAAAAAGCACTAATTCTGGAGTCAGTCAACCTGGATTCAAGTCTACTACTGCTTACCTACTACATGAACACAGGCCAGTCATTTACCTTTCCTTGGCCTCAGTTTTCTCATCCATGTAAAATGAAACTTTTGGACTAAATGGCTTCTGAGATCCCTTGCTAAATCTTTGGTCCTGACCATAAGGTATTTCACAGTTTGGCTTATGACTGGCTCTTTACTGGAAAAATTTCTGCTATAGTCAGTGAAAAGTGAAATACAGTTACAAAAATAAACCAAATGCCAGAATATAGGAAAAGAAGTGATTAATAAAAAGATCAGAAAGAAAATTAGACAAATAGGTCAGGAAAGTGAAATCTTCCAAGAGTGAGAATAAGAAGAATCCTTGCCCAGAATGCCCCATTCATAAGTCAAGAACAGATTAAAAACCCCAGACTCTATGAGCAGCAGTTATTACTGTGGGGTCTATGAACTTGGGTTTTTTATAAAAAATATTTAGATCATTGTGTTTCTTTTTTTCCTTTTTTCCCCTTAAATTTTATTTTTGAAGTCATGCAAAACACACATCCATTCTGGTCGTTGCTGTACGAGCACACTCCTACATAACCAAAACCCCAAAATAAAACCATCTATACACTGATGTGAAAGATGACTCCAACAGTTCTGACTCTGGAGGTGGCTAGCATTCCCCATCATGTCTTTCAGGATTGTCTCAGATCATTGTACTGCTGAGAGTAGCCAAGTTTTCATAGATAATCATTGTATAATATTGCTATTATTGTGTACAGTGTTCTCCTGGTTCTGCTTATTTTGCTCTGCGTCAGTTCATATAGATCTTTCCAGCTCCTTCTGAAATCATCTTGCTTATAATTTCTTATAGCACAATATAGCCATTCCCCAGTTGATGGACATCCCCTCAATTTCCAATTTCTTGCCACTACAAAAAGAGCTACTATAAATATTTTTGTACTAGAAGGTCCTTTCTCCCTTTTTTATTATCTTTTTGGGATACAGACCCAATAGTGGTATTACTTGATCAAAGAGTATGCACAGTTTTATAGCCCTTTGGACACAATTCCAAATTGCCCTCCAGAATGGTTGTATCAATTCACAACTCTACCAACAACACATTAGTGTCCAATTTTGCCACATTCCCTCCAACATTTACCACTTTTCTTTATTTCCATGTTGATCATTGTATTTCAACATAATTGGTTTTTGCAATTCTAATATTTTATTGTAGGCATTTGGAAAAATTATCCTAAGAAGGGGTTAATAGCTGTTGTCAGATTACAAAAGGGGCCTATTGGCAACAGTAGGATTTGAACCCAGGTTGTGTGACTAGAGTTAGTGCTTTTTCTTCCTTCCTTTCTTCTTCCTTCCTTCCTTCTTTTCTTCCTTCTTTCCTTCCTTCCTCTTTCCCTCCCTTCCTTCCTCCCTCCCTCCCTCTCTTTTTTCTTTCTTTCTTTCTTTCTTTCTTTCTTTCTTTCTTTCTTTCTTTCGTTCTTTCATCCTTACCTTCTGTCTTAGAATTAATATTAGGTATCCAAGAATGGTAAAGACTAGGCAATGGGGGTTAAATGATTTGCTTTGGGTCACACTGCTAGGAAGTGTCTGAGGCCAGTATTGAACCCAGAACCTCCTTTATTCAGCATCTACTACTTACCAAACACTGGAATAAGCCCAAGTGATACAAAAAGAGGTAACAGGCAGTCCCTGCTTTCAAGGAATTTACAGTTTAATGGCCTGCCACAGAAAAGGTTAAGCAGAGGTGGAAGAAGATTCTTGATCATCAAAGACTGAGCCATCCAGGAAGAAGATCCAACTAAGCTAATTTAACCAAGGAACCAGCCAATTTAAAGAGAGATGGGCAATATAAAATGGAAGAACAAATTCCAGGGGCCAGAGTATGGGTAGCCTTCTAGGTGAGAGGTGAAGGAGGCAGCTAGGTCTATAACCCAGGGAAAGATAACTTTGGAGGCTAGACTGAAGAAAAAGTGTTTTCTTGTTAAAAGTTTAAAGAATAGAGGCAGCTAGGCACCACAGTGGGTAGAGCACCAGGCCTGGAGTT
Source organism: Gracilinanus agilis (assembly GCF_016433145.1). Taxonomy (NCBI): domain Eukaryota; kingdom Metazoa; phylum Chordata; class Mammalia; order Didelphimorphia; family Didelphidae; genus Gracilinanus; species Gracilinanus agilis. Next base: position 341,884,890 of record NC_058132.1, on the reverse strand, counting down.
GAAATGATCTGTGTTCAAATCAAATGTGACCTCAGACATTTCCTAGCTGTGTGGCCCTCAGCAAGTCACTTACTCCCAACTGCCTAGCCTTTTCTGCTCTTCTGTCTTAAAACATATATTAAGACAGAAGGTGAGAGAGAGAGAGAGAGAGAGAGAGAGAGAGAGAGAGAGAGAAGATGTGAAAGAGGGAAGGAAATAAATAAATATTTTTAAAGTATACTGTGTAAGCACTTTACAAATATTCCATTTGATCTTCACCATAACCCTGCAAGGTAAATGCTGTTATTATCATTGTTTTTCAGTTGAGATAACTGAGGCAGACAGACATTAAGTGACTTGCCCAGAGTCACACATCTCATAAAGTTTTTGAGGCTGGATTTGAACTTGTATCTTCCTGATTCCAAGCCCAGTGCTTTAGTCACTGCCCCATCTAGTTGCCTATGAAATATTTCAGGAAGAAGAGCTCTAAATGAATTTTGTGTGTTAGTGTTTTGAAATAAAGCAGCAATTTCATTCAATTTGATTTAAAATTTTTGAAGGAAATAATTGAATGAGGAAAGGCAACATGGTGTAGAAGATAGTTTTGGACTTGGAGTCAAGAAGATATAGGTCCCTATCTTGCTTCAAACACTTAGTAGCTGTGTGGCTCTGGGTAAGCCACTTAAATGCCCCAAATCAACTCTCTTAGGCTAAATTATAGATGGGATGCAATCTATATTGGTGTTACAGGTGAAGTAACAGATTTATGATGCATTTGATGCATTCAGTTGTTAATATAGTGCATGTTTATTGATGGCAAGGCAATCAGAACAAGTCAATACATACTCAAGAGGGTCCCATGGGCATATGGTTTGTTTTGTCTTATTAGTATGATATTTTCATATAATGGGTATTTAATTAATGTTTATGAAATTGAATTGAAGTCTCAAAACCTAACATTAAGAGAATGAAACAGAATCCAGATGCCATTTTGTTTTTTTAGAGAGCCCTAGAAATTTAGATTGTATACTTCTCTTGTTCCATATGGAAGGAAATTAATAATTTCCCCAAATGTTTTTCTTTCAGTTGAGATCCCTCCTCACTGGTTTAACATGAAAAACCAGAACCTCCTTTTGGTGGATTTAAAACCAGGAGATCCAGAATTCAAAAAAGTAAATGATGAGTTTTTTAAGACCTGTACTAACTTCAAAATAGAGAAGGTAAACCTACTTTTTATCCTCTGCTGTGACCTCTAAACCTCCATCCCTTGGTACTTTATCAGACCATTTCCCCTGTTCTTCATATCTTCATATTTTCCCTCTCAAACCCTCCCTTCTTCCAAACATTCTTGTTATTGTTAATGGCTGCCATTCTCCTACTCTTACAGGTGTGCAGCCACAGCATTTTCCTTGACTAGCATTGATTCTAAGATGGAAGTTAAGGGTTTTAAAAATTAAAAATTAAAAAAATAAAAAATAAAAAGAATAGCCACCATTCAGTGCTTTCTAATTCAGAATAGACAAAGTACACCCACCTAATTATGATTTGCTTTGGAGCTATTCTTCTCTTTATCAACCCATTCCTTCCCATTTCTGTTGGGTTTTGATTCTTCTTATAACTACAGATTAAGTTAGGGGCAGAGTTTGGATTGAGCAAAGAGGCAATTGAAATTTCCAAAGCCCAGTTTCATTGAAGTGGCCTATCTTGCAAATGAGAAAGAATGTTAGCAAGACTGATAATTCTTGAAAATTATTACCAGCCTTGTATATCCATAATATTTAAGTCTCCATACAGGTGTTATAACTCATTTACAAATAGACATCAGCCCTGCTTTCCCTCCCCAGTGCCTTAAAAATAAAGAGACACAATAATAAACGTAAAATATTAGACTTTTGTTCAGTTGGTATTTTCCTTTTTTACTTACAAAAAACAAATTTCCTTTTAAAATATCAGTAATGTACCAAATAGTAACAAAGCTAAGGGGAAATAAAATTAAAACAGCTTGCTATCATGAAATTTACACCACTCAGACAAGTTTTTGTCTGCCAAAGCATGCTTATTATTATGTCTTATTTTCCATTTATCAAAGACAAGCGCAACCTTGTTTTTCTTCCACTTTATCTAGTTTACCCTACAGTAGTGATTCCCAAAGTAGGCGCTGCCTCCTGGTGGGAGCTGCAGCGATCCAGGATGGCGGTGATGGCCACACTTTTTTTGTATTACATTCTATTCTGAGCTCAATAAATAGTTTCATAATTTCTAGGGGGCACTAAGTAATATTTTTTTCTGGAAAGGGGGCGGTAGGCCAAAAAAGTTTGGGAACCACTGCACTACAGCTATGTCTAGCTCATTATCAAACTCATGATGACCTCTTGAGTATTTAACTTTGGGGAACAGAAGAAGCTTAGCAAGTTGTTAGAACTTGGTAGCTATGAGAAGTGAGCTAGAATCATTAACCCTACCTCTTCTGAATTCTATACACAAACTTAAGAGCAATGAGTAGGTATATTATGATCATGGACCTAGATCAAACTGGGTTTTTAATTGGCATTTTCAAATTAGAACACTGTTCAACATTTGTCCTTGAGCTTTGGGAGCTCAGTGATTATATGTTATTGTATGTTTGTGTGTATGTGTCTTAAGGGTGGAGGAGAATAACTTTTCCTAATCTTTAACAAACATTGACTGTCAAAAAGGAGTTAAAAAACCATTCAACCGTATCATTTGACATTTGGTATGGTAGATATACCCTCTTACCTAGTATACTGAAAATGGCAAAAATAGATAGTGTGGTATAATGGATAGAGAACTTGTTTTGTAGTCAAGCAGACTTTGTTTCCAGCTATACCTCCCACATCTATAGACTATATCAGTGGTGGCAAACCTATGGCATGTGTGCCAGAGCTGGCATGCAGAGTGCTCTTTGTGGGCACATGGCTGCCCCCCTCTTCCTGCCCAGTTCGTTACTAGAAAGGTAAAGGAGTTCAGGTGGAGCTGCTCCCCTCCCCCTCTCCACCTTGCCTGATGACATTTTTTTCACATCCCCTGCTCCTCTGCCCAGCAACCAATGGGAACATATGGGGTGGTGGGGTAAGTTGGGTGGCTCATAGGAAGCAGAGCTGGAGGGGAGCAGAGCTCTCAGGCCACTCCCCTCACCCTCTCTACACTTACTGAAGACATTCCTCACTTCACCCACCCTTCTACCCAGCAGCCCAGTGGGATCACTTTCTCCCTCCCCTGTGTGGGGTGTGAGGAGGGGTATGCCCAGCACTTGGTGTTGGGGAGAGACATAGCACTCCTTCTCCAAAAGTTTTGCCATCACTGGACTATATTATACCAGGCAATTCACTATCTCTCAGTGTCCCAAGCAACTCTCTAAGGCTATGTGTTTGAACATAAGTTTATTGGTTCATTTATTGGTTCATGTAAGTTCATTTATTGGTAAAGGAAATTCTTCACCAGGATTGACCTATCCTGAAGAAATTAGATATGCAATTCAAAACAAAATCTACACAGAGTGACAAAATTAGGAAATATTTCTTTTCAAAACATGATTTTACAAAACTCTAGTTTTAGAAAGTTTTCTGGATATAAGAATATATCTGAAAAACAAAATCAATAACACTCAACTTCATGTTTATTATTTTGTGCTCAAAGGCAAAACTGCCCTACACAAAATCTAAAATGGTTTCCTATGGATTGATCAATTTAAATCCTTTTCCTCGCATATTCCATGCCTAACACAATGCTCATTTTCAAAGTGATTTTCCTTTTCTAATTTGTAGATTCAAAGGATTCAGAACATAAAGCTTTGGAATTATTATAAGACAAGGAAAATATTAATGGATAAACAAAATGTACAAAAAAATAATGAAAGATGCCTCTTCCATGGGACAGATGTTGATTCATTATCACATGTCAATAGTCAAGGCTTTAATCGTGTTTATGCTGGGAAAAATGGTAAGTAAAGCGGCAGATAGCTTGTTTGCTTCAAAAAGTTTGAAGATAGAATTGAGGGAGGAAACAAGAAAAAAAAAGTCTGCTCTTTCCTCAGCTTCTCTTGAAGATTAACAGAAACTGTGACGTATCCTGTTTGCTTCTTTACCCAAACAATTTTGCTGTTCCGAATTTTGAAAAAAAGGCCAGTTATTATTAGAAATAAATGTAAATTTAAATTGAAAAAAAAAAAGTTTGAAGGTGAGATGTGGCTTTCACATTACTCCATTAGCACCTGAACAATTTGAAAAGTGTCAGCTTGGAACCTGTTTTCTTTCTCAATCAAGATTTATTAAGGACATATTGTGTGCTAGGCACCATACTAAGCACTGGAGATACCAACATACACACACACACACAGAGTCCCTGCCCTCAAGGACCTTATAATCTAATGGGAGAAAATTTACAAAAGGAAACTGAAAAGGGGAAGGAGGGATGCTGGAATAGTAACAGAAGTCCCAACATAGTGTAACCAGGTAAGAAATGAGGAACTATCTGAGCTGAGCTCCCTCAATTAAATGGAGATTCAGTTCATGGCCCCACCTTCCAATCAGAGAGGCAGAGGGTAGCAATGAGATGGAGTGCCAAGGTTTATGAGATTTTACAAAAGGATGAGGTTATTTCAATATTGAACTCCTGGAGCGTGGTGAAGTCAGTCAGAGAAGTCCCAAAGGAATGAAGCCAGGTTAGAATGGATGATTGTAGTGTCTCTACACACTGCACTGAGTTGATCCATCAAATCATAAATCTTGGATAGGCATGATTGCTGAAAAATAAAGTGTTTTGTTCAGAAATGAACAATATTGTATTCCACAGCACTTTCGGTTATCTTACACCAGGCATGTGTGTGCACACACACGCCATGGTTTTTTGTTGTTGTTGTTGTTGTTTTTTGTCATCAACAGCCTTTCCCTGATGATATATGGCTATGAGTGATAGATCATAATATTCTCCAAATGATCAAAGTTATGGGCATCTCAGAAGACAGTAGAGAGACACATGATGGGTGTAAAAAGGCTCTGGTCAACAATAACTTACAGCAGTGCCATCAAACTCAAATAGAAATGGATTTCTGCAGCCACATATTGACTTAGAAAACCCCAAATTAAGTATCTAAGGTGGAGTTTCCCTATTAAGTTTTATTCTGGTTCTGGCTGCTCTCCAGAGTATTGTTGACCACTGGCCCAAAGGGCTGCAAAGTTGACAGCTCTGACTTACATTCAAGATATGTGTGTCATCAGAGATATCATCCTGGAACTTTATGATCAGGAAAGGACGTGGAACAGCATGTAGAAGTTGGGAATAAACCTATGGATAGTTATGATACTTCATTAGTGCCCACAGATAGTAGGAAAGACCTATAAGAAGACCTCCAACTTGTTAGATAGATCCCCAAAGGATCCACAGAAGACCCAAGTGAGGAGATTTATGGGAGGATGTGAATAAGAATTAAAAAGAATGACAAGGTCTTCATGAGTTGTAATCTGTACCACTAAAGAGGATATCCATATTAGTGATAAAAGATTTAAAGATTTAGAGCTAGAAGGGACCTTCAAGTGGATCCAACCCCCTCATTTTCTTTCTTTCTTTTTTTTAACCCTTGCCTTCCATCTTAGAATCAATGCTAAGTATCAGTTCTAAGACAGAAGAATGGTAAATGCTAGGCAGTTGGGCTTAAGTGACTTGCCCAGGGTCATACAACTAGGAAGTATCTGAGGTCAGATTTTAACCCAGGACCTTCCATCTTCAGACTTGCCTCCCAATCCATTGAGCCACCTACCTGTCCCCTAATCCTCTCATTTTACAGATGAGAAATATGTGGAACAGAGAAGCTCAGTAGTTTTCTGAGGATCACATAGCTGGTAGGTTTTTGAGTCAGAATTTAAACCTAGGTCTTCCTGACTCTTTGTCCTGTTTTTTTCATCTACACTATTCTTAACTACCCCATCCTGCAACATTTCCAAAATATCCTCAACTCTAGAAAGTATGGATGATTCCTAGGTTGTAGCCAAAATACCAACATACATAGTGATATAAACCTAAAGGGAATGTAATTTCAATGGTCGATCAAGTGACTTCTATTTGGCATTTTTTCCTTTTGTGTGTACTTGGCACAATTTATCCTTTCCCACTGCAGTAAATTAATAGTTATTTCCAAAGCTGATTTTTTAAAAAAATTATTGATATATTTTATTTTGTGGTGATACAATGATAGTTCTCAACAAATGCATTAAAACAAAACCCACAGAGAACATTCACCAATGCATCCTATTTCTGAATTCTCAACAGAATGGAAGGCTTTCATTTTCACAGTATGATACTGCCCCATGTATCCAATCTATTTCCAAGTCTTTTCTAGCTTCACAATATCTCTCCTCTACCTCCCCATCTCTTCACTCACCCAGCCAACATCCTGGTATGGGTCTTCATCACGTCACTCCTGGATAGTTGCAATAGCCTTCGGGTTCATCTCCCAGCCTTAAGTATCCACTTCAATTCATAAAGCTCAGGTCTAACAGTGTCACCTCTCTACTCAGTGAACACTAGTGACTCCACGGTATCTCCAGAATCAAATAAAAAAATGCTTCATTTGCATTTAAAACCCTTTACAATCCAGCTTTTCCCTATCTTTTCTGTCTTTCTTTTTTTTTTTTTTTTTAACCCTTAACTTCTGTCTTGGAATCAATACTTTGTATTATCAATGGGAGTTAAGTGATTTGCCCAGGATCTTACAGCTAGAAAGTATCTGAAGCCAGATTTGAACCTAGGACTGTCCATCTCTAGGCCTGGCTCTCAAACCACTGAGCCACTGAGCTGCTCCCTTTCTCTATCTTCTCAATCTTTTATTTTGTTTCCTTCCACACACTGAACAGTTTAACTTGTCCACTGACCAAACATTTATTCTAGATTTCCTGTATATTATGGTCCCTCTACATTGGCTTCCTTGTGTAAATTATTATACTAGAGTCTAGAGGATGTAATGATTAAAAGAGTAAAGACTTAATCCTTAAGGAATTTTAGTGGCGGGATGAGGAGTTATATACATGAACAATTTAAGATGAAAGATTAAATGTGATGAATGCAAAGAGAAAATCCCAACAAAATAGCCATGTGTTCAGGTATCATCATATTTGGTATAATAGTATCCATTTCATAATCTTAATTTTTACAAAGGTTTTGTCCTCTTTTCACAGCTACAGCATTTGGAAAAGGAACCTATTTTGCTGTCAATGCTAACTATTCAAGTGATGATATATACTCCAAACCAGACCAAAATGGGAAGAAATATATGTACTATGTGCGAGTACTTACTGGAGAGTATACTGTGGGAAATCCAGCATACCTTGTCCCTCCACCAAAGAATGCTCAAAATTCTGATGTTCTCTATGACAGCGTCACTGACGATAAACAAAATCCATCATTATTTGTCATATTTTATGACAATCAGTCTTACCCAGAGTACCTCATTACTTTCAGGAAGTAACATACATACAAGAGATATCCTTTACCTACTTAGTTGTAGCATTTTTTAGACTTTGATGCATTTTTTTAGACCAGGATATTCATTCTCATTACTGAAATTACTTTTTACATTATGCCAATATGATTTTTAATATATACTTTTCATGAGTTAACTGAAAGCAAGAGTCGTTAGTTATTAATTTCAAGGTATTTTCCTAGATCAGGATTCATCCTCACTTTTGAAATTAGTCCTTTCCCACTACATTGCTGTGGTTTTTAATATATTTGAGACAATCAATGACACTGAAGTCATGAGGACTTAAACCAGAAAAACTGGATGTCAGACATGAGTAAGAATGAAAACCAAATTCTTCTCCTCAAGGAGTAGATGAGAAATTAAACTAGTCCTAATAAAGGCAGGAGATAGAACTCTGGGAGTCCCAGTTTGCCTTCTAAAAGTGCCCAATTTCTTTCCCTATAGAATCATAGTATATGTAGAATGATGGATAAAGAAAGAGGATAGTATATTGATATCATGTGGAGAGAGAGACAGAGAGACAAAGAGAGTCTATAGTGCTAATAGGTAGTATAGTGATGGGGTTGCTTTTCCTAGAACACATTGAGACCATATTGAAATGAGAAAAAATGGTTCTTTTTCTTTTTAACCCTTATTTTCTGTCCTAATTAACAACTCTAAGACAGAAGGGCAAGAGCTAGACAAACAGGATTAAGTGACTTTCCCAGAGTCATATAGCTAGAAAATGTCTCAGGCCAGATTTGAGCCCAGGTCCTACCAACTTCTGGTGAAGAGTACTTCTTTTTAAGCAAGTAGGATTGCTCTTGTACATCTAGAAGAATTAGAAATCTAAATGTCCTGAGGAACAAAACCCAGCATCCCAAGTGAAATGAATGAATCTCAGAATTACAGATCTAGGAGGACACCCAGAGGTCATCTAGATCTGATGGTAGAATCCCCACTGTAGTATCCAAAATTCATGGACATCCAGACTCTCATGGGGATATCATTAAAAATAACAGATAGTATTTAAATAGCACTTCAAGGTTTGCAAAACATTTTAAAGGTTTCATCTCATTTGATAATGACAAGCCTAGGAGATATGTGCTATTTTCCTCATTTTGTAGATGAATAAATTGAGGTTCAAAGACATTAAATGACTTGCCCAGGCACACATCACCAATAAGTATCCAAGGCAGGATTTGAACTCAGATCTTATTGGGCCAAAGTCCCATGCTTTTCCCATTACATAGCCTTGCTACCTTACAATTACTTTACAATGACCATCTCTTCTAAACTAGAACAAAGATCAGAGCTCTTTCCTACTATTGAACCTAAATTATCCCTTTTCCACATTAATGCAGACTCTTTCTCTGGAGTCTACTCTAATGCCTTTTCCTTATGACAGCTCTTTAAAGACCACCACCATTTACCTTGTCTTCCCTGCTTATGACTGCTTGCAGGCACATTTAAAATACATACCTATATGTTTTAGAGAAATGATCAATCTGCCATGTGGGGGAGTAAGTCCCTCAACAGTAGCTCCTTACACCAACAAAATCATAGACTGAGTCAAAAACAAATAAAAAAGTTTATACTATTGAACAATAGATCATTAAATAACCTTTGAGCTGACTCTGAGTGTACTTAGGCTATCCATAAAAGAATAAGTCTTCATTTTCCAGCTAGCTTCCATTGATTTGGAGGTAATATAACCAGTTTGTTGGAGGTAATATAACCAGGACCTTCACTTAGGCATATCCAGTTATATGTTGGTAAATGTTTAGCAACTTGCACCCATAAATCACTTTTAAGTTTAATCCACATTGTTAACATTTTTCTATCACTTTCTTAAACCTAGACAGTCAAGAAAACAATAAATGTACAATAAATAAATAAAAATCAATTTGTAATATTTGTCAGTTTCTAAGATATAAATTGAAGTTCATAATGAAAAATTAACAATTATCTCTCCCACACTGATTCAAGCTTGTTCTAGCAAATCCCTAGTATATTCCTCCTGATTCCCAAGTCAGGTCATTATTAAATTTGCAAACAAAAAGAGAAAAGATTCCACTTAAATCCATTAAATTTAAATGTACATTTCCAGGTTGATTTAGAGAGCAATATTGGACTAGGAAGGCCAGGTCCCCAACTCTACCTCAAGGCTATAATCATCAAAACAATTTGGTACCAGATAAGAAATAGATCTGTGGAATAAGTTAAGTATATTATATGCAGAAGCAAATGAGCACAATAGCCTAGTTTTTGATAAACCCAAATGTCACAACTACTAGGGGACAAGAACTCATTCAAAAAACTTTTGGAAAAGCTGGAAAATCAACTGGCATAAACAAGATATAAAGTAATTTTTCATACCACATAACAGGATAAATTCAAAAAGGAAACATGATTTAGACATAAAGAGTGACATCATAAGCAAATTAGTAGACCAAGAAAGAAATTACTTGTCAAATCTATGGATAATGGAAGAGTTTATGTCCAAACAAGAGACAGAGAAGTTCATAGGAGGTAAATGGATAGTTTTAATTACATTAAATTTTAAAGGTTTTGCACAAACAAAATCAGTGTAGCTAAAATGAGAAGAAAAGCAGGAAACTGAAAATCTATGCAGTAGATCTCTAATAAAAGTCTCATTTCTAAAATTTTTAGGGAATTGAGTAAATTTTAAAAGAAAAAGAGGCATTTCCCCAATTGCTGAAAGGTCAAAGGATATGAATAGGCAGTTTTCAGAGAAAGAAATCCAATATCAATAGCCATTTGAAAAATACTCTAAATTACAAATAATTAGGAAATAATCAGAAAAATAGAGAAATGTAAATTAAAACAACTCTGAGGTACTATTTCACACTCATCAGATTGGCCAACATTACAGACAAGGAAAATGACAAACACCAGAAGGGAAGCTGAAAAATGGGTATGTTAGTGCATCATTGGTAAAATTATGAATTAGCCTAATCATTCTGGAGAGCTATTAAAAATGTATATACCAGGGGCAGCTGGGTGGCTTAGTAGATTGAGAGCCAGGCCTAGAGACAGGAGGTCCTAGGTTCAAATCTGGCCTCATATACTTCCCAGCTGTGTGACCCTGGGCAAGTCACTTAACCCCCATTGCCTAGCCCTTACTACTCTTCTGCCTTGGAGCCAATACACAGTATTGACTCCAAGATGGAAGGTAAGAGTATTAAAATTTTTTTTTAATGAGTATACCATTTGTCCCAACAATGTTATTATTATGGCTGAATCCCAAAGAGAATTAAAAAAAAAAAAAAAAAAGAAAGAAGACTGATATGTTTTTTAAATATATTAATAGCAGGTTGTTTTTTTTAACCATAGCAAAAATTTGGAAATTGTTAAAGGAATGCCCATCAGATGAGGAAAGTCTGAACAAGATATGATATAAAAATGCCAGGATACTATTGTACTATAAGAAAGTATGAAGAGGATGGTTTCAGAAAAACCTGGGAAGACATGTATAAGCTAATCCAAAGTGAGATAATCAGGATCAGCAGAACAATTTATATAATCAAATAAATAAACTTTGAAAAATTTAGTAAATATTCATTAAAACAATAACCAATCACAATTCCAAAGGACTCATGATAAAACATGCTATCCACCTCCAAATACAGATCGGATGGACTCAGATTGCAAACTGAAACATATTTTTTCTCTTTCTTCTTTTATGAGACTAATAACAAGAATTTATTTTGCAAGACTATACATATTTTTAATGCTTTTGTTTTTCTTATTTTCTCAATCAGTGAGGAAGCAGGGAGGGGAAAAAATAACTGAAAGTAAAATTGAATTTTTTAAAGTAAAAAAATGGGACTCCATCAACGGTCTTCTGGGAAAGTATACATAATTCTAGGCTACCGAGGGAGAGTGTATCAGTGACTTGTCCCTGAAATTTTCCCCATTGGCTTGGAATTGTAAAGATTTACCTGATCTACATCATGCCCACATGCCTTTTGGATCCTAGAAGATAAAGCAATAAAGTTAGATGGGATCTTTTTCAATCATGTCCAACTCTTCATGACTCTTTGGAGTTTTCTTGGTCAAGATACTGGAGTGGTTTGACATTTCCTTCTTCAGTTTATTTTACAAGTGAGGAAACTGAGGCAAATAGGGCTAAGTGAAGCCTAACCTTCTTATAGACAATGGAACACTTACGTACAGTTCCTTTTATCAGTTATGTTTGTTTTATAACACAAAATGACCTTGGTACTTAGTATAAGAGCCTAGGGTCTAGAATAATAACTCCCAAATAAGGAAACTCTATCAATGTGGGTTGGCACCTTCTCAAAAATTTATGGTACTAGGGGAAAGCTAGATAGCTCAGTGGATAAAGCACCAGGCATGGAGTTGGAAAGACCTGGATTCAAATCTGACCTTTGACAGTTCCTAGCTGTATGACCCTAGGCAAGTCACTTAATTCCAACTGCCTAGACCTTGTCATTTTTCTTAGAATCAATATTAAGGCAAAAGCTAAGGAGATTTTAGAAATTGAAATTAAAAAACAATTTATAGTACTGAAGAGTTGTCTGGGGCCCTAATTTTGTCTAGCATCCCATAGCCAGTATGTTTCAGAGATGAGGCTTAAAACCAGGTCTTCTTGGCTTTAAACTGGCTCAAAATCCACTATGATGCATGTGTTGTTTTTTTCTATTATAGTTCTTGAAAAATTCTAAATTTTTGTTTTTTGAGATGACATTTACTTGTAATTTTGAGGAATAAATGGGAATTTTCCAGAATCATAACACTCATGTAACATGAGAAAGGCATTAATATTTCAAGAAATGACACAATTGTTCTATATATATATGTATATGCATTAATCATATATATATATATATATGCAGATTATATGTATATAGAATTACCACCAAAAAAAGGGAAAATTTCAGGTAAAATGAAGATCAGAGAAATATTAGATTTAGAGCTGAAAGGAACCTGAGAGGGACCCAACCCCCTCATTTTACAGATAAAGAAGAGACCTACTGAGGTTAAATGACTTGCCCAAGGTAATGATGACCTGGCAGGGACAGACCCAGGATAGTATTGGGGACTGTAGAATAAGTGTCTTTCATCTTGAAGGATTAGAAGCAGACTAAAAGCATTTAGTTCTTTCAATCAGCTCTTTCTCCTGCTGTACCTCATAATTTTCAGCTGAGACTATATATTCAGGATCAGCTTCAAAAATTTAAGATATTTTTATCTCCCACTGTGAAGAGTAAGTTTTTCTCTTAAAGAGAAAGGTGATGAGGATTCTTCAGCCCTCTTGGCCGGTGCCCATGAAACTCTTTTCCCTTAATGAGGTGTTTAACAGAAAGTAACAGATTCTCAGACAGACCAATGCAGAGCCACAATTAAGATGAGTCAGGGGGACAGGTAGGTTGAGAGCCAGGACTGGAGACAAGAGATCCTGGGTTCAAATCTGTCCTTAGACATTTCCTAGCTGTGTGACCCTGGGTAAGTCACTTAAGCCCCATTGCCTAACCTTTATATAATATTGATTCTAAGACAGAAGGCAAGGGTTTATTATTTTTTTTAAAGATGACTCAAGGGTTAGTGTGGCTTTGTCTCAGATATTCTTAATCCAGATTTCAAGAAAGCAATTGTATCTTTTTTTTGTATGCAAAATAATAGAGCACACAGTTATGCCCCCATTTTTGCTCATGAGAACCTCCACAATGCTACCTCAGATTCAAGTTAATTTGGTGGTCAGCATCCTCTCTAAGCCAGTGATGGGCAAACTTTTTAAAGAGGGGGCCAAAGGAAAGGAAATGCTCATCTGTCAGTCTGTTTCTAAGGCAACTCTTTCGAAGTTTCATTGTATTGTATCCTACTCAGTGTATTCGTCAGATTAGGAATAATGTTGCCTGCGGATGGATAGAACATTTCAGGGGGCCTCATAGGCTGCATCTGGCCCACGGGCTGTAGTTTGCCCATCACTGCTTTAAACCATAACTCCCAAGGCCCCACTAATGTTTTATTAGTCACTGAGTCCAATGGGAAAATATAAAATAAAATAGGGAAGAGAAGATGGAGGGAAAGGAATAAGCATCTATATAGTAGCTGCTGTGTGCCAGGTACTATGTAAAGTGTTTTATAAATATCTCATTTTATCCTCACAACAACCCTGGGAGGTATGTGCCATTATTATCCTCATTTTACAGTTGTAGATACTGAGGCAGATGCAGGTGAAGTGACTTGCCCAGGGTCACACAGCTGGGAAGTGTCTGAGGTCAGATTTGAACCCAGGACCTCCCATTTCTATGCCTGGCTCTCAATCCCCTGAGTCACCCAGATGCCCCCATGTTCCCTCTCTATGTGTTATCTCCCCCCCCCCCCCCCTCATCAGAATATAAGCTTCTTGAGGGCAGGCACCATTTTTGCTTTTGCTTGTCTTTATATCCCCAGCACTTGCTGGGGATATAAAGACAGTGCTGGGAATTACCAAAGAAATGTAAAATTAGAGCCTTGATGGGAAGATAGGATTGACACAAACGAAGCCACTAGGGGACAATAGAAGACTGTAGGATAAAGTACAGCACTGAGTCTTATACATTGTAAGAGCTATAGGAGTTTAGGGGGGAACATACGAGTATAATTGAATATTATTGTGCCACAAGAAATGATGAAGTTGACATTTGCAGCAAACTGGGAAGACCTCTGTGAACTGGCTGATAATGAAATGACCAGAATCAGAAAGAAAAATTCATGCAATGACTGTGTTATAAAGAAAAAAAAAACATTATAAAAGACTTTAGAACCCTCTTAAATGTAATGACAGATCATGATTCCAGGGAGAAGTGATGGATTTAACACAAAGAACGAAACATACATTTTTGGAGAAGGCCACTATGAGTTCTCACAGTGTTTTGCTCACTTATAATTATTTGTTGCAAAATGTTTTTTAATTGTTGTCCTTTTTATTGTTTTTTTAAATGTTGTTCAATGGGATAAAGGAGGGAAAATAAGTCATTGCTTAATTGACAAAGTGATCCAAAAATTTTAAGAGAAATTCAGAAAAGAGGAGATTGCTGCATACTGTAGTAGTCTAACATGACAGAGGCAGGATTTGAGCTGGATTATCAAGCTGAAGGTAGGATTTAGAAAGACAAGAGGAACAGCATATCCAAAGGTACTGGGAGAACAGATGGTGATTAGGTAGGGTAGGGATAGATTATAAAATACTTTGAAAACTAGCCTAACAACTTTGGACTTTCCTCTTGATAAAGAATCTATACCTATGTGGGGCATTTGAAGACCAATACCTTATTTTTTTAAAACTCTTGCCTTCTGCCTTAGATTGATTTGAAGGCAGAAGAATTTTAAGGACTGGGCAATGGGAGTTAAGTGTCTTGCCCAGGGTCACACTGCTAGGAAGTATCTGAGGTCAGATTTGAATCCAGGACTTTCTATCTCTAGGCTTGGCTCTCAATCCACTAAGCCGCCTAGCTGCCCTCAATCATTACCTCTTTTGAGCCTGATCTTAAATCCCAGCTGAACTTGCGATGGTACTATGGAGTGGGGAAAGACACAGGAGATGGAAGTACCATAGTGGTAAAAGATGAAATAACTGAAGATACAAAGGTCCAACCTTTCAAGTTTATCAATTTATTAAGCAGTGAATGACAATTGCTCAACAAACCAGAACCAGAACTCCTCGGCTTTGGCTGAACCCTGAATAAAAAGGGAGAGAGATTTTTATATGTTAAAAACAATCAAATAAGAGCAATTAGCTAAAAAAAAACAATTAACAAAGATATAAAATTGGGTCATCTGATTTTTAATTGCAGAAGAGATTATGGACTTTTCAATTTGGGTGATGGGAGAAAATAGGAGCAAATCTCTGAAATCAGGGGAAAGAGGTGTCCCACTTCCCCCAAATGTCTATATTCAATCAAAGGGACATGGAAACAAAAATAGATGGATCAGTACAGGGCACGGTTTCAGATAAGACATGTGGGTTGCCTGAGATGTATAATTGTGAGAAAACTCCTTTTATCAGTTTTCAGATGTGACTGGGTCAGCATAAACAGGTCTAGTTAAGGGTCTCTAAGCAGCAGGGGTTACCATACAGGACTGGGTTCAAACAATACAATAAGGTTTTCTCCTTGTTCCCACAATTCAATGAAATTTTCTCACAAAACAGAAAATGGACTAGAGCCAGTGATGGGCAAACTATGGCCTGCAGGCCAGATGCGGCCCCCTGAAATGTTCTATCCAGCCACAGGAGACATTATTCCTAATCTGACGAATACAATGTGTAGGATACAATACAATGAAACTTCGAAAAAGTTGCCTTAGAAACAGACTGACAGATGAGCATTTCCTCTCCTTTGGCCCCCTCTTTAAAAAGTTTGCCCATCATTGGACTAGACCATAAGTGAATAGAAAGGAAGCTAAGCTAGCTCCAGAACTGAGTCATGAGAGGAATTCAGTGTAGAAGTGCTCTTCTGATTCCCTTAATTCCCTCAGTACTTGGTTGTCAGGACAAATTCAAATCAGATAAAATTAATTATTTAAAACTAAAAGGTCTTTTCTTAGGAATATGTTGTGTGCATGGCTCCTGCCAAGCATAGAGAAAGAAAGTTTCTAAAGAGAATCAATATCATGTAAGGCTTTCTGTGAGCTCTGGTTCAGCAAACTTTGAGGTATCCTTTGGAGAACTGCTGATTAAGAAGTGGTAAGTGCCCATCTACTGGGGAATGATAACAAATTAGGATACATGATTAGAAGGGAAAACTATGGAAGTATAAGAAATGACCAAAGGGATAATTTCAGAGAAACCTAGGAGAATTTTTGTGAATGGATGCAAACTGAAGTGAACAAACTAGGAAAACAATTTATACAATAACAGGAACATGGTAAGAACAAATAACTTTAAGAGATCTAAGATTCAAATCTGGCCTCAGACACTTCCCAGCTGTGTGGCCCTGGGCAAGTCACTTGATCCCCATTGCCTAGCCCTTATCACTCTTCTGCCTTGGAGCCAATACACAGTATTGACTCCAAGATGGGAGGTAAGGGTTTAAAAAAAAAAAAAAGAGATCTAAGATCTCTGAGCAACTCCATGATCAATGGAGATTCTAAAAGATCAATGATGAAGCATGTTTCTTGCTTCCTGACTGAAAAGTGATAGATTAAAAATGAAGGAGGCAGAGATTTTTGCAATGACCAATGAGAGAATTTGTTTTGCTTAGTATGTATATTTGTCATAAGGATTGGGTTTTTTTCTTTTTTCCAGTGGGGGAGGGGAGAAATGAGATCAGGGTGGGGGGAAAGAACTGCATGTTCATTAAAAAATAATGGCAGAGCCAAGATGACAGAAATATCTGTTCTACACAGACCCATCTGATTTCCACAAAATAATTCTCCAAGTAACTAGGATACTATGCCTCTAAACAAATTCTGAAACAGAATAACCCACAAAAAGATGAGGTGAAATAAATTTTCAGCCCCAAACAATTTAGAAGGCCTAGGGTAGAAGTGGAGCACAAAGCAAGATACTAAGGAAGGCAACAGCCCTTGAGGGCAGCTGAATCAGCAGCAAAGGCTTATGGAGCTCTCAGCCACAGATGGTAAGGGGTTGGTGGGGGAGGGTTCAGACAACTACTCTGACAGAGCTTACAGGGGTCCCTATCTGGGCTCATTGTCCATGTACAGATACAGATCACAGTCCTGGGTCCACTATCTCAGGGGAAGGAGCACTAGCACACACCATACTTGTATCAAGGGACCCTGGTAACATTTTTTAAAACCCTTACCTTCCACCTTAGAATCAGTACTATGTATTGGCTCCAAGGCAGAAGAGTGGTAAGGGTAGGCAATGGGTGTTAAGTGACTTGCCCAGGGTCACACAGCTAGGAAGTGTCTGAGACCAGATTGGAACCTAGGACCTCCTGTCTCTAGGCCTGGCTCTCAGTCCACTGTGCTACCCAGCAGGCCTCTCTGGTAACATTTCTAAGGCAGAAAAGAGTGCTTGTGATTGTTCACCAACCAGCACTCATGTGAGAAGAGTATTAAAGACACCTCTCCTTAGATCATACCACCTTGGAAGAACAGATAAGTTATAGATCCCCAATGCTAGTTCTGAAGGCAGCTGCACAAAGAATCTGAAGCTTGAAATAGTGCTACCTTCACCACAGGAACAGAGCCCACCTTTACCAGTTTTTTAAGTTAAAAGACAAGAAAAAGGCTGGAAAATGAGCAGACAGCAACAACAATAACAACAAAAGAAACACATCATAGAGAGTTATTTTGGTAACAAGGAAGGCTAAAACACAAACTTAAAAGAAGAAAACCAAATCAATACTGCTGCATCCAAAGCTCCCAAGAAAAATTTTAATTGGTCTCAAGTCCCAAGAGAATTAATGGAGGAGCTCAAAAAGGATTAAGATTTCATCTTAATTTTGATTAAATTTGATTAAAAATCAAATAAGAAGATCAGAAGAGAAATTAGGGAAAAATTAAAATGATGCAGGAAAATCATTTTAAAAGACTCAATGGTTTGGTAAAAAAAGGCACAAGAAATACTGAAGAAAATATCTTTAAAGGCAGAATAGGCGAATAGGTAAAAGAAGCATAAAAATCCAAAGAAGAAAAGAACTTTTTAAAAAGCATAATTAGTCATGTGGGAAAAGAGGTATAAAAGCTTACTATGAAAATAATGTCTTAAAATTTAGAATTGAGCAAGTGGAAGCTAATAAGTCCAAGACACCAAGAAACAATGAAAAAAAATAAAAAGAATGGGAAAATATTTAAAAATCCAAAATATCTCCTTGGGAAAACAATTAACCTGGAAAATAAATTCAGAGAGATAAGCCAAGAATTAGTGGACTACCTGAAAGCCATGGTCAAAAAAAGAGCTTGAACTCATCTTGCAAGAAATTAATAAGGAAAACTGCCCTGATATTCCAAAACCATAGGGCAAAATAGAAATTAAAAGAATCCATCACCTCCTAAAAGAGATCCCAAAAAGATAACTCCCAGGAATATTACAGCTAAATTCCAGAATTCTCAGGTCAAGAAGAAAATATTTCAAGCAGAAATAATTCAATTATTGTGGAGTCACAGTCATGATAACACAAGATTTAGCAGCATCTACATTAAAGGATCAAAGGACTTGGAATATGATATTCCAGAGGGGAAAGTAGGATTTCAACCAAGAATCACCTCCCCAACAAAACTGAGCATAATTCTTAAGGGGAGAAAATGGGCATTCAGTGAAATAGACGTTCAAACATTCCTGATGAAAAGATGAGGGCTGAATGGAAAATGTAATTGTCAAATATAAGACTCAAGAGAAGCATAAAAAGTAAACAGGTTAGAGAAATCAAAAGACAATTAATAAGGCTAAACTGTGTACCTCCTTACATGTAAAGATAATTCTTGTAACTCCTAAGAACTTTATCATTATTAGGGCGGTTAGAAGGAGTGTACATAGACCCAGGGAAGGGGTATGAGTTTAGTATGATGGAATGGTATCTAAAAGAAGAAAATTAAGAGATGAGAAATAAGAATGCATTGAGAGAAGTGGGAAGGATGAAATAGAATGGGGTAACTTATCTCGGTTGAAAGAACTTTGACAGTGGAAGAGAAGATGAGGGATATGGGGAAACACTTGAACCTTACTCTCATCAGAATTGCCTCACGGAGAGAACATACATGTTAGGAGCCAAGACTATAAAATAAAAATAGTAATTCTTCAAGGAGAAGGATATGGATCATGAGCTCCGCTCGGGCGAGGACATAATTGCAAAAACCTCCTCCAGATAACAGCATGTTCTTTTCCGCGTTCCTTCCTCGTAACATCTAGTCCCTTTCTCTCTTCATCCCGACCGCCAGCCCCCTCACCCTGAACATATATATTCTTGCCCTGTACCAGCAATAAACGAGCCTTGCTCCATTAGACTCCCTTGTCTTCTTGCGTGCTTGGTCTCTCCTCTCTCTCCCTATGGTCTCTCAGGTGGCTGTTTCACGGACCCCACTGTTGTATCCGGCTGGATCCGGACAAGTGGCGCCCAACGTGGGGCATGGAGAAAACAGCTTACTGGACAACTGAGGAACACACTTCGTGGCCACGAACCAAAGTAAACGGGTAGAGGTTGACCGGACAACCTTGAGGTAGGGTAAGTTGTCCCATCACCATAGGCATTAAACCGAGAAGTGTCGGATCTGGGTAATGTGTGTGTGTGTGTGAGGAAAGAGATTCCGTGTGGGTCAGTCCACGAATCGCATACAAAGCCATAGAGTGCCGGGCCAGAGGGTGCCTTCGCTTGACGAAGGAGCCTGACGTGGGATTATACCGTACACCCGAACCCAAGCGACGTGGTCCATCCCGTTCCGGGGTGAGTGGATGGCTTTGGCCGGACCAACTTTGACTGACCCCTCAGCTCATTAGTGAGTGTTGACCCGCTAGTATCCGGTTCCATACCCTCGCGAGAGGATTGGCGAGAACATGGGGAAGCACAAGTGTGTGAATGATGGGAAAGACACTCTCGAAAGAAGCGTTATTTGTTAAAGAATTAAAAAGTAGTCTCAGGGAGAGAGGTATTAGGGTTAAGAAAAAAAATCTATTCCGGTTCTTTTGCTTTATAGAAAAACATTGCCCTTGGCTCATACTACATGGCCCAGGTATTCACCCACTCACTTGGAACAAAGTGGGTAAAGAATTAAACGGCCTTTTAAGATCTGGCCAGGAAATTCCAGATGATTACTTTTCTTTCTACAGCTTGATCCGTGACATTCTTAAAGAAGCCGACACTAGTAAACAAGTCTCGCACCTCCTCAGCTTGGCTGAGGACGCTATCTTGGAATCTAAAATTAAAACTGAAGAAATGAGCTCAATTGAGGAACAGAGTTCGCCCTTTAAAAAGAATGAGCGCCCCTTGTCTCTTTTAGACAAACCTATCAAAAACCCCTCTCTTGAGGAACCCCTAGTCCCCACAAAAACAAAGCCACACCTTTATCCAGTTCTATATACAGACCCTCCTCAAGAAAGCACACTTAATCCTGCCTACCAAAAAGAATTGGAGGAGGAGGCAGCCCGTTACCATAACAATGGCTCCCTCGAGCACAGACCTCTTCCCTACAATCTTCCATCCCCCATTCCCCAACTTGTTTTTCCAGCTCTCCCAGGTTCGGCTGACCTCAAAGAAGCCACAAGCCAATTTAGCAAACAAGTTATTGACCTTAGGCAGTTTTTAGACTTACAAAGGGAGGTTTATACATTAACTAATCAGCTACAGGACTTACAGCTTAATATCTTCTGGCCACTAAACAGTAATACCAAGCCGTTGCAGTCAAAAATTATGACAAAGCCTAAGAACTCTGCTCTTGCTTTTCCTGTTGTTACTAGACATCAACAGGCTACAGAGATTGCCCCCGAAAATCCCCCTTTAGAAACCCCCCTTCCACATGATTCCTCCGACTCTGAAAAGGAAGAAGAGGGGGAGGAGGAGGGTGAGACTCATGCACGCTCCAGAGCCGCTGACACTTCAGGCCCTCCCCACTCTCTGATGTTAGTGAAAAATTTAACTTAAAGATTATTAGAACAATGCAATTGGCTTACATTTCAAAATTAGATCCCTTTAGACAGAGACTGGTCCATGAGAAAATTATTTGTTGAGAGCGAATCATCCACGCTGCCTCAGTTCAGCAGGAAATAGCTATGAGAAGCTAAAAATCGTCGCCCATTCTCCCCCAAACTCATGGACCTTTCTCTACCCATTAGAGTATATATTTGCTAAGGAACTGAATAGGTACTGATGGTATTGTGTAAATTCATTGACTACTAGTTAAAAATGGAATTTCTGTTAAATTTAAGAATGCACAAAATTTATATTAAAAAGCTATCTATTAGGATTTGCAGTGTAGGAATGATCAGACTTACCAAAAATGCTTATTGAACTCAACTTAGGGAAAACATATGAACATGTAAAATTGTTATTCTAAGATCTGTACCATCATATTAAGTAATAGGTAAAAATATAATTAACATTAGGGTTTCAAAATTTGGTAATTCAAAAATAATATTTTTGCATTAGGAATCTAGTATATTATGAATATAAAAAATTTGGACAGCATTGTAATTCATTAGGATATAAAATTATTTTAAAAGCATGTGCAATGTATTAGAAGAAATTCATGATCTAAGGAATAATATGCAATTTGTTTAAAGAAAAAAAAAATATTATTATGGGTAAGAACAAACATGTAGAATAGCTTCATGTGAACAGACTCAGAGAGGTACAGTGACCAATCAAGTGTGACTTGCCAGCTTAGCTCTGTAAAGTGAAAAAATGAACAAGAAGCTAATAGCAACTTTATAACATCAATAATGATTGTGCAAAAATTCAGGTTTCCCTAATTCACCACAATTGGAGCATAAATTTAAAATAAAAAGGGAAATTGCAGATATTATAGAGAATAAAAGACAGTTAATACAAAGGAAATATGGTTTGGAAATTTATAAAAAGCAAATAACATATATTGTGACAACTTAAAATTAAGCCTTAAGACAAAAGGGTTCAGCAAAATTGTCATTGATATTAAGGATTGCTTTTTCTCAATTCCTTTTGATCTCTCCCACAGCCCTCGCTTTGCATTCTCCATTCCCATAGTCAATCACATAGGGCCTAACCCTTGATTTCAGTGGTGTGTACTTCCATAGGGAATGGCTAATATCCTACACTATGTCAAAAATTTGTTGCTCAATCTATTGACCCCATTAGGACTCATTATCCCTTAGCCTATCTCATTCATTACATGGATGATCTCCTCATTGCTGCCCCTTCCCCCTCATTGGCACAGACTATAGCCCAGGCTATCGTTAGCGCGCTCCAAGCCCGTGGCTTTAGCATTGCCCCAGACAAAATTCAAACTCAATACCCCTTCACCTTTTTAGGATTTCAACTTGAACCCGACCGGCTGTTTTCTAATAAAGTCGAGCTTAAACGCTCCTCCCTTAAGACTCTTAATGACTTTCAGAAGCTTCTAGGGGACATTAATTGGCTATGCCCCTACCTGCAACTTTCCAAGGCAGACCTCCGTCCTCTGGAGGATATCCTGCGAGGGGATGCTGACCCTTCCTCCCCTCGTTCTTTGACTCCGGCAGGTGAAGTTTCCCTCAAAAAGGTAGAACAGGCTATAGCCACCCAGAATATTGGATACTTCTCCCCAGAATTGTCCCTATACCTCCTTATCTTTCCCACTGAGTTTTCTCCCACTGGACTCCTATGGCAAGATCCTTCTCCCCTCATTTGGATACATCTCCCCATGCACAATCGGAAGATTCTTGCCTCTTACCCCGATTTGATTGGCCGTATAGCTATGATAGGTGAATGTTTCGGCCGTCCCCCTGACCACATAGTATCCCCTTATAGCAGAGAACAGCTAGATTGGCTCAAATCTCAGAATGACAATTGGGCTATACTCATCTCCACGTTTCAGGGCATCTTAGACAATCACATGCCCAGTAACAAATTGCTACAGTTTTTCAATTTTACTCCCTTCATACTCACACGCCATACCCGATTCTCCCCCATTTCAGGGGCACCCACAATCTTTGTGGATGGTTCCAAAACTGGCCTTGCTGCCATAGTCATGAACAATCACCCTCGTTCTATCCGAACTCCTTATGAGTCCGCGCAGCTGGTGGAACTTTATGCTGCTTTAACAGTTTTTCATTCTCTGCCTGATACTCCATTCAATCTCTACTCGGATAGCAGATATGTTGTTCAATCCCTACTCCGACTCGAAATCGTTCCTGCGGTTCAGCTAACAACCGCTACCTTTTCTCTTTTTTTTTTTTTTTATTTTTTTTTTTCAACTCCAGCAGGCCATTCGATCACGGTCCTGTCCCTTTTTTGTGGGCCATATACGTGCCCACTCCGGCCTCCCAGGCCCCTTATCTTTTGGGAACGATCTCGCAGATCAACACACTCGCTTAATTGCCTCAGCATCTACGTCCACCCCTTTTACTGCCCTCTCGCCCGACCCTGTTTCCCTCGCTACAGAGGCACACAGGTTTCACCACCTCAACTCTCAATCCCTTCGCCTAGCCTACAAAATTTCCAGGGAACAGGCCAGGTCAATTGTGAAAAATTGTAAGAATTGTGTTACTCTCTTGCCTGAACCCCATTTGGGGATTAACCCCCGTGGCCTTCTTCCCGGCCATCTATGGCAAATGGACGTCACCCACGTCCCCTCTTTTGCTAAACTCAAGTATGTCCATGTTTCCATTGATACGTTTAGCGGCTTTCTTTTCGCATCTGCACAATCCGGGGAAGCCACTAAACATGTTATCAAACATATGTCTCTTGCTATGTCTATGATGGGGAAACCTCTCTCCATTAAAACAGACAATGGCTTTGGCTATATCAGCCAAGCCTTTAAACAATTTTGTTCCCAATTAGGCATAAAACATGTTACAGGCATACCCTATAACCCACAAGGGCAAGGTATTGTCAAACGAGCAAACCAAACTCTTAAAAATACTCTTTTTAAACTCAAGGCTCAAGAGACCCTTTATCCGTTAAATGGTAATCAGACTCTGCTTCTTGCTCACGCCCTCTTTGTTCTTAATTTCCTTACGCTGGATGCTGAAGGGCGTTCTGCTGCTGATCGCCACTGGCATCCGCGTACTTCATCAAATTTGGCCACAGTCCTTTGGCGCGACACTCTCACTGGCCTCTGGTGCGGTCCTGACCCTGTCCTTACTTGGGGAAAAGGTTCCGCCTGCATCTTTGATAAAACAGCGAATAATGCCCGTTGGGTCCCGTCTAGGCTGATCAAAACCTTTACCCCTGACACTAATCTTGATGGCCCAGGGCTTACTCCTGAGAAACCTTCTCTTCTTTCAGGAGGAAGATGACCTCTCCTTGGAATTGCCTCCTCTACATCTTCCAGTTATTCCTTGCCTGCCACGGTCGGAGCCCTCACTTCCCTGCCAGACAAACCTGGGAAATCATTAACCCGATCAACCAAAGAATTCTTTCGCGGGTCACTTCACAGAACATGCCTCCTCACACTTGGTTTTTTATTGACTTTTGTCAACTAGGAAACCCTTCTTCCTCCTCGTTTCACTACTGTTCACCTGCCATTCCACCTCCGCCCGGGACGAAAATGATACCTACATTCCCCATCTACGGTTGTCCAGGATTCTCCCAACCTGACTTTTGTGGTGGTCTTTCTGAAGGATTCTGTGCCATCTGGGGGTGTGAGACTATCGGTACTGTACATTGGGTCTCAAAAAACTGGGATCTTATCCAAATTACGAGCGGATCTCGACCGCCTTCTTGTATTTTGAATAATCCCCCTAAGATCCCTAATTGTAATCCCCTTAACATCTCTTTTACCAACACCAGGAAATTGGATTCCCGATGGACCGATGGCCTCACCTGGGGATTGCGCCTTTATAAGACAGGCCCAGATGATGCCGTTCTTATGACTATTCGCCCCCGAATCAAAACCATCACAGTTTCGGTTGGCCCTAATACCATTCTCACTGAATGACAACCCCCACTTCCCCCCCCCTTCTGCCAGTACGGTTCCCCTCTGTTACCCACACTAACCTTGATAACTCCAGACCCCATTCAATCTCTGCCAAGTCTAGACCTCACCTGACCCCAAACCCAATCCCGTACCTCCCTCCTACTTCTACTTCTCAGCGTCTCCTCAACCTTATCTTCCGTGCATATACGGCCCTAAATTTCTCTCAACCCGATAAGACTAGAGACTGTTGGTTATGCCTCCCTGCTGCCCCTCCTTACTATGAAGCTTTAGCTTTAACCCTTGATCCTGAATACTACATCCAGCCCCCTGAACATTGTTTTCACGGACCCCCCAAGCTTACTATTTCTGATCTCTCTGGGTCCAGTCTCTGCCTGGGGAAACCACCCTCTCTTTATGATTCTTTATGTAATTCCACTTTGCGGATGCATCTAGGTAGTTTCTACCTGCTTGCACCCAATAACACCTTTTGGGCGTGTAACACCGGCCTCACTAAATGCATTATAGGGACCCGTTTCAATTTTCTTTCTGAATTCTGTATCCTTATATCCCTTTGGCCCCGCATTACTTATCATTATGGCCCCTACGTTTTAACAACAATTGACCCCTTTGCCTTACAGCATAAACGAGAAGTTCTTTCTCTCTCTATTATCACCCTTTTAGGCCTCGGAGGAATAGCTGCCGGCATCAGTACCGGAACCACAGCTCTTGTGGAAACACACTATCTCCAATCTCTCCATACAGCACTTGTTGCAGACCTTGAGGATATTGAAAAATCAGTTACAGCCCTAGAAAAATCTCTCACCTCCCTTTTGGAGGTTGTTTTATAGAATAGACGGGGACTTGACCTTTTATTCCTAAAAGAGGGCAGGTTATGTGCTGCGCTTAAAGAAGAGTGCTGCTTTTACGCAGACCATACCGGTATTGCCCGAGAATCCATGGCAAAATTACGAGAGCGATTAGCTCAGAAGAAGAGGGAGGCCAAGGCACGAGAAGGATGGCTTAATACACTCCTTAAAGGCTCCCCTTGGCTATCTACTCTGATCCCTACTATTATTACACCACTTCTCATTCTTTTATTAGCTCTTACTTTTGGCCCTTGGGTTTTCCAACGTCTAACCAAATTCATTAAATCAAACATCGACTCAGCCCTTGATAAGTTTCCTACAGTTCAATACCATCGTATTGAGATAGCGGACGCGGAACATCCTCACGATACTCGTCTACATTTTTCCAACAGGGCGGTAACCCAATGACGGAATTGCACAGGTCCTCGACCCTCGATGGTCGAGTAACTCCCCCTGTGTAGCCTAAGACAGGGGCCGTCACTGCGAATATCATCTATGGATCAACTGGGAAACATAAGGTGCTTTGAGAAATATGGTATAGACTTGGAGGAATCAACGGTCAAAAGGAGTGCACTTAGTTATTATGCCCTTCATTTAAAAAATAAAGAAAGGGGGAATTGTTAGGAGCCAAGACTATAAAATAAAAACTCTTCAAGGAGAAGGATACGGATCATGAGCTCCGCTCGGGCGAGGACATAATTGCAAAAACCTCCTCCAGATAACAGCATGTTCTTTTCCGCGTTCCTTCCTCGTAACATCTAGTCCCTTTCTCTCTTCATCCCGACTGCCAGCCCCCTCACCCTGAACATATATATTCTTGCCCTGTACCAGCAATAAACAAGCCTTGCTCCATTAGACTCCCTTGTCTTCTTGCGTGCTTGATCTCTCCTCTCTCTCCCTATGGTCTCTCAGGTGGCTGTTTCACAGACCCCACTGTTGTATCCGGCTGGATCCGGACACATACACAATCAATTGTGTATAGAAATCAATCTTACCCTACAGGAATGCAGGAGGGGAAGAGGATAAGAGAAGTGGTGACTGATGGAAAAGAGAGATAATTGAGGGAATGTGGTGGTCAGAAACTAACCACTTTTGAGGATGGACAGAATTAAAGGAGAAAGAAAAGGAATGTAAATAAGATTGAGATAAATACAAGTAATCATAATAGCGAAAAAATGTATAAATCTCTAATAAAGGCATCATTTCTTAAATACAGAGAGAAAATGAGTCAAATGTACAAAAATGCAAGTTATTCTCCAATTGATAAATGATCAAAGGATATAAATGGGCAGTTCTCAAAGCTCTCCATAGTAATGTGAAAAAAGCTCTCAATCACTATTAACTAGAGAAATACAAATTAAAACAACTCTGAGGTACCACCTATTAGGTTGTCTATTATGACAGAAAAAGAAAATGACAAAACTTGGAGGGGATGTGGGAAAATTGAGACACTAATGCATTGGTGAGGGAGTTGGGAATTGATTCAACCATTCTGGAGAGCAATTTGGACTTATGCCCAAAAGGCTATAAAAAATACCTATCTTTTGACTCAGCAATACCATTACTAGATTTCTGTTCCAAAAAGATGAAAACAAAAAGTAACAGATTTATATGTACCAAAATATTTAAAGTAGCTCTTTTGCAAGGGCAAAGAATTGGAAAGTTTAGAGGATAGCCATCAATTGGGGGAACAACTGAGTAAATTATAGCATATGATTGTAATGGAATACTATTGGGCTGTAAGAAATGATGAACAAGAGAGGAGCACAGAAAAACCTGGAAAGGCTTACTCAAACTGAAGTATAGTGAAATAAGCAGAACCAGGAGAACACTGTACATAATAATAGCAACATTGTATAATGAAGAACAGTGAGTGCTTAACTATTCTCAAAAATACAATGGTCTAAAACAGTGATGGGCAAACTTTTTAAAGAGGGGGCCAAAGGAGAGGAAATGCTCATCTGTCAGTCTGTTTCTAAGGCAACTCTTTCAAAGTTTCATTGTATTGTATCCTACTCATTGTATTCGTCAGATTAGGAATAATGTAGCCTGCAGCTGGATAGAACATTTGGGGGGGAGGGCTGCATCTGGCCCTTGGGCCGTAATTTGCTGATCACTGGTCTAAATCAATCCTAATGGACTCATAATAATAAATGCCATCTGCTTCCAGAGAAAGAACTGATGCAGTCTGAATCCTGACCAAAGCAAACTTTCTCTCCTTCTTAATTATTTTACTTGAGTTTCCTTCCACAAAAGGATTAATATGGGAAAATGTTTTACATAATTGCACATGTAAAATCTATATCAGATTACTTATCATTCAGGGGGTGGGGAGGGAGAGAATTTGAGTCTCAAAATTCTTTTTAAAATGTTGGAAAGATTGTAGGGAGGTTTCCAGGAAGATGGCAGCTTAGATGGAGCGAATCTTAAAACCTCCGCACCCTTACATACCAAGATAGAAAACAATGTGCTTCGAGAAGAAAGAAGACCAAATCTAATAACAGGACAGAGCAGGGGGAACCCTACTGCAGCATAACTAAAAGGCACGCTAAGAAAAAGGCTTCAATTCTTGAACTGTTGGATCTGGGAGTATAGAAGGGGAATCCCAGGATCCCAGGACACCTCCCCCATGTGCTGTGCAGAGTCTCCAGCAGCCTGGGAAATCTCAGGGCTGGTGGGCGCACCAGTCGAGAGAGAGGGTCTTGCTGGCACAAGACTCAGGGAGTTAAACACAGGCACTGGAGAGGTGACTAGAGGAGAAAACCAGAGAAACACAGCAAAAACGCCAGGAAGATGGTGGCTTAGAGAGAGCCAAATCCCAGACCACAGACAGCTTGGATTCCTCATACCGAGACAAAGAATGCAGGGCTTCAAGAGGAAAGAAAACCAGATCAAACATAGCAGACAACACAGGGGGACCCCACTGCTGGAGAGCTCGGTTCAGTGAAAATACTCCTTCTTGTCCCACTACCTTTTTTTGGTTGTTGTTTTGTTTTGTTTTGTTTTGTTTTTGTCTGTTTGTTTTTCCCTCCCCTCCAGGTTTTAGCCTCAGGGCAGATAAAGCAGTAAGATTAATCCAATCAATAGAGGATTAATCCCAACAATTAGACAGACAAGAAGTCTTCAGAGGGCAGAGAAAGTAACTACAAACCTCCATTGCCAGCTGGGGGGAAGATCTTTCATCAAAGATCATTAAACACATCTGCTCAAACTAGCAGAACAAGGAAGGGAAAAAACATGAGTAAGCAACAGAAAAAGAGAAAAGAAATGACAATTGACAGCTTCTTTCAAGGAAGTGAAAAGAGAGCAAATGAAACAGAAATAGAAGAAGAAGTAGTAGTTCTAGCAAACTGGACACAGGCTTTAGAAGATCTCAAAATTCAATTAACTCAAGAATTTAAAACTCGATTAACTCAAGAACTTCAGGAACTCAAAAAGCAATCAAAAGAGGCTGACGACAATTTGAAAAGGAAATACACAAACTAAAATAAGAAAATAAAGTCTTAAAAGCCAGAATTGGCCAGCTTGAAAATGAAGCAAAGAAGGCAAAAGAT
The DNA here is from genome assembly GCF_016433145.1 of Gracilinanus agilis. NCBI lineage: Eukaryota > Metazoa > Chordata > Mammalia > Didelphimorphia > Didelphidae > Gracilinanus > Gracilinanus agilis. The sequence continues at coordinate 341,855,491 of NC_058132.1, read as the reverse complement.
GATCTACAAAGAAAATCAGAACAGAAAGAGAAGGATGACCAAAAAGCCAGGGATGAAATTCAGTCTTTAAAAAACAGAACTCAACAACTAGAAGCAAATGACTTCACAAGGCAGCAAGAATATATTAAACAAAATTTAAAAAATCAAAAATTTTAGGAGAATATGAAACACTTCATTGATTCAACCAAAGATCTGGAGAACAGAGCTAGAAGAGACAACTTAAGAATTATTGGTTTACCAGAACATCATGATAAAAGAAAATGTTTAGATAGCATTTTACAAGAAATTATCAGAGAAAATTGCCCACAAATTCTTGAACAAGAGGGAAAAGTGGAAATCGACAGAATCCACAGATCACCTCCTACATTTAATCCACAACTGACAACTTCTAGGAATATTATAGACAAATTCCAAAACTATCAGACCAAGGAAAAAATATTACAAGCTGCTAAAAAAAGTTATTCAGATATCAGGGAACCACAGTTAGGATAACACAGGATCTGGTTGCATCTACATTGAAGGACCTGAAGGCATGGAACACAATATTCCACAAAGCAAGAGAACTGGGTCTACAACCAAGAATCAACTATCCAATAAAATCAAGGACTTACAAACATTCACCAAGAAAAACCAGACTTAACAGAGAGTTTGCTGCCCAAACCCAGAATTCAAGAGAATCAACATAAGGTAATTAAGAGAATAGGGGGAGGAGAAAAAAATTCTTTTCTTTAAGGGACACAACAACGTCAATCAATTTATATCCCAAGAAGAAAAGGAGATATTGGCAAATATTAAAAATTGTTATTACCAACAGGGTAACTAGAAGAAGTTTACATAGAGGGAACAGGGACAAACTGTATAGGATGAAATGTCAAGCAATATATAAATATATATATATAT
>NC_058132.1:341594021-341844619 GCF_016433145.1 Gracilinanus agilis | reverse complement strand
TTGTGAGTTCACTGTATTGTGGGTTTAATATATATATATATATAATTCTGTATTGCAGAGTTTTTGTTATATCATGGGATTTTGTGGATAAATGCCATACTGTTTACAATGGAAATGCAGTATGCCACTACTGCTTGTGCAAGTTTGCCAATGTGAGATTGTACACAGCACACTATTGGCTGATAGAATGAAAAGCAACCTACCACAGTGCTGTGTTCTGTATCTTGGGCACTGATTGGCTCACTGACTGTAGCATCAGTCTGCTTGCTCTTCCGCACTGTGTCCATATGTTCAGCGTCTCTCCTTGTCCACTTCACATCAATGTCTGATCATTGTGTGTAGTGTTCCTCTGCAGTGTTGTGTTTTTGTGAAGTATTTGTAAATGTTTGAATTTATTTCAAGCCCTATGCCACCCAACATTCTGTGCCTTCTAGGGCTTCTGGCAGTGAACCCAAGCGCGGAGAGGAAGATACTTTCCATCAAAGAATAGTAAAATAAATATGACGTTGCTACTTTTCAGATTTTCACCTATTGTGGTGGTCTCCGGAATGGAACTCCTGCAATAGGTGAGGGATGATGTACTAACATAGCTCTTTCCCATTCACATCATGCAGAGTCTTGACCTAAAAGATCAAACAGCACCTCCCCCAAACTAGTTGACCTATGTGATTTTTGCCCCAGTTTCCTTAATACCACTTTCTTCCATGCTCTCTCTTCTCCCGCATTTCCCCAACTCCTCTAGTCAACATTGGGTAGTCCTAAGGCAAAGCTCTCAGTTGGTCTTGATCAGCTCCTGCTGGTGATGAAATTCTTTAGTTATATAAAGGCAGAAGAAATGCCAGTCAAATGGAATCTAGGCCCTTCCAATTGAGTGGATTTCTAAAGCCCATGGAAATAATGTTGCCCTGTTCTTGTGACTGGACATAATTTCATTTGGAGATGTGGGTGATGGGGTGGGGGAAAGGGGTGCGGTGGGATGGACTTGTATCCAAAGAAGCCAAATGTCACTTGTATGTATTGTTAACATAGCCTTGCTGCGTTAGCAGAGTAAGCCTCCTGGTGTTAAATATTCAGTGCCTCATTTTGTCCCATCGTAGAAAACAAACTAAGAGAATGATGGCTTTAGAGTCACACTTCTGACACCAGGCATTTCTTATTTATCTATTAACAACTGAGTAGCAATGAGTCTGTGATGGACTTGGTACTTTGTTCCCTAGCCTATAAAATAAAACACCTTTGCTTAAGGCAGCCCCAGAAATGGAATCATAACTTCCTCATTTGGTTTCCTTACTGTGGCTCAGTTAAAGTTTCTAGTATATGTTCTTATTCTTCCTTTGCCAATTAATCAACCCTAAAATGGGACAACCTGGTCCTGCACTAGCCCATAATGTCCAATTCTGGCCACCACTGGACCTTCAACTCAGAACACAACTCCTCTACTGTACTTCCTAGCTGCCACTTGTCCAGTGGAACTGATATAAACTCAAGAGACCACTTGCCTCCTCAGTAGTAAATAATAAGCCTTGGTTTCCAAACTCTTACTTAACAATTACCAAAGAACTTTGGGTATCTGGGCTTCTTCTCTTTTTCAGACTTAAAATTTCCTTCAGTATCCTATATAAATGGGAGAGATGATTATCTATCTATCTATCATTTCTCCCATATATACATATACATATATATATATATATGTTTCATTTTGTACTCTGAGTCTTTTGTCTTCTCTGTCTAGAGCTAGCATGTTTTATCATTACCCTGATCTAAATTCCTAAGTCTTCCAAAGCTGTTTGTCTTTACCACATTGGCAGCCTAATCTCAGACATTTACTAGCTGTGTGACCACAGGCAAATTGCTTAACTTTTTTTGCCTCAGTTTCCTCATCTGTAAAATAGGGATAATAATAACACATAACTTTCAGAGTTAATGTGAATATCAAATAAGGCAATCATTGTAAAGCACTTAGCACAGTGCCTGGTACAAAGTAAGCACTATATAAATGTTAGCTATTTTATTTTTGTTATCATACAAACTATTTTCTGCATTCTGCTCACTTTGCTCTGCATCAGTCCACACAAATCTTCCTAGGATTCTCTGAAATTATTCCCATCATCATTTTTTTATAGCACAAACACATTCTATCTCATTTATATATAAGTTGTTGAGCCATTCTCCAACTGATGGGCACCCCTTCAGAATCCCATTTTTGCCAAAGCAAAAAAGTAATATTTTTATGCATCCTTAGTTTATTTTGCTTAGAACTAATCCCTTTCTTATCTATCTTCCCTCTAATGCCCTTTCCGACTCCTTTTTTCCTGTTGAGCAAAAAAAAAAAATGTGTGTGTATTCTTTCCTCCAGTGACCAGTACAAACATGAGTTTCAAATGTCAACTATTTTCCCCCCATTTTCCTTATTTGTATAGACTTCTTACATACTTTGATTCTGAGATAATTATTCTATTCTTTTTCATTCCTTCTCCTCCCAACCCATGCAGTCTTCTTCCTGCTCTTTCTATTCTATGACCATTCTACCCAAATTAATTTACTTATTTAGTGCCATACCTATCAAACTACCAAAAAACTTTTTGATTGAATTAGAAAAACTATAACAAAGTTCATTTGGAAGAACAAAAGATCAAGAATATCAAGGGAAATAATGAAAAAAAAACGTGAAGGAAGGTGGCTTAGTAATACCAGTTATTAAGCTATACTATAAAGCTGTGGTCATCAAAACAATATGGTACTGTCTAAGAGACAGAGAGGAGGATCAGTGGAATAGACTTGGGGTAAGTGACGTCAGCAAGACAGTGTATGATAAACTCAAAGAGCCCAACTTTGGGGACAAAAATCCACTATTTGACAAAAACTGCTGAGAAAATTGGAAAACAATATGGGAGAGATTAGATTTAGATCAACATCTCACACCCTGAAAGATTTGAATATAAGGAAGGAAACTGTAAGTAAATTAGGTGAACACAGAATAGTATACTTGTCAGATCTCTGGGAAAGGAAAGATTTTAAAACCAAGCAAGAGTTAGAGAAAATTACAAAATGTAAAATAAATAATTTTGATTATGTTAAATTAAAAAGTTTTGTACAAACAAAAACAATGCAACCAAAATCAGAAGGGAAACAACAACCTGGGGAAAAAATCTTTATAACAAAAAATTCTGACAGAGGTCTAATTACTCAAATATGCAAGGAACTAAATCAAGTATATAAAAAAAAAAAATCAAGCCATTCCCCAATTGATAAATGGGCAAGGGACATGAATAGGCAATTTTCAGATAAAGAAATCAAAAGTATTAATAAGCACATGAGAAAGTGTTCTAAATCTCTAATAATTAGAGAAATGCAAATGAAAACAACTCTGAGGTATCACCTCACACCTAGCAAATTGGCTAAAATGATAGCAGGGGAGAATAATGAATGTTGGAGGGGATGTGGCAAAATTGGGACGTTAATGCACTGCTGGTGGAGTTGTGAACTGATCCAACCATTCTGGATAGCAATTTGGAACTATGCCCAAAGAGTGATAAAAGAATGCCTGCCCTTTGATCCAGTCATACCATTTCTGGGTTTGTACCCCAAAGAGATCATAGATAAAAAGACTTGTACAAAAATATTTATAGCCCTGCTCTTTGTGGTGGCAAAAAACCGGAAAATGGGGGTATGTCCTTCAATTGGGGAATGGCTGAACAAATTGTGGTATATGTTGGTGGTGGAATACTATTGTGCTCAAAGGAATAATAAACTGGAGGAATTCCATGTGAACTGGAAAGACCTCCAGGAATTGATGCAGAGTGAAAGGAGCAGAACCAGGAGAACCTTGTAAACAGAGACCAATACACTGTGGTAAAATAGAATGTAATGGACATCTATACCAGCAACAATGCAATGACCCAGGACAAATCTGAGGGATTTATGGTAAAGAATGCTACCCACATTCAGAGGAAGAACTACAGGAGAGGAAATACAGAAGAAAAACAACTGTTTGAACACATGGGTTGATGCGGACATGACTGGGGATGTACTCGAAATGACCACACCAATGCAACTATCAATAATATGTAAATAAGTCTTGATTGATGACACATGTTAAAACCAGTGGAAATGCACATCAGCTATGGGGGGGGCAGAGTTTGAGGGAGTGAAGGAGAAAGTAAAAACATGAATCATGTAACCATGGAAAATTTTTCTAAAAATAAAAAAAATTAAAAGAGCATCAAAACACAAAAGAATCACTCCCAAGCATTTTGTCTAATCAGATCCCCCTCTTGTGACCATTGATGAAAGGCTTAAATGGAACATACGTATTATCTCTTCATATTAGAAAGGAAGTAGTTTATTCTTGTTTAGTCCTCTATGGTTTTAGGTCTGCTCATGTTTATCTCCTGTATTTGAACTTCAAAGTCTATGCAGCTCAGATAATTTTATCAGGAATACTTGGAAATCCTGTATTTCATTAAGGGCTGATTTTTCCCCCTTTAGCACTATATTCAGCTTTTTATCCCCAATGGAATTCTTTCTTTTTTTAATTTGTAAAGATATTTTATTTTGCCATTTGCACATGATAACAAATTTCCACATAAGTTTTCCAAAGTTATATGATCCAAATTGTCTCCCTCCCTCCCTTCCAGGAGATGGCAAGCAATTTGATCTGGGTTATACATGTATTACCATGCAAAACATATTTCCATATTGTTCATTTTTGCAAGAGAATAATAGGATTATATTCAATTTGGGGGGGTAAATTATTCTTGACTGAAGACAATAACAGGGCAGGTAGATAGAGTGCTGGGCCTGGAGTCAGGAAGAATCATCTTCCTGAGCTCAAATCTAGACTCAAACACTTACTAGCTGTGTGACGTTGACCAAATCACTTAACCCTATTTGCCTTAGTTTCTTTATCTATCAAATGAGCTGGAAAAGGAAATGGCAAACCATCCAGTATCTTTGTGAAGAAAATGCCAAATGGGGTCATGGAGCATCAGACATGACTGAAAAATGATTGAACTGAATTTGATCACTACAGGGAAGTCACAACCTCTCTCTCTGAGCTTATTTCCCCATTATAGAACTTTGTCTAGAAAGATGTTTGTAAAGGGCTTTGTAATGAGATATCACAACACTAAAGATAGTTTACATTTCAAACTTTGTCTTACATAACGGAAACACTTTTTTGATTGCTAACAACTTCTAAAATGGGTTTTAATTCTACATATAGATTTTAGTCATGAAAAAGTTAAATTGACAATTCAAAGACAGAACTCATACTGCCCTTAGGAATCTGATTCCTTTTTCATTGTATTCCAAAGAAGAGAGCTGGACTGCAAAATCTCAGAGTTCCACTAACCAATGTGAATGCACCTCAAAAAAAGGTGAATCCAAGATTATAGGCTGCAAATAAAATCCTGATTTATCATGGAAGATTTCAGATGCCAGACAAAATTTATGAAAACTTTGCAGAAAAAGTAGTTTGTCATTTTAAAAAAAGTTAGATTTTAAGTAAGATCCTAGCAGTGAAGCATGATGGAGAAAAATGAAATTTTAAATCAAAACCTTTGGGTTGAATACTAGCGCTGCCACTCATTACTTATGTAATGATGGGCAAGTTATTTTTTCTTCTCTGGGTTTCAAATTGCTTACCTGTCAAAATGAGATTGGATTATATAGTTCCTGCTAGATTTAAATATATATTTACTTTTTTGTCGAGACCTGTGCTTTCTTTACTGTAGAGAACTTCTAAGGGCAGGTAGGTGGTACAGTGTGTCGACAGGGTACTGGGCCCGCAGTCAGAAACTCATCTTTCTGAATTCAAATCTTACCTCAGACACCTACTAGCTATGTGACCCTGCACAAACTCGACCCTGTTGGCCTCAGTTTCTTCAACTGTCAAATGAGCTGAGGAAGGAAGTGGCAAATCGCTCCAGTATCTTTGCCAAGAAAACACTAAATGGGGCCTGGAAGAGTAGGGCAGGGCAGAAAAGAGAGAACAGGTCATTCAAGAGATTTTGAGTGCTGCCTTTGAGTGCTGCCTGGGAAATTAAGGTTAAGTGAATTACAGGGGGGGACCAGGGGACGGTGTCAAACAGCTATTAATCATGGGAAGGTAGGGCTTCAGTGCTCCAATCAGCAAACATTTATGAAGCTCCTACTTTGTGCCAGTTGTTTAGCCCTATCAGCTATTCATGACTCCCATTTGCTGTTTTCTTGGCAAAGATCCTGAAGTGGTTTGACATTGTGCTAAATGCTGTGTTTTTAAAAATCCATACCCTGGGGGCTTCATTTCCCAGCATTCTTTACCTTCCTGGGGTTCCCTTGTCTTGTGTCCCAGTGTTGCACCCTGGCGTGGGTTTGTTTATAAATCTGCTGAAACCCACACTGCAGGGACTTTTGGGGCTTTGGCTTGAGCCATGGTAGGCTGCTAGGTCTCTGGTTCTTTGCTCTGCTCACTCTGCTGAAGGAACCCCTTTCTCTCTCACTTTGTTGTTATTAAATCTTACAGAAATACAATAGTATTGTATATTCATTTTTAGTCTTATAGTACTGAATTTGAACCCAGGTTTTCCAGCTTTAAAAACCAGCTCTGCGTCCCCTGGGCTATCCAGTCTTTCCTAAATTTATAACTAGGTGATTTATCTTTTATTTGTTTTGACAGTTTTGTTGGGAGAAACACACCCAAGTTTGTGGTAGGGTCTTGCCCCAAGAATGCAAGACAAACTGTTCAATCCAGAAGAAAAGAATGCTCTTCCCATAAGTCCCAACTAAAATTCCACCTTCCATGGGATGCTTTTCCCAATCCCTCTAAATTCTAGTCTTTCCCTTTTTTCCCATTTTCCCTGTATAAAACTTGTTTGTATATATTTATTGTCACCTGTTTTGGGATTGTGAGCCCCTTGAGGGCAGAGACTATCTTCTACCTCTTTGAATCTCTGAAGTATGGCTACTTAGTACAGCTACCTGGAACATATTAGCCAATTAACTGGTGGAATAGTAGAGGGGTTAATCAGGTAGCTTTGGGGCTGACAAATAAGCCCAGGGACTAGTAGAGTTACCTCTCTGGAGCTGATGGAATAGAAGCTCTCCAGGTGTGGAGTAGCAGCTCCAGCTATATATAGAGTGGCAGTTTCCTCACCTTGTGAATCAGGGTTTGCATATTTATTAGGGTCTGGGGGCTAGTCATCTCCCATTCCAGAGAAATCATCTCCCCTGAAAACCCTGGAAAATGGGCATGGCCAAATTCAGGTGGAGGTCTGTTTTGGGGTACACATCACCAGAAAGGGAATAAGGAACATGAGCAGGTTTGGGAGATTCTTCTGGAATGCCAGTCCCCAGTGTGCAGATCTCTTGCTCTTCACTACCCTTCTGGAATGAGAATATGGGAGGAGGGGAGGGGGTACATTTGAGGATTGCTAAAGGTAATTATTCTTATAGTTCTAAACTAAAGTAAATAAAGAACAATGTGAGTAATTAATAGAACAGATTAGGCACAAAGCTGATGCCCAGTATAGAATATTACAGATCCAGGACATAGGATGGGTAACTGATCACTCTGCAATTCATGCTTGATTAATGCTGAAACTACAGGTTTTGCAGTTGATGTTTAGCCAGGGCTAACAGGTGAGAAATACAAGATTTTAGAGCATACAGGGCTTGTTCCTATTGCTACCCCTCACTGCCTGTTGTGTCTGTCCCCATCACTTTAACAACTGTTTTATTAAATATAGAAAGCCAGCTCCCTATATGGTAGGGGGTCCTGAGTGGCATTTTATGGCATTGGATTAAGACAGGAAAAAGAAAATGAGAACAACCAGACTAGTGGTTAGCCCATGTTGATCCAACGCTTTGGGATTTGGACTTTATTTTATACTGGTTTCAAACAAAGAATACAAAGAAAGAGTCACAGCTGTGAAGGGGTTACAAATCATACACAATCCATTAAAGTCTAAAAAGTAGAGATATAGGTACAAGGAAAAGGGCCAAATTCCAACCACCAATTAGTAGGGGTTAATTCTGGGAGCAGAAACATATTTCATAGAGATGTTTACTAATTGTGTTCTGCCTTGATTTACAGGCCTGCACCTGGTCAGATAAAGTCCGGCTCCACTTTATCTAAGTAATATATTTTTTAGGGTTCAGGCTTCTTAATTATCAAGGAGAAAATTTGTTAACTCAGTAGCTGCTGGTCTGCTTAAGGACTCAAAGCTTTCCAATAAGAATATTGAGAAAAGGTGGGGATCTGAAGATGAGTCAAAAGAGGAGCCTTAGATTTTTACCTTAGATGGCCCATTCTATCTGCATCTGACATGCAGTGCAGAAAAATCATACACAGTTTTACTTGCCAATGATTTTGTAATGGGATCTAGATAAAACATCTATTACAGACTCTATTTCTCTATAGCCTCTTGGAGGGGTCAAGTTGTTTTTGGATTAACCTACCTGCTGGTACCAGAGCTTTTCAGGGCTCAGGTGACCAGGGCCAAACACAAAGACCACCTCAGCCTGGATTGGTCATGTAGGGAATCCAGATAACAGGCCCTAACTTTGACCCTGTTTCTCCAATGGCTCTCAACAATTAAAGTCTATACTTATAAGAAATAGTATCTATTGATCACTCTCCTTTGGTTTCTTTTCCTACCTCTCCCACCACTCTCTATCCATACAGATGTTTTTATTATTTGTACCCCCAAAACCTTTCCACCCAGATCCCCACTTTCCTTATTACTATAGAGTGAGAAATCATCACCAGCTGAAACCCAGGAGCCATCCTCAACTTCTTACTCTCATTACCAAGAATCCAATCTGTTGCCAAGTGCTGTCCATTTCATCTTTCCAACCTCTCTCCAATGTCTCCTTCTCTCCTCTGCCATTGTCACCATTCCCTCAGGGGTGGCCTACTGCAATAGCCTGCAGGTAGGTTTGCCTGCCTCAAGTAGTTCCCTACTCTGACCATCTTCCCTTTAATCACCAGTGATATTTCTAAAGGGCAGATGCAACCATGTTAGCTCCCGATTGCCACCAAGGTCAAATATAAAAGTCACTAGTGTTCCAAGTTAACTATCTACCTCACCAGCCTTTTTATACCTTACCATCTCCCCCCACCCCTTGTCAGTTCTGCAACATTGGTCTCCTGAATGTTCCAGCTGGGAGCTATGGGCTTTCTTCCCAAGCCTGGAATGCTCTTCCGATAAGTCCCAACTAAAATTCCACCTTCCATGGGATGCTTTTCCCAATCCCTCTAAATTCTAGTCTTTCCCTTTTTTCCCCATTTTCCCTGTATAAAACTTTGTTTGTATATATTTATTGTCACCTGTTTTGGGATTGTGAGCCCCTTGAGGGCAGAGACTATCTTCTACTTCTTTGAATCTCTGAAGTATGGCTACTTAGTACAGCTACCTGGCACATATTAGGTGTTTAAATTTTGACTGATTGGCAATTGATACTTTTCAGTGAGGCTCAAGGCAGTCTTATCCAAGGTCACATAAATAAGCATCAGAAGTAAGACCTGAACCTAGGCCTTCAAACTACAGAGCCAGAAGTACTCTTTCCATTGCAGCGTACTTCTTCCAAGTAAACCATTGTATATAATCTGCAAATAGGGATAACTGTGTTTCTTCTTTGCTGCCTTTAACTTGTACTTTTTCATCTGTAAAATGAGCTGGAGAAGGAAATGGCAAGCCACTCCAGTATCCTTGCCAAGAAAACCCCTAAATGGGGTCTTGTAGTCTTGAAATGACTGAACAACAACTAAAGTTTCCTGACATTCCTTTTTTTCAGTGTTGCCACTGAAGTGGAACTTGATGATCTCACAAGCCCATTTCATTTTATTCTCTTCCATTCTGTGGCTGGGCTGCTCTAATTATTGGGAAGCTTCTTTTTCTAACTTGTCTGTAACTACTTGATCATGGCAGCCAGAAAGAGATTTGAATGAAATGGGAAGGGGGAAGGGATTAGAAGGCTTCGTCTGAAGGTGAACAGGTTGGGATTAGTGAGGGACTAGTTTTTGAGATCAAATCATTCTTGAGAGGGCTCTGGAGAAGAGTGGTTTCTTTACGTTTTTATGAGGAAGAGGTGAGGAACCATTCCCTGATAGGACTTTCAGATCTCAGCCTCTACCATGGCTGTTTTAGGGTCATGAGCTAACAGGCACATGGAGGCTATTCTTTAGCCATATTTGCTTTCTGGGTATTGAATCACTGGAACAGATATGGAACAAATGTACTAGTCAATACCAGAAGCTTTCTCTGACCTACTCTTTCTTTAGGATAAAATTGTTTAGTTTTCAGTTAATTCTTAGTTTTTCTTTCTGCTCCCCTTTAAATGTAATTTGTATTGCATTATGGTCTGAAAATTATGCATTTACTATTTCTGTTTTCTACATTTAGATGTTTTTATGCCCTATTATGTGCAGAAACTTTCTCCTTTAACATCAAGGATAGAAGACGGCTAGGTAGCTCAGTGGATTGAGAGCCAGACCTAGAGCCAGGAGGTTCAAATCTGGCCTCAGATACTTCCTAGCTGTGTGATCCTGGGCAAGTTATTTAAAGCTCCATTGCCTAGCCCTTACCACTCTTCTACCTTAGAACCAATATGCTATGATGGAAGGTAAGGACTTAAACAACAAACAAAAAACCCATGGGTGATAGTGTAGTTGAGGTTGTCCACAGGGTGTCAGCAATGGAGCTCTGGAAGAGAAAGTAGGAACTCTTAAGTCCTACTGCAAATTCAACCATTATGAGCCACATGGAGTTGGGCAAATCACTTAATTTCTTGGAGTGTCAGATTCTTTAACTATTATGAGGGGGTTACTTAAGAAAATTGTATGGTTCCTTCTAGATCCATGGTTCTAATGGGATTAGGACCTAAAGTGCATTCTGTGACTATTACTGTCTTTCTTTGCCTCAGTTTTTCCATATTAACAATTCTCTTCTACCTACTTCATTAAGAGGCATAGACAAAAATCATTCTAGTACAGCAACCTGAATGCCATGGAAAAAAAGCAATCAATATTGTGAAATATGCTGTTATTTCTTTGGAAATACTGTAGCATATTATATTTTCTAATTCTCACACTCACTTAATTCACCATTCCATACCCTGACATGGTGTGAAATGACAAGACAAAAGTAAATGGTAAGTTAAACATATATTTTTTAAATTAAAAAAATACCTTTAATGTTGTATCATTTAATTTTCTGAAAAATTATACTGGGAAGTTACAAGTTCTTTTCTGTAACAAAAGTTGTGCTACTATACTAATTACTTTGGGATTCACCAAACAATCCAGCAAATCATCTGTAGAGACAAATGGTTGAGAAGGGCAAGTAGTGCTGTCAGAAACAATGCTATCTGCAAATGGTATCTCAGCTTTATTCATCACTGGCTGTTCTTTTGGACAATTTAATTTCCCCAGATGTCCCCCGCTTTCTTCGACAAGGTCTTTTACATCGCTTTCTGAAGATTCATCTTGAAGACTGGGTAATACTGGAATTAGATCCAGGCCAAAGGGAATCTTCTCCTGAGGCTCTGTTGTACTCATATCTAACTTATGACAAGGTGACTTTTTCTCCTTTGTTCTGGTGTGTACATCCAATTTCCTCTTTTTTAAAGGTACCTCCATTCCATGATCACCATTTATTTTGAACTCTGTGAGTTTTAATGTTTCTGTTCCTTTATTATGTTCCAAATAGGCAGAAATGGCTCCATTTAAGTACCGGCAATTGATTTCATGAGATGTTCCCTCTACCTAAGGAAAAAGAAGATTTTTTTAAGAGCCAGATTTGTCTTTAATTTTCCTAGAAAAAGAAGAGATTCACCTGAATTTATCATAAATCATTATTGGTATAATAAAAATAAGAGGCTGCCTACTTCTGTAGGATTTAACCAGGCTTTGGTATTAGTGGGATCTTCTGCAGCTTTCATGGCACAGACTAGCGTTCGGGTGATGGCCTCTTCTATCCGAGTCTGATGGTCCTCCTCCTAAGGACAAGGGTGACAAAAAAAGACAAGCTATTTTAGAGATGGTGTCATGAACCATGACTAACACTGGTGAAACAGTGTCTTATTTTCCTTGAGTTTTATTGCTTCATTGTCAATGGCACACGATGTTGTAAGAACACACTGGCCAATCCATGAGAAGTAGACACCCTTTTCTTCTTCACTCTACAATATGATTTTATTTTAATGCCCCCTCCCACTTGAATTACATATTATAAGGATATTAGAAAATAATACTTATAATACTTGAAGCATTAGAAAGCAAACCAGCTCATATGTTCTAAGAGAGGTACTCAGAGTGAACCCAGAGCATGGTATACAGAATTTCATATGCCACAAAAGGTCTTCACAAGCTGATATTGACAGTTTTAAGAAAAATACTCCAAAATATGAAGAAGAGCCAATGGGAGTTATAAGGCAGTTCAAGTGCTTAATTAAGCTTTACAACCCTTCTTATTTGGACTTTGACACCCTTATGTATGAATTATTGGCAAAAAGAGAACAATAGATTATAGATAACACTAATAATCACCATCTAATTGCTGATTGGCCAAACTGAGGACCCTGGTTGGGAAGTTAACTCTGTTCAGGGGTACAAAAATTTTAACTATAGCCAGGGAGGCAATAACTGAAACTATGAAGCAAGATTCTAGACATCCAGGAACCTGGTCTAAATTTGAGCACCTAAAGCAGGAAGTGGAAGAGACTCCTTCCACTTTCCTCGATAGAATTATTGACTCTGAAGAAAAATGGATTGGGTTAGATATTTTAAAAGATGAAAATGTAAATCACATTCTCAGGCAGTTTGTGAAAAACGCATGCCCTATGATCTGAAACTATTTTCGGAGTAACTGTCCAAATTGGTTTGATATGGGTCTTGATGAAATTTGGAGAACTGCTAACTATGTTTTCGAAGATGAAAAAAATATCAGAAGAGAAAAATGATATAATTGATAAATTAACCAAAGAAATCAGAGAGCTTAAACAAAAACTAAAATCCAATGAAGTGAAGGAAAAAAACAGTAGCTACATTAAGAACTTATAGACAACCCAGAAATAACTACAACTCTAGACAACACAAACCTCAATATGTTTCCTTTGTGACAGACCTGGTCATCTCATGAGAGATTGCAGATTTAGGGGACAATTCTTTAGACAAAATTTCAGGGGAAACCAAGGCAAAAGATTTAATTGCTTTAATGGATTCAGGCAAAATGGATATAGAAATTATGGGCTTAACAACAGATTTAATAATGCATTCCAGTATGGGAGATCAAACTACCCAAATTATTTTGATACTGGATGCTATCATAATTCACAAGCCCCAGACCTGAATACCATGCAAGAACATATCAAAGGAGGTGCTCGTCCAAAATATTCCCAAGTAGCTTGTGTGAATCCCCAAAAACACAATATGCAAAAAGGTGCAACTTCATTATGAAGGTGTGCAAGGCCTGTGCAGTTAAAGATATAGAATATGGAGAAAATGGACGAGGAACAATGGGCAATGAAATAATAACTAATGAAAACAACAAAGATATTTTAATAACATGGGAAATCAGTACAGGAGAAATCAATGAAGAATTAAAGAATCAGCGACAGGAACAAGTGTTGAGTTTTCCTGATCCTAGTGTGTTAGCTCCTGTAATACCTGTCCATTCTCCACAAAATAGCACAGAACCCCATTTAACTCTAAAAATAGGAATACAAGTAACAGAAGAGATTTCATCAGACAACATGGCTGCAGTCAAAAAGATATCAGAAAAAGAAATGATTCAAGAAGACGACGACTAACTTAGAGAAAAAGAGCAAGATCAAGACAAAAGGAGAAAACAACATAGAAGAAACAGAGAAGATGACAGCTGAAAGGACGATTGAACTGTAACAAAGACATTGCAGAAAAAATCATCACAAAGAAGAGGAACACAGACTAATTATGGACATGAACTGTAAGATTTTTGCGCCATTCTAACATTACACACTTTCATTATAGTTGCAAACAAACACTATATGGTAACAACACGAAGACAGAAGACAGTAGTAGAGGAAGTGATTAGTAAGTATTCACTACAAAATAACATAGACATATAGGACACATTTCTTACAAACTCTACAACAACATAACCAGGTGATGAATATTTATAGAAATGAATTAATATAGATAAATCACCTTGGTAAAATAATAATTGTACACATTAAATTAATAAGATCTTATCTCACAGGAACACTTTATATGTTCCTAAGAAATAACATCAAGAAAACATACATATCTTTCAGAGGAAAATCTTTAAGGTTTTCTTAAACTACCTTAAGGGAGGAAGTTTATTTTCCTCCTGCAACATGTAAATAGTTTGTACATAACATATACAGAGATGTAGAAATTGTATGTATATATCTGTATATTTCTATAGATGTGTATATGGTTAAACTGTTACAAAGTTTTGATTTTATTAGTATAGTAACTTGATTTTGAGTTTTAATGTAGTTAATTTTGGTTTTCTCTATTAGTGACAGGATAAGGTCTTAGCACATTAAAGAGTTCCATTTGAATTGTTCAAAATGCAAACTGCATGAGTTTTGCATAGTTATTATTTTAGACTTTAGTTTTTTGTAAAACATAAGTTAAATTGGTTTTCTGTAATTGTATTTTATTGTTTCAAATGTTTTTCAAGTTTGCATTTTTCATTTTGAGTTTCTGTAATTGTATGTTTTGCAATTGCATTTGTGCAACTATGTTTTCATTGATTTGTTTTCTTTGAAATTTTCTTTTCTTTAATTTATATGCCTAGTACAGGTTAGTATAGATAAGTGTAGCAATAAGAATAGGATAAGATAAGCATATGATTAAGACAATTTTTTAAGGAAATATAATAATAAGATCAGGTATAGCTTTAGAATTACATAGAATAGCGAGCATACAGAAGAGATCTTTTCTCTCTCCATATACTCGAAGGGGGGAATTATAAGGATGATATTAGAAAATAAGTATTATTTTATTAGTTTAAAGATAAGAAGTAGAGAAGCTGGCTTGAGGAAGAATTGGAGTTTCAAATAGAGAGGAGAGAGAGTGCTAATTTCAACTGGTGGCAGTTATAACCGTTATTCTATGGCAGTTTCACTGGCTGGGTGTGGCATTCCAGGAGTGGGAAGTTCATCTTTGAGTTTCACTTCACTTACCACTGAAGATACTTTGATAACATCTATCAAAAGTATCTAGAAACAATTTTGAACCTTTATTTTCTAGTTCTTTCTCCTTTATTTGTATGCTCGCCTATTTTATTTTTACAATGTAGAAACAATTTTAAATATTTGTTTTCTGACATTTTGCAATCCAAATTCCCTCCTTTACTCCCCACTGCCCTGAGAGGGCAAGTAATCTAATATAGGTTGTATGTGTGCTATTGTGTAACACATATTTCCTTATTCGTCATGTTGTGAATGAAGACATAGCATCATGCATACAAGAAAAAGCTCATGAAGGAAATAAAAACGAAAAATGGTATGCTTTGATTTATATTCAGTCTCCAGCACTTCCTTCTATGGCAGTAAACAGCATTTTTCATCATGAGTCCCTTGGAGTTCTGGCAGACACATTTCTTCCGTATTTATATACTTTGTAGGAGGATCTTGGAAAGTTATAGGAACCCCCTGAAAAGCAAATAACTATACAATCTAGCCCAGAACATCTTAGTTTAATACCACATATTTCGAACATTTTCAACCTTTTTCATTTTGATACATTTAAGAGTTTTTAAAGTTTCAAAACTTTAAAAAGTTTTGAGACACATCAAGTATGGGGCACAGAACTCCAAAACAAAATCTGGTAGTGTCTTCCTTGTGTGTTTTAAAAGAATAAAGGAAATGAATGATAGCCTTTAACAAACTCGACAATACTGAAAAGGGAGTGGGATAAGAAGGCGAGAGGGAAAAAAGAACTGTGTCCTCATTTCATCTATAAGAGGCAGTGAGATGTTATAGTGGACAGAGCACTGGACCTGGAGTCAGGAAGACCTGAGTTCCAACTGGCCTCAGAAACTAATTAGCTGTGTGAGCTAAGTCACTTAACTCCTGCCTCAGTTTCCTCAACTGTAAAATGGAGGTAACAATGGCACCTACCTCCCACAACTGTGAAAATCAAATGAGATAATAAAGAATTTTGTACACTTTAAAGCACTGTAGAAATGCTAGACATTCATATTACTATTTTAATATGCTAGTCTATATATTTATATATCTATAAGCCTCCCATACCACAAGAATATAACTTAAATGAAACTAAATGCTAAGTGATTATGGCCAATCTTGGTCCTTGAGAAGAGAAGGTATCCTTCTTTTGGTAGAAAAGTGAGGAGGTGCCAGTGAAAATGTATACACTATTGAAAATTCACTGTGATAGTGTTGCTTAAGTTTCATTTTGAATTTCTTTGGCTATTCCTTATGAAAATGGAAAGACAATGTTAAGGTTATTGTATAATACTGATCGAAATATATCATCTATAAGAATGCAGCATTATAATATATATGACATAACAATATGACATAATGCAATATTGGAAGATATTGATAAATGTTAAAACTCATCAAATCTTTAATTGGTTATATATTAAAGGAGAAAATTGAAGAGATCTATTTAAAATTCCTTGTTTGCTTGAGTCATAATGGCAGCTAAAATTCTTCTATCTCCACTATGACTACTCCTAGATTAGAGGGAGAGTAATTGTCAGAGCATGGAGTAGTTAGGAATTTGTTTATCTTATAGAACTGTTTTATTGTGAATTTTCAAGTTATAGCTAGAGGGGAAATGTAATCTGGAACTATATGTATAATATTTTGTCTGGAGGTTTATAGCAATTGGTAAATATCTTTCTAAAAGTTTTGAATCTATGTGGAATTCCAAAATGCAATTTCTTGATTTCTAGTGATAGATTTTTTTTTTAAACCAGGATGAGTTTAGTTTGTATGACAGAATAAAAGTAAGATTTTAGGCCTGGTAAATTTTATTACTATAATACCAGGTGAGAAATAATAATTTAACCCTAAGCTATAGTTAGTGAAACTTATTATCTGAAAGAAATGGTTGGTAATGTGAACAAAAACTATGAGATAAAGAGTCAATTTTATTTTTTTTTTTGTAATAGTTTGGAAAGAGAATACAGTGAACAGACAAACTCTAGGAATACATTTCAAAAAATTCAGAGAAGGCACAGGCATGATCCTAAGGCTAGAGATCATAAAAAGGAATAGGACTTGTTAGCAAAGGAAATTCTAAAAATTAAACTGGTTATACAATTGGACCGAAAGTAACAAGGATTTAGTTTAACATATGAAAAAGACTCCCTCTATCCCCTACCCCCACCAATTATATAGAACCTAGAGGCCAGGGAATCAATGTTAAGGTGAAATGATGCAAATAGAACTCAGATAATTGGACATCACCTTATATCCTTGCATCATTGTGATTTGTCTGATTCTGTCTGCTAAGTAAATTATGCTTTTGTTCCCCAGAAGGGACATAGAGGCTAAAAGTCCAGGGAAGTAAAAGCAGTTATCTGGAAAAAGTAAGGTGAAATGAGGTTAGACTACCTCATTAGATAACTGGATTTTGTTATCTGCCCTTGTATCCATGCCTGCTGCATATCCTGTCTTCTTTTCTCTATGAAATGAACTAAGACTCATCCCCTTAAGGGGCACAGAAAGCCTGGCTTGAAAGGAAGCAGAGGAAGATATATCTGAAGATCCGTGGCAAAATGAAATGAGGTATGTACATCTCATGCAGTCTGTACCTTGAGCCTTGTTTGCCAAAACTGTCAGTCTAAAGTTTAACCAAGAGAGCTACAAAAAAGACAAAAAATAGTTATTGTTAGGGGCAACTAGATTGCACAGTGGATAGAGAGCCAGGCATGGAGTTGGAAGGACTTGGGTTCAAATCTAGCCTCAAGATACTTTCTCCTTATGTAATTCTGGGCAAGTCACTTAACTCCAAATGTTTAGCTCTTGCCATTATTCTGCCTTAGAACTGATATTAAAACAGAAGATAAGATTCTAAGGAATGGGGGGAAAGTTATTGTTGCTTCAAACAAGTATATAAGGCAAGGTGAATTCTGCAGCAACTTCAATATTCTGCCCAGATATTCAGTACAAGTTGGTCTCTGTCCATAAGAGAAAGTAAAGGGAGTGAAAGAATGCATCTCTACAGTCCAGGTTATCAGAGGAATGATATGTTGAAATTCAATCTGATAAGCATGTCCAAGTAGTCAAGTACCATATCAGATGCTGGGGATAAAAAACAAAATGAAACTATCTCTGTCCTTAAAAAGCACTCACAATGGGGGTGGGGATGGAGAGAAGACAGATGATAAGTACACAGATAAGGAAATACAAAAACATATAAGATAATTAGAAAGGAACTGGGGGACACTCAGAATTGGGGTGGGGGCAGGAATTAGCAAAGGCCCCCTTATGCAGTAGGTGGATCTTGGACAGTGCCTTGAAGGAAGTCAGGAATTCCAAACGGTGAGAGTGAGGAAGAAGAGGATTCTTGCCATAGGGAAAGCTATGCAAAAGGAGAGTTGAGAGATAGGCTATGCCTGGGGAACAGCAAGTAGGTCACTTTGCCAGGACATTGAGGGTGTGAGGAAGAGTAATGTGAAATCAATATGGACAGGTTATAACCAGATTGTAAAGAGTTTAAAAGAGAGGAATTTCTATTTTATCCTCAAGGCATTAGGGAGTTTTCTGAGCAGATCTGACACAGTCAGACATGGGCTCTAGGAGTATCATTTGGGCAACTATGTGATGGATAGATTGTTGGGAGGAAAGGAGATTAATTAGGAACTTATTGTAAATGGTGCAGGAAATAGGGGATGAGGGTGGAGACTAGGACAGAAAAAGGACTGACTGAGAGACCTGTAGAGGCTGAAGTGACAAGACCTTGTAACTAGATATGGGAGCTGAGGAAGAGTGAAGAATCAATGATGATTCCAAGGTTGATATTCATAAAAGGTGGAGGGGGGGGGGAGTTGAGGGAGAGGGAGAGGTGAGAGAAGAGACTTCAAAGGAAAAAAAGAAAGGATGTAAAGAGGCAGAAGGTAATTCTCTCCTGTGTTAGGAGGCTGGAATGCAGAGGAATGTGAGACGGAGAAGGAAGAGATGAAGGATCATTTAACATTTGAAGCTATTTAATGTGTCAAGCACTTTCCAAAGAGAGAAGTATAGAACTATCTTTATGTATTCCAAGAAATAATTATATGCAAAAATAAAACACTAATATGGATGCAATAGGAACTCACTAGACAAAAAGGAAGATAGAAACAAGAGTAGGTTAACAGAGAATGAATAAAAGAGCACAGTATGGTCCCACAAAAATATTATCTGCAGTACTATAGTTTGGCTTAGTGGATGAATGAAGCTCTGTGAATTAAGAAGAGGTAGATCTGCAAAGTGGATAATTGGCTGGTAAGACAGTGGCTAAGAAAAGGATTCGAAGTTGTAGAACCATGGTTGTGAATATAGGGGTTATGGGGCTAGGGATTGAGCATACTTAACAATATTTAAAATATATTTGCCTAGGATATGGTAAATCTAATTAAGATTGCCTTTAAGGAGCAATTGAGAAAGTTGAGAGGTCTGATGCTATAAAAATTAGGAGATACAACACAGAAAAAAATAGCAAAAGAGGATGAGTTACTCATGGGTGACAACATCCAAGAAGAGAACCAACTACAAAATCCAAGGATGCAGGTGGCAGAGCTGGAGAGGGGGAAAGGAGTGGAGCACTTGGGTCACTCCCCTCCCCCTCTCTACACTCATCACATTCCTCATTTCACCTGCCCCTCTACCCAGCAGCCCCATAGGAGTGCTTCCTCTGTCCCCTGTGTGAGGTGGGGGGTGGGAGGGCCAGGGCATGCCTAGCACAGCATACCGTCTCTGGGAGGACAGGTATGGCACTCTGTCTAAGGGGTGGGATGGGGGAAGGGCACAGCACTCTATCTCTAAAAGGTTCGCCATCACTGGTGTAGAGGGTGGGGGTGGGGCCTGGCACTCCGTCTCTAAAAAGTTCACCATTACTGTCCTAGACAGTATGGTTCAGGTAGTCATAAAGAGTTGGATGTGACTGAACAACAAAAATGAATAGGAGACTGAGGGGATGCCCATAAATCAGGGAATGGTTGAACAAGTTATGATATTTAAATCAGTCAGTAAGTGTTGAAACACTTAAGACTACACTATAATACCAAGCACTGCACTAAGTGCTAAGGATACAAAAAAAGGTGAAAGGGCTCATAGTCTACATTAAATGTGATGAAATACTACTGTGCTATAAAAGGAAAGGAATAGTTTCAGAGAAACCTGGGAAGATTTATATGACTTTTGAAGCAGAGTAAAGTGAGTAGAACCAGAAGAATGATTTAAATACTGTCAACAAGATTGTAAAGACAAACAACTTTGAAAGAATTAGGGACTCTAGAACAAATATACAACAAACAGTAGTAAAAGATTATAGTAACCTTATATTTGACAAGAGTATAAATCCAAGTTTTGGGGATAAGAATTTACATGTGAATTAACATAAAAATATAGCCCCTGACCAGGCACATGCACATTAAGAAAGAACACTACATGGCATGATTACATGCTTGAAGGTAAGGACTCATGGTAAAGACTGCCCAATCAGAAAGCCAAACAAAAGTAGTCATTGGCCACATAGATGGGTTGAAGAGGAACACATCCTCTTTTTGGAGTGGGTCCCTTTTTGAAAGCAAGCTCTCTCTTTGTCTGGCCTTTCTGGCCTTAATTTATCTGGCTTGCTTGCCTCAGCTTGTAAAACAGGTCAGGCTTGGTTGGGATTCCAGGAAGAAACTCAATGTGGATGGGAGACTATGGTAGTTGTTATAAGGAAATAAAGAAAGAGCAGGAGTAGGAGCTGCTGAAAAGGCAGAAGCAGGAAGATTCCACGGTTCTAGGAAAGTGACAGAGCTTCTTCTGGGGGACAGTTGAAAACTGGAGGGTTTGAGTTTGTCTGATCTCCTTGGGTAGACCTTGTGAGTTTGACTATTCTCCCTCTCCTGTGGCTGTCCTCCTGATCCAACTATTTGTTTCTGTATTCTTGTGTATCCTGTTGCTGCTGGCTGATAGATATTCCAACAGAGCTGCTTGAGACATCTAAAGCCATCTGTCAGTGAGAACCTTTTTCCTTGAGTCCTGTTCCCATTTACTTTCCAACCTTATCACCTCTATTCTTAGGAGGGAATTTAGTTAGTGAAGTATATTTATTATAGGAACTGGGACTTTTAGTAGAGAGGTAATTGATAGTTCAGATAACAACTTTCAGAAGATCACAACTAGATTTGGTGGGGAGGTTTATTTATATTCTTTAGATAGATCATCCCATTTCCCTTCCTTTCCTTCCCTTACCTTAAATAAACCCTGTTTAATAGCACTTGGTATCCTGTAAGCTTTATTCTGTTGGCCTTCCCAAACCCTGAGATACTTCTAATACTGGTCCTAAACATTCATTAAATTTAATCCTGTTAAAATCCCTATTACCACCAAGTATCTTCTAGATACTTAATTCATAGTTAAGGGCAATCTGGCAATAATTTTCTCTCTCTTTTTTACTAATGAATAATTATAATTAAATACAAGTCTCCAAGACTAATTCTAATTATAACATTTACTCTTTAATAAAAATTGCTAGCTGATTCTAAATCTATAATAATTAGAGAAATGCAAATCAAAATGACTCTGAGGTATCATCTCACACCTAGAAGATTGGCTAAAATGACAGCAGGGGAGAGTAATGAATGTTGGAGGGGATGTGGCAAAATTGGGGCATTAATGCACTGTTGGTGGAGTTGTGAAATGATCCAACCATTCTGGATGGCAATTTGGAACTATGCTCAAAGGGATTTAAAAAGACTATCTGCCTTTTGATCCAGCCATAGCACTGCTTGGATTATACCCCAATGAGATAATAAGGAAAAAGACTTGTACAAAAATATTTATAGCCACGTTCTTTGTGGTGGCAAAAAATTGGAAAATGAGAGAATGTCCTTCGATTGGGGAATGGCTGAACAAATTGTGGTATCTGTTGGTGATGGAATACTACTGTGCTCAAATTAACAATAAACTGGAGGAACTCCATGTGAACTGGAATGACCTCCAGGAATTGATGCAGAGTGAAAGGAGCAGACCCAGGAGAACACTGTCCACAAATACTGATACACTGTTTGCAAGGATCCAGAGCAAGGCTGAGGGACTTATGAGAAAGAAAACTAGCCACATTCAGAGGAAGAACTGTGGGAGGAGAAACACAGAAGAAAACCACCTGCTTGAACACATGGGCTGATTGGGGATATTATTGGGGTTGTAGACACTAAATGATAACTCTAGTCCAATTATCAATAATATGAAATTAGGCCTTGATCAATGATACAAGTAAAACCCAGTGGAATTGTGCATCAGCTAAGGGAGGTTTGGGGGAGAGGGAAAGAACATGAAATATGTAACTATGGGAAAATATTAAAAATTAAAATTAAAAAAAATTGCTAGCTGAAACTAGGTATAGACCAATATCTTATATCATTAACTAAGATCAAAATGGATATATGACCTTGACATAAAAGGAGATATCATAAGCAAATTAGAACAAGGACTATATTACCTATCAGATTTATGGATGGGAGAGGAATTTATGAGTAAATAAGAGGAAGGACATCATGAAATAATCCATGAAATATCCATGTAAAATGGATAATTTTATTATATTAAATTAAAACATTTCTGTATAAATAAAATTAATATAGCCAAAATTAGAAGGAAAGCAGAAACTCAGAGGAAAAATTTTATACACAGTTTCTTGGATAGAGGTCTTATACCTAAAACATTAAAAGAATTTTGACAGATTTATAAGAGCCATCCCTCAACTGACAAATGGGCAAAAGATATGAGCAGACAGATTTTGGATGAAGAAATCAAAGCCATATATAGGTATATGGAAAAAAACTCTAAAACACTATGATTCAAGAAATGTAAATCAAAACAATTTTGAGATATCATCTCACAGTTTTAAGATTAGATAAAATGACAAAAGGGCAAAATGACAAATGTTGGAGAGGATGAGGAAAAAATGGGGACACTAATCCACTGTTGGTAGAAATGTGAACTTCAGCTTCATGAAACTTCCCCACCTGACCTAAATCAAGTTTGTCCACCATTTCTTCCTACTTTGAACCTTTCTTTACTCCTATGACTGGTATTGTATTTCATACGCATATGGATTTGCATAAATTTGTTCAAAGAAGAAGACTTGCTATCAGGGAGGAAATTCAAAAGAATATGCTGTTGGTTCTAAATCCAATTATAAGAGGACTGGACTCTAAGGCTGTTCTGAGTAATGGCAGCATTAAGTGTGTAATTCTCTAGTTGACCATTTTAAAGGGATCAACTCATACTCATCTATTTAAGTTCTATCAGTAATATTTACTTTTATTTTCACATATTCTACATCGACCCTAAAGAAATTATTTTCATTCACAAAAGAAAAAAAGAAGAATACCAATTCAATCCACGAGTTTATACTGACAGTGATGGGATCGATGGATTCTACATAATGCCACCAGTGTCTGGGAACAAACAAGACCTAAAAATAAGAAAAACCGCTATTAACATACTAATAAAGCATTTTATTTTTAATATTTAGGAGTGAAGACTTAACTCAGGATAAGCTGGAGAAATTGGGAAAATCTTCAAGAATAGGTAGTTAGAAATACTGTATTTCTTTAAGGATGGATAGAATTCAGATAACTGGAGATGGGGAGGTGATAGGTACAATGAGGAGAACAGAGGGTTAACTCTAGGGCTCTGTCAAACATAGTCAGAGGGCGAGAGCAAAAAGAATAAGCTGAAGGGAAAAGTGGCAGAAGCAGCTGAGTGTGCAATGTCATGGAAACTGAGGAAGAGAGTTGGGAGAGTAGCAGAAGAAGAGGGTTCACAGTAAAATATTCTGTAAAGAGGGCAAAGAAAACCAAGACTAAAAAAAAATGTTCTGGACTTAGTGATAAGGTCAGTGATGATCTTTATAAGTTATTTCAGAAGAAAGGTAGGGAAGTTAAGATTTTTTTTTTAATCCTTACCTTCTTAGAATCAAAATTAAGTATTAGTTCCCAATATTAAGTTATTAGTTCCAAGACAGAAGAGTGCCCCGAGTCACACAGGTAGGAAATATCTGAGGTCACAGTTGAACCCAGGACCTCTCATCTCTAGGCCTGGCTTTCTATGCACAGTGTGAGGTAAAATACCTCGATTCTGCAGCATTCCAACAGAGTAACATCATATTTGATGGCCTGACATCCCCTGGCATCAGCATGAGCATCAATGTGCAATATCACCTTGAAGGGGGAAGGTAATGGGGTTTAAAAAGCAAGGGAGGTCTTTTTTGCATCTGCTCTCAAACAGACTAGCTCCCTAGGGTTGGTTGGTCAGTCAGTCAGTCAGTCTCTCAGTCCATCTCTGTCTCTCCCTCCCTCCCTCCTCTCTTTCCCCTCTCTCCCCCTCCTCCCTCTCCCTTCTCTCCCTGTCTCTCACTTTATTAGTACAAATGATTATAACTCTGGCCAGATGACCACCCTTTTATTTGTAACACCAATAAGCCATCTAGATGTCTCTGAAGTTAAAAATACAGGAGTCAGTTGGTGGTAAGCAAATGGATGGAACTGATGAAGACTATTAAGAGGAGAAAAACAGGTATGTGGCTAGAGGAAGACAACAAGGTCAAATAAGGACTTTTTAAAGTTAGTGGGAACTTGTGGTGTCATCTGTTCTTGCCTTCAATTCTATCCAGCCTTTTCTAGGAGCCAAAGAAAAAGGGAAGATTTAAAATTCTAACAAAAATTATTGTAATGAATAGAATTTTCTGGAGGCTGTATTTTTAGTTTAAAATATTAATTTTATTAATATGCCACTTCTCCCTCACAGTCTGAACAGACACCACAGAATTGGGGCCAAGCAGCTAATCTAGGACAGAAAGAGAGAGGGCAGAGGCTTAATCGAGAGTAAAATTAGAAGCTACAAAGGACAGTTAGGGCAGAGAGACAGTGTGGCCAGAAGGTAGGGGGCTGAAAAAGTGAGTAGCTAGGCAAAAAAAGCCTAACTTCCTGTCACGAAAGCCAATATATATCCCTTCTAATGTCATCACTTAGTCCTTCCCTGGGACATATCTAATTGGAGAACAGGAATACAGGAAGTTGAATCAGTAACCAGAACCTCTTCATGACATGAATAGTGGGTTGTTTTAAGAGTGAAAACTATCTACTTATAAGCTCTTAAAATTAAAAATTTACTTTTTCACCCAGATTTAATTATGAGACATTACTTTGTGGTAATGTGACAGAAAATTTCTTTGAGTTTAAAGAGAATATAATTTTAGGTCCTGATAGGAATACTCTCTGTTTGGAAAATTAGAATTGGCAGGGGCAGTTTACTGAACTTCAGATCCAAGGATATAGGCTGAGGATTAGATTAGACAACATGATTTAAATATAAAAACATGTGAATGACTGACAATCATCTCAGGATAGTCATTCTTGTGGCTGTGTGCTAGAGACAAGGAGATTGGAGAGAGCTGTGTTCAACATAGAAATCTTGGCTTAGAAATTCTTCTTGCTTGTTGGTAATAGATCCAGTAATCCTAGGGGATTAACTTTCAATGCAAATAAGGTATTTTTCATTTTATCTTTTTCTGACAGTGTGTGAATAGAACAATGATGATGCATCCTCTTTACTCCTCTTTTACATCTAAACTGATGTTCACATTTGACAATGTATATGTACCGAGGGACAGGGATATCAAATATTAGTTTGATATCATAAACTCTGGAAAACTATTTTTAAAAATCTATGATTTCTTCAGAAGGTTTTACTTTAGTCACGTATTTGAAATGAAATATTTTGTACTTTGACTATAAATCTCTGGTAAAGATCTCAACTGTAAATATTATTCTTCACTATCTAATGGAAAAGCTTTTACTTTTTTATCTAAGGAGACTTAAAGCCAATTTCTGTTTCACAGACCTACTTATCAAGTATATACTTTATAATCTACTGGTTCTCAGAGACTTCAATTATAACCAATGTTTGGGAACAAACAAGAAAAATAACATTTGCAACAATTATATTTCTTTAGGAGATTTTGGAACAGCTTTTTGAGAAAAAAGGCAATTAATAGAAATTCAGAAAAGTTTTCCCAACCAGTAATTGAATACCGGAAGGTACAACAATGCATTTGTAAAAATTTAATTAGAGAACTGAACTAAATAAAATGCATTTGGAGTTAATTCAGAGTCCTGTTTCACTCTTGACAACTGTTTATAAACAGGTTCATTTTAATAATAGCAAAAAAACCCCAAATAACTACTAGCCTTCACAAAATGCTATAAGTTTTTTTTCAAAGCACTTTATATGTTATATCACCTACCTCCCAGAGTTGTGGTAGGGATAAAATGAAATAATATTTGTAAAATGCTTTGTTAAAGCATCTAAGTGCTAATCCTCCTCCTCATTACTGTCATCCTCTCATCTGTGGTGAGTACTCATAACCACTTGAGGTAGGTGCTGTTTTCATCCTCATTTTAGAAATGAAGAACCTGAGAGAGGCCAAAGGGACTTGCCAAGAGTCACAAAGCTAGTAAGTGCCTGATGCAGGATTTGAACTTGGTCCATGACTCTCTCCACTGTGCCCTCTAACTGCCTCAGTCATTCAGGTGCCCTAAAATTTTATCTGATTTTCCCTCCTGGGATCACACTCACTGATTCAAACTATCATTGAATTCTCTCCTATCTAACTTTCACTCTTTCTGAATAAATTATCTGGTGGCCATTCTAAGAGCCTGGAGGAAAGTAGGTTCAAGAACCACAGGCTAATCTTTTTCTACTCCTCAGCCACAGAAACAAAACTCTCTCCCCTTGGTCTGTTTTTAATACACTGTCAGGAAGATACTTGTTTCTCTGAAGCTCAATGTTATACGAAAAGGGGCAGGCAGGAGGAATGAAAAGAAGGAAGTTCTATTAGCTTACAAGAGGAACAGATGGTGGGAGAATAATGTCATTTCCCCCCTCCCTTTTAAATGAAAGAATTACCTGTCCTGGGTACAGTGTAACCATATGCCTTTCAGCTTTCACAAACTGAGGAAAGTGTTTTAAATCAGGATTGACAACATTGACTTTGCTGAAAACGCTGGATTCTTCATAAGGAATTCTGGTTGGGTAAAGAAAAACAGTATCTTCAGGAGGAAAGAGATGCCATCTTTTCCTAAACAAACAAACAAAAAAAATGATGACGGTTAATACTCTATGTACTAGGTAAGGCAATATAAAGTAACAGTAAATTGCATTAATTTATACTCAAATGAAATAAATTCATTTCAAAGAATCATAAACGCTTAGAGCTGAGACTTTTTTTTTTAAACCCTTACCTTCCATCTTAGAACCAATATACTGCACTGGTTCCAAGGCAGAAGAGCTAGCTGAGAGAAGTTAAATGATTTGCCCAGGGTCACACAGCTAGCAGATCTGAGTCTGGGACCTCCCATCTCTTGGCCTAACTCTCAATTCACTAAGCCACCTCACTGCCCTCAAGATCATCTTATTTAAATTGCAGAAATTCTCTCTAATTACATCCAAGCTATACTGAATGGCATTACTTATGACATCCTTTTCCAATGTGGAGAGGCCTTAATTTTTCTACAGTTCTACCTTCTGCTAAGCTACATATATCCTTGTAACTTCAATCTATTGCGCTCCATTCTGTCCTATGGTGGAGTCTACTTTGCTTTATGACACGATAACTCTTTAAATATTCAAGGACAATTGGTAGATGTACCTTTAGTCTTTTCTCTTCAAACATCCCAACTATAACATGGTTTCTACAAGTTTTATTATGCTGGTCATGAATTTCCTAAGTTAAAAATCTGTTAAGTGAATAAGCAATAGATGTGTGCATTGCCTTTAAATGAGCAGGGCTACCTATTGAAGATTGCTGACCCACAGAAAAACAGTAAATTATTCTATTCATTTATTTAAATTTTTTTTTAAATTAAACTTTTCACATACAAACACATTGTTTAGTTCCTAGTTATGGAGAGTTAATTAAGAGGGAGATTAGAATGGAGAGCAGCACATATGCAGTATGGAAAAAGAAAATAAAGAAATTGTAGGGAAATGGAGGGAGAAGAAAGATGAGGTGTTATTTCACCCTGAAGTGGCATATTCCAATGTTAAACTTCTCCTTTCACTCTGCAGTTCACAGAAAGGAAAGAAACTGGGAGATGAAGACAGAGTAGAAGAATAAAAAGGCTCTGAGGTGAGAGGATCAGTGTTAAGCTGTTGTTATAACTATGTGGCTATCAGAGCAGTAATAATAACATTTGTAAAGTGCTTTAAAGAATCTGATCAAATTTACCTCACTTGAGCCTCAATAACAGGGCAACAATACAAAATAGAGAACACCAGTTTTATTATCCTCATTTTATAGATGAGTAAACAGCTTCAAAAGTTAAGTGACTTATTCAAGGTCACATGATAGTAACGCAAATACAAGCCCAACTGAGGTCTTCCTATGAGTCCAACACATTATTTGGCACTCCCATTCATAGCCTAATTTTTTAAAAACTCTCTTAAAAAAATCTAATTAATGGGGGCAGTTAAGTGGCTCAGTGGATTGAAAGCCAGGCCTAGAGATGTGAGGTCCTGGGTTCAAATCTGACTTCAAACACTTCCTAGCTTTGTGACCCTGGGCAAGTCATTTACTTAACCTTCATTTCATAGCTCTTACCATTGTTCTGGTTTCATTGTATTGAAACCAATACACAGTATTGATTCTAAGATGGAAGGTAAGAATAAAAAAATAATTAATGCATTTTGTTTTTTCATACTACAGGCACACTCTGTTTTCCTCATCCCACCAACAACAAATAGTTAAAACAAAACATGGACCTTTGCTTTTCAAACTTCAAAACAGATCTCTGAAATAAAGATTTATTGTCTCATAAAACTGTGAAAGACTTTGACAGATGGGTAAAGGGTATGTTTTAGGGTTAATGAGAAATGCTTTTACCCCCTCAGATGTTCCATTTGATTTTTTCCTTAATTTTAAAAAAGAACAATGTTATTGGTAGGAAATATTTTTAGTAGTATTGGCTGTAACAGTAGCCAAAAAGCCCCCAAAAGCTAGAATCACATTAAGTGCCCAACACGTGAGGAATAAATGAATAACTGCATATCAGTGAATTACAACAGTGTCGTCAGTAGAGATAACAAATACAAAGAATTCAAATATAGACTCGCATAAATTTGAGTACTAAAAGTAGAACTAAAGGAATATACCCCAAATAAAGTCATTATTAGCAACATCAATCATAATAAACATATAGGAGGCCTCTGTTATTGCCTTGATAAAGTTAACACATTCTTTTAAAAAATATATACATAAATTTAAGATCATTGTTTTACTTTTTTTCACCTTTTGTATTTTCTTTTGTTTATAATTATATTACTAATAATCTCTTAATTTAATAATAAATAAATCTCTTAAATGACCACTTCTCATTTCTCATCCTTCCTGACCTTTCTCTGCAGGCTATGACACTGTCAATCACTCTCTTTTCCTTGATGTGCTCTATGTTTGTGGGACACTACTTTTTTTCTGGAAGGATAGGGTAGTCAACAGTGTAAGATGTAAGATGCTTCAAAAAAGAAAGGCAGAATGAAGAAGAAAATATGGCCTCTAGATATGGTAACTGGGTCTTTGGTCACTTTAGAGAGAAAAATTTCAATGGTATGGTGGTGATAGATATTGGAAAGATGAGGAAAGGGCAGTAAGAAAGAAGCACTGAATATAGGCTAGTTTTTACTGGATGTTTGGCAATTAAAAGGGTTCTAAGACAAATGATGAGGTCTAAAATATGTCACTCCTAAGAGTAGATGAGGTCAGATAGAGAAGGACGACACCAAATGTGAGGATATGGAAGAATTCTGAGGTCAGAGTGATAGGAGGGTCATCAACTTGAACTTCACAAGGATGGTGAGTTAAGGTGGAAAATAATGCAAGTCAAGTATTTAAATGACTAAGGATAGAAGACTGAGTATCCTGGAGAATAGGAGATGGTAATAAAAAGGATCAGGAGAGGCTGACTTAATCAGATGACACTGACTTCAAAGGAAAAGTTGTTGAATAATGGTGGTAGAGCAAGGGTCTAGAAGAGGTGGTAGAGATTTAGAATAAGAATTTAATTTTGTAAAATAAGAAGGAAAATGGAGATCTGTTAGGTTAAGTAATTTGCCATAGTAATACATTAGTAATAAATGTCAGAGTTAGGATTCAGATCCAACTCTCTTATTCTAACCAAGACTAAGTAGAGTGCCTGTAACAAAGTAGGCACTAGATGAATGTTTATTCCCTCCCCTTCCCTTCTTTGGTTCGAGGAATAAAAGGAATCAGGACAATAAAATTCTTTTTGTCTTCATGGATTCTTCACTGATACCAAAAGAAAAGGAACATCAATGTTTTTTGAAGACAGCTAGAAAACACTGTGCTATATTAGGCTACCTTCACAAAGGCATTCTTGGTTACCTTCCTTGTACCTGGAATACTAAGTTACAACCATAGGAGTCCAGATGGCAGGGGGTGTTGGCTCCCAGTGAGCCAATCCACAAGGTGCTTTCTCTTCCATCTCTTCCAGGAAAGCCAAAATCAGACCACACTACATTCTATTTTGGGAGAAAAAAAGAAGCTATAGTCAATGAATCAATCAACTAATTATTTGAAGATGAGCAACATTACAAAACTTAATTCATTTGAAAGTTTTTTGTTTGGAACTCCATAGGCCTGTCCCTTAGAGTGGACATGGTGATAAGAAGGTTAGGCTAACCCACAAAGGCCTATTGAACCTATAAACTAAAGTATTAAAATAATTAATTCCAATAAGCCAACAATAACCACTTATTATTTTGAAGAAAGGAAACTGCATTTCTTTCTTCTTCTTCTTTTTTTTTTTTTAATCTTTACCTTCAGTCTTAGAATGGATACAAGTATTCATTCTAAGGCAGAAGAGTGGCAAGGCCTAGGCAACTGGGGTGAAGTGAATTGCCCAAGATCATACAGGTAGGAAACGTCTGAGCACAAATTTGAACCCAGGACCTTCCATCTCCAAGACTAGCTTTCTATCCACTGAACCACCTTGCTATGCTGGGAAACTGCATTTCAAAGTCCAACTCCAGATGAAAGGGGTTCATCTCATTGTGCTATAGTCCCTCCCACTTTTCCCCTGGGGCATTCAAAGGATATATATGTTTCTGGGTAAATTACTTTTTAGGCAAGTCAAGTAATATGACTTAACACAGTGACCATATCCAAAAATGTGTCTCTTTTCTATACCCTGTGTATCCATTATTTTTCTGTCTGGAGGTGGGTGGATGTGCTCCATCATAAATCCTTTCAAAACATGTATATTGCATTGATCACAAGTCTTAAAACTTTCCAAAGTTGTTTTTCTTAGACTTAATAATTCTGATCAACCACAAGTCCAAAGGGCTTATGGTGACACATGCCACCCACATCCAGACAGATTCAAGAGTACAGAATGAAGCATATTTTCTTCTCTTTCTGTTGAACATGGCTAATGCAGAAATTTGTTTCACATGACTGTTTCATTTTTCTTGCCTTTTCAGTGGATGGAGAAGTGGGGAGGGAAAGTGGAACTGAAAATAAAATCAGTTATTTGTTCTTTACAATGTTGCTGTAATTGCATAAGTTAGATTCTACCATTTTCAGTCTATGTCAATTACTATTTCCTGATTTTGTAAAACGTTAAACATTAACTAATAATATTTGAGAAGGAAGATAAAATGAAAGAGGATAAAACTGCTTGCAAAGAATTTTGATTTTTGAAGAATTTTAAAGGATTTTTTATTTTTAAGGTCAAATTATTATCCAGATTAAAAGTAAGATGCCTTACCTGCAAAACATCTGTATTATCTTCAAACACATTGGCGAGATATTTGTAGTCAGCATACGCCCAGAACTTGGAATTTTCATAATGGTTAAATGGACTACAACTGTTAACACCTTGGCCATAGCTCCAGGCCAGAAATTCCTCAAGTGTAGCATCTATATAACTGCACATAGTTTCAAACTGAGGAGCTGCAACATAAGAGAAATTAAGGTTAAATGTCTACTGAACATACATTTCAAGAATAAAAATGGAAGTTGATTTCAATAATAACAATTATAGCTTTCTTTTAATAAAACCATTGTCTATCATGAGTGTTACTATGAGAATCAAAGTAATATGACAATGGTTGCTCTATTCAGCTAAGGGACCAAACATTAATGATTAAGCATAATTGATGATTAAATATAAATTGCCATGTTTTGCTTTTTAATCTTTAAGATTCAAGATGGAAAATACACTGCATCCCTGTGCCTTTATTTAAACTATACTTTGTATTTTTATGTGCAACACCTCAAACAGTAATGGAGTTTGGAAGGATTCACTGAAAGATAATCAAAATAATCAAGGAAATGCAATGGTTTCTGTATAAAAACACATTTTTGTCTGGGAAAATGAAGGCGTGGAAGGATTACTCTTGTATTAGGATGAAATCAGACTTGTTTTCACAATTCTAAAGTATCAGTAGATCTTGGGTCTGTTTCCCAAGGAAAACAGGGAAAAAAAAAAAGAACCATGATGGCAAACCTATGTCATGTGCCAAAGATGGCACACCTCACACGCAGTCCCCAGCATGGCCAGCTGGGAGCCTGGCCCCACCGGAATGCAGGGGTGGGGCACTCACGCCTCCTACTGTAAAAATAAAGTTAGGCAAGCAATGCAAGGAGCAAGGAATGCTAAAGAAACTCTTGTTTATGAAAAATAAACAATTTATTTAAATATATATAAGAGAAAAAAAATTTCTAATTCTAAGGGATTCTAGCTCCACCCAAATAAACTCCCAGGTCTTGCAAGGAACTGCTTCTCCTGTGGTTCACAGGCTACGCTAATCCTCCCCAATCTAACTAACCAAATTTATACTATTCTAAATAAACCTAACCACTATAACTCTTAACTTTACCTTTAAGTTATAAAGATAACCAAGGCTAGCTGGTTGAGTCTCCAAAAGAATCAGGTTAGGACTCTGAGCTTTAACAGACTCAGAGTCTAAACCAAAGACCAGGTTTTTTGGTCTTTTCAGAGTTTAACCAATCTATAGACAATAACAGATAAATGAATAGTGTTTCCCAAATTGGAAAAGAAAACACTAAGCTCCTTCAGGTCTTTCCCTCAGACCGAGATAGAGAGAGGCAAAAATGTTACCTTCTCAACTCTGAGAAAGCAGCTGCATATGGCTGTGTCAACTGCCAGAAGCCACTCCTGGAATGCCCCACCCAGAGGGTGTAACCGTCATAGAATAATGGTTATAACTGCCACCAGTTGACATTAACACTCTCTCTCCTCTCTATTTGAAACTACAATTCTTCCAAGCCAGCTTCTCCACTTCTTATCTTTAAACTAATAAAACAATACTTATTTTCTAATTTCATCCTTATACTACCCCTCCCATCACCTTCACTATGGAGCTCTGGCTTGGCCAGCTTGAAGCCCTGCCCCACACTCTGGCCCTGAATGTAGGGGTGGGTGGGGCATGCAGTTGGGGGCAGGGAATGCCATGCATTGGAGGGCATGGCATGGGCATATAGTCAAGGAGGGGGGCAGGGTCCCTAAAAGGTTCACCATCACTGGCCTATATTACAAAATATAGCTCTCTGTGTGGTGGAAAAGAGCTAGAAATTGAGAAGTGTTAGGGGGAAAAGTTTTTTTTTTTTTTTTTGGTTGAATATTAAAAGGTTGGTCACCAGGGGATTGAACAATTATCAATCCCCAATTAAGAATAAATTCAAGTTAAAATGACTTTTATGGAAGTTTATTTACAAATATATAGGAGAGAGTGGAAGTAGAGAGATGAGAATAGGGTAGAATAAGAGATTTGTATTCAAGTCTGGGCTTTATTCCGGCGGGGCTCCAGAGGCCCAGCCAAAGCCTAAAAGGTTTTAGTCGCAAGGGCTTCTCCCAATCAAGGGAGCCTCCCGGAGGTTAAAGAAGTCAGCCTTCTTCACTCACCACGTGTAGTTCTAAGAGAGAGATTTAAGAGCAGTCTCACCAAGGTCTCAGGGTTCCAGGTCCAGAGGTTCTCCAGGTCCCAGTAATGAACAAGAAGTGCTCCTTCAGGTCCCATTCATGAACCAGAAGAGAGAGTCCAGCTGGCTAAGGTCTCTTTTTAAAGGGGCCTATTTTGGGTCACTTCCTGTGGCCTCCTCTTAGTTTACATGTCTAATCACAACAGATGCTTTTCTTAGGAATGCCCAGGAGGCAGTCAGTAAATTCTAATTTGTCACTCATTCTAACACACATGGGTCACAGACCACCTAATTTGTGAGTTAAGTAGAGATGCTTTCTCCTTTGGTGATTAAATCTAAAGATGGGCAGGGTAGATTTAATTTCATTATCACAATCCCCCCTGTGATCATTTCGGACTCATCTCCCCAACTGATCATTTGACATAATTATCTTGTACCCTAAAAATCTTCTAACTACAATAGTTAGAGATAAGAGGTAAGTAGAAGAAATAGAAAGAGCAAAAACAATTTTTTGCTAGGCACACTGACAAAAGACAATTAGGGAGCAATCCCCTTTGGCATAAGAGTTTACAATTCAAAATAATTGTGTTCAATCCCTTCAAGTTCAATTAGTTGCACCCCAATGTTCATTTT
Source organism: Gracilinanus agilis (assembly GCF_016433145.1). Taxonomy (NCBI): domain Eukaryota; kingdom Metazoa; phylum Chordata; class Mammalia; order Didelphimorphia; family Didelphidae; genus Gracilinanus; species Gracilinanus agilis. The sequence continues at coordinate 341,809,803 of NC_058132.1, read as the reverse complement.
GGATCGTCTTGATTCAGTGTAGATTTCTGCAGGCATCTTTTCTGGATCATCTTGATTCAGTGTAGGTTTCTGCAGGCATCTTTCTCCAAATAGTCCATTTTCTGGTTTCAAAGTGTTAGCAAGCTTCTTTTTCTGAAAAATTTTCTTGAACAAAATTTTAAATCTTGGATTTTTCTAAAATACAGGAGAAACCCATCAAGTGGGGAATGGATAAACAAATTGTGGTTTATGATTGTGATGGAATACTACTGAGTCAGATGAAGTGATGAGTAGGCTAATTTTTTTAAAAACTTGGAACTACGTGGGATCAAATGAATAACAAAATGAGTAGAACCAAGAGAACATTATATACAGTTACAAATTTAATACTTAAAGAATAATTTGTGAATATCACTTCCAGGGAATAAACTGAAAAATGTAAACATGAAGGACATAATCTATATATACATATCTATCTACCAGATGATGCCTTCTAAGAATCAGGGGGTGGGAGAGTGGAGACATTTATAAATAAATTCTATTAATAAAAAAGAAAAAGCAAAGCCAAAGAATCATAACTCGGGGAAAAGAAGGTAGAGAGAAGCTAACCTTGAATATTAAGGAAAATAAAAGGAAAAACATAGTGTTACTAAGAACAGTTATGTACAATATGTCAAGAGGGAAAATCTTGGTGCCTGAGAACTGATAAGGAAATGTATTTCTCTCCTGGAATAGTAGTAGAAAAGGACTATGGATATAGAAGTTGCATATGATGTCAGATGTGGTCACTGTGTTACTTGGTTTTTCAAATTTCTTTTTATTTGTTACAAAGTGTTAGTTGGAAGGTATTTTCAGAAAAAATTATATTAAAGCAAAAAACATCAATAACATTATTTAAAAACAGTCAAAAAGGCATAGGTTAAAATCCCAGCTACTTAATAGTTATGTGAAATGCAATGTCAACTTACTTCTCTGGGACTCAATTTCATTTTGTGAAAATGGAGAAATTGGAGGAAATAACCTGGCAAGTTCATTCATTTTTTAGATTCTGTGATCCTATAACATGAATATATCTAGAACTCATATCCTACCATTTCAGAATTGGTGATAATATGGTGATCTAGTTGGAAAATTTGCTTTTGCTTTAAACTATGATGAAACGGTCTTTAAAAATAAATTAGTAGTATAAAAAGAGCATGTTTAACCTACTTAGAACTTTAATATGATGAATAAAAATGGTTGCTGTTCATACAAAAGAATCTTAAGTATTCATTAGAGGAAATCTTATGGGACCTTGTTAATAGTTCAAGGTATAAAATAGAATTCAAAGCAATAAGACTCCATTACTTTAAAATATTATTTAATTCAGACTAGTCTTCCCTCAATTTACTCTGATTCAGTGAGTAGTAAATACATGGAAATTGCACAAAAGCCATACAGACAGAGAAGAGAGAAAATGTATGTGTGTGTGTATTCAAGGCTTTAGAACAATACCTAGATGACAGACATATCTGCAACAAATCACTAAGGAGGGCTTATGAATATTCTGCATGTATTTCTAACTTATTAAGAAGTGGGCATCTATTATACTTTCCTCATTCAAAGACAATATTGACTGAACAAACTATTATTTTGATACTTTCTTAGATAGAATCTATATTCTTATGTTTTCTGAGGAGGCTTTTTATACAGTATTAAAGAAGTATATGTTTTTTATCCCCATATTTATTCCTTTCTCATTCTGATCTTTTGTTCTGAATCCTAATTGCAGGGCAGCAAACATTCTGCCACTTAATCTATAAGGCCATGCTGTAAATATTAACTGAAATGAATTGAAAACATGTACCCTGGCAGTTCTTCCAAAAGAGAAGATATATCTATAGGGAAAGAGATAGCTTCCTTGTCTGGAAATGAATGAATTGACTGGAGGGTATTAGGATACCACAATCCATCTACCTTCACTATTTTTTGCAAGGTGATACATGGCTCTGTAAGTAATTAAATAAGTCCTTCCTCACCCTCATCTCCTTAAGTTCCTAAATCTAGAAAAGATTATCTAATAATACTTATTCCTAGGGCCTTATCAAGAGACGGGGGTCATTATTTTGCTAAAAGATCCAATAAGGTTTATACAAAAGAAAGCTCTCATACAACCTTATAATCCAGCCAGAGAATGACAACTCAAATAACACTGGATATGCTTTGAATAAATCAAATGCATCTGACAAAGAGTCCTGGAATATATGGATCACTTTTCTTGATTTTCTGAGGTTATTCCTGACACTGCAGGTACATTTATGTGGAGTTCCAGGTTGAAAAAATAAAATGCCCCAACTAAAAAGAATGGGTAACAATAAACTAACAGTGACTTGGGGTTTGGGGAAATAGGTAGGGAATGAAAGAGGAAACACCAGTACAGCTACACAGCTGCTTAGGGAGAGGTAACACAATATAACTTAGCTGGGGAAACAAACAGTAACTAGAAATCAATACAGCCAGGGAAACATTTTAAACTCAGTGGATTCTTGATGGCTGGGAAGGAGACTACTATGAAGTTTATAAAGTTTTGTTTAATATTTAAGAAGGTCAGGGAAGGAGGGGAGAGGGTTAGCTGAAATCTCAAAAGTCCATAAATAACTGTCAAAGGAATATTGGCTTGAGATTGTCTACACTAACTCCTAACAGCCAGCACTGACAGGGCTGAGGAGGGAAAGGGAATTTGGGAATCTCACAAATCACATCCAAGATGATATCCAAATGTAATTGGGACAGAGGAACTTTTCAAACACAGCAAGTTAATCCAAAGAGGGGTAGGGAGTAAAGGGCTTCCTGTTTGCTGTCCACCAACAACAGGAAAAGCACCCAACTCTACCTAGTTTTTGACTGAAGCTCAAATTCCTCTCTTGAGATCCCAAACTTTTCCATAGACTTAGCTGAATAGATGCCACTTCTACCAACACTCTCCCAGGCAGAAACTGTCACTTCCCTTCCTCTGGGGTCAAACCTCTCTGAATATTCTGAGTTTAGAATGTTCACAGCCTCAGCCAGGTTTTACCTTGGTCTGTCTGTTTTCCCTATAATAAGCCCTATCTATAAATTGTAAATTACCTATAACAAGGTAGAGAAAATGCATAACAAGCAGTCTCTTCCACATTACCTGTGCTCCTATAATGTCCTGTCAGATGCCAATGACTATACAAACAGCTGATAAATGAAGAATCTCTTGCTCTTTGAGGATGTGTCTCCTTGTCTTGTAGGCTACTTATATAATGTCTTTAATGTAAGGAGAGCATCCTTTTCATTCAATGGCTAACTTTTAGGCTTGCCTTCAAGTTACTCTGCTTCCCAGCTGTGCACAACCATATCAAAATAACTCAATTCATACTTAAGGATAACCTTAAGAGTTCAATCTAGCCAAGCTATAGAGCAGGGGTCGGCAACATATGGCTCTTGAGCCATATATGGCTCTTTCTGCAGGAGCCATAAAGTCAATTTTTTTTCAGGCACTGTTACAGGAGCGTGCACTGTTACAGGAGTGCGCGCTGTGAGCACTGTACGGCTCTCACGAAATTAACATTTAAAAAAATGTGGCGTTTATGTCTCACAGCCAAAAAGGTTGCCGACCCCCGCTATAAGAGGTTGGTATCCTCAACAATGTGCCCAGGCTCCTGATGCCTCATCTCACCAGAGGCCATTCAGATTCTTTCTATCTGTCTTTAAGGCTCCACACAAACTCCTACTTCTTCCATGAAGTCTTCCTTAATTACCATAATCTACAATGAACTTTCCTTTCTCTGATCTCTTGAGCACTTATAGTATATGGAACACATTTTGAAATGGAGTCATCTATAGTCATAGGCTATTAATTAAAAGTCATTATATTGGGAGCAACTAAGTGGACTGAGAGCCAGGTCTAGTTTTGGAATCTGGGTTCAAATCTGACTTCAAAGCCTTCCTAGCTGTATGATCTTGGGCAAGTCACTTAACCCCCATTATCCAGCCCTTATTGCTCATCTACCTTGTAACCAATACTATACAGGATTGATTCCAAGATGGAAAGTAAGGGCTAATAAAAAAAAAAAAAAGGTACAATATTTTCCCCTACAAATTGCCAACACCTGGAGGAATATAGCCAGTCAGTGATCAAGCATTTGCTAAGAATTTACCATATGCCAGGCACTGTGCTAAGAATATAATAAAAGCAAAAAGGGATCTCTGCCCCAAGGAGCTCATACTCCAGTGAAGAAAATAACATACAAACAACTATGTACGTGTAAGATATACACAGTGGAAATGAAAAGTAGTCTCAGGGCTTTCCACAGTTCATGGTACAGTGCTGGGCACAAGGTATTCAATACATCATTTCTGAGTTGTGCTTCTGTTGTTTTACAATCTTTCTATTTTTAGATCATATATAATATTTGCTTATAAACCAACAACCACATATATCTCTTCCAGTGGGATTATAAAATGTGTTGCTTAAGTGTTCTCAGAATGGGTGTACAGCAGGATGTCATTACTGGCGATTCCTACTAAGTAGAACCCAGAGAGGATACTTTAAAAACTGTTCAAGAACTGGCAGGTCTGAGTCACAGAGAAAGAAAGTTTGGACATGACCAGATTCTATCTGGATTTCTAGTCAAGCTCAGGATTCCTAGAAAAGTCTGCATTGCAGCTACTCTACTTTTGGCTAACTCACCATCTTCATATTCTCTTACAGTAAGTCTCATCAAACATAAGCCAAAAAAGTAATCTACCAAGGTAAAGAGTACATGTTAGACCTGCTATTTATTGGCTATAGAGAGGGCAGGGGATTAAATCATACGATTGTTCTGACTGATCTATCTAGCCTATCCCAGAGCACACCTCACATCCCATTTAGCTGGCCAAATTGTCAGTTTCTTGCCATCCATCCTTCAGCTTTGGTTTCTACCTCTTGGTCTGGCAACCAGAATCAAATAAACCCTACCAGGGTTCCTGGACATGGTGTGTTAATCTATTGCTTTATGCTACTCTATCCATGCACCATCCTTGTGACTTCTCAGACCAAAATTTCTTTCCCTAGTCACCGTTCCTTTATATGTGCTATTTTCCCCTAGTAGAAGGAAAACTCCTTGAGGGCAGAGAATGTCTTGCTTCTATATTTGTATTCCAAGACTTAGGAGAGTAGGCTTATTGAAATGATTATCTAACACATGATCACAGCTGTTTTCCTACCTTAAAAAAAATAATGAGGGGCAGCTGGGTAGCTCAGTGGATTGAGAGCTAAGCCTAGAGACAGGAGGTCCTAGGTTCAAATCCGGCCTCAGACACTTCCCAGCTGTGTGACCCTGGGCAAGTCACTTGACCCCCATTGCCCACCCTTACTACTCTTCCACCAAGGAACCAATACACAGAAGTTAAGGGTTAAAAAAAAAATAATGAATATATTATCAAACTTCTTCACTACATATGGTTTGTTGTTGTTCGTTAACATAGTAAAGGTCTAAAAAATCCTATTATTACATAGCCCTGTCCCTTACTTCTTTAATAGTAATGATTACACTCCCTATTCTCCATCCCCACCCCCAAAAAAGAGATAAATGTTCCCTGACTGCTTAAGAAACATTATTTCCTCAGTTCTCTTTAGTAGTTCAAAGTAGGTTTAAGTACTTATTCCTTTTAGGAATTCTCAAAGGAAGTTCACCCACCAATATACACATATGTGGCCAATCCAGACCAGGTAACACATAACTGTTGAGTAGGATCATGGCCTGGTTCCAACAGTTGTTGTTCCTTCTTTTGTGACAACTATGCAGAAATCTGTTTTTCCAAATACCTTAAATCTACTCCACCACTTTGTCAGATGATAAAGATTTCTTGACATTAGTAGGAAAATAAATGCCAATGCTTTACTTTCCTTATGTAACTCCATGTTATTGTTTATCTCCTTGCTAACTGTTTCTTCAAAGAGAGAGCTGTCCAAAGTAAAGATTTTAAAAGGTTAAGCCATGATGAAAATAAAACATTAGTGCTATTGATACTAGGACAATAACGTTCCTGTTCCTACTGATCAACACAAATTAAATCTCAACATATAGGATTGTTTTACTTTAACTCTTATAACTGCTGTACCAGAATGATTATGAGCTTTTTAATTAACTGTTGGTATATTTTACTGTGATGAGTGCTATGAGGGGAAATGGACAAGAGCTGTTCCAAATATCAGCCATGGATGGGCTTCAATTTGGATGGAGAGAATATCCAAATCAAGGAGATTACAGATCTCTTTGAGTGTTAAGAGGGTTCTGCAGTCTTCATATTTGTCCTACACCATTCCCCAACCTTCCCCACTGCCAATCACTGAATCCCTGAAGTATACAGTAAATCCATCTGCACTACCTCATCTCCTACACTTAACCTGTTTTCCATCTCTTAATTGAGAGAGTTTCAATTAGTTCAGCTCTTTGGTACTGTTCCTTCCTTTTACTGGATACATTATATATCTCAACACTACCATACAAAGGAATGAATAAATGTAATCAGGGACCTCATAACTCACCTGCTTGCAAAACAGAATTGTTTCATTCTTTCTTTCTGGCAGTTGCAACCAACATTTATTCCTTACTGTTATGATTTTGCTATCATAACACTTTTAGGTATACTTTAAAATTTTTACTTTGGACATATGAACTTTTTCCTTTAAAACTTTATCATTAATGTTCTGTCATTTTTCACTGAGGCAGTCTAAGCAGTTGCTACCTTTATCTAGCTGACTGTCAAATTTGCTATTTAAAAAGAAATTCAGCTAGGTTTGGTATTTGGCAGCTTATAAATAAGCATGGTTCTAAGTGAATTTACCCTTCCAGGGAAAGATAGAATAGTCAAATACAAAAGAAAATAAAATATGGGCATGATACAGTTTTGGACTATTTCTACAATATACTTCAATTCAATACTGCATACCAATCTTTGATAATTACCATTAGTGGATCTACTAAAGAAGCTGACTCATAAATTGCCTAAAAGTGTTTATGTATCACCAGTTGCCTATTTCCAGCTTTAAAAGCCTATGATCTTACTTCCTAAATCAAGAATAATTGACTATTTCTACAAAAGACACTTGAGGTTTCTCACATAATAGCAAAGAATTTTAGGCATTTTAACCCAGAGCATGAGTTTCAACATTTAAACTACAGAAGATTAAATTCACAGTAGTCTCTAAAATATCTGGAAACTCTTAACAAGTATAATTTATGCCTCAGTAATTTTTTTAAAAGGATCCGACAAACTTTATAATAATTCTTGTCTGATATTTAATCTAAAAATGACAAATTTATAGCAATTAAGAGATATTACTTTTAACATGGTCAAATAATATGCCTAGGGATGAGGCTGGGAAAATGACATTCACAGAGAGATTCTAGCATTAAGATTAAAGAGTACCTAAAAAAAATTAAAGAGTACCAAAATAATAAATATATTTTTTAATGTTAATAAAGAGAAGTGTCTCAAACTCACCATTGCCAACTGATAACTGACTATTTAGGGTAAGCATATTAGTTGCTTCAGATACTCTTTAATTCTTTCCCCTGGGCCCTGCAAGGAGTTAAATTGAAAGGGGAAAAATAAACTATCCTGTTTCAATAAGCAGAACATATATAGAGATCATGGAAAGATCTCTAAGGTATATTAAATTTTTATTTAATCAAGAACAAATAAACCAACAAACATTTCCTGGGTCTCTTTCTATACTTTACTATGAGAAGCACTTTGATGGAATATAAAGGAATAGGCACATTCTCCACCTCTAAGGAGCTTCCAACTTAATTTAGCTGACAAAAAACGATATGTATAAATGAGGACAAAATGATGACAAACATTCTAAGATAAGTTTAATATCATACCAGATTATGTGGTACTAATGCCCTAAAAATTTTAAGTAGGAAAAAAATATAGATTGGGAGAGTGGAGAAGGACTTAAGCCATTCCTTGAAAGATAGAGTTATAGTTCTATAGGAGCCAGAGAGAAGGAAAGAGTGTAAAAGGGAATTTTCATATATGTAGCCAAACCATTAATTTTAACACTTACAAGAGATTCTAGGTAACGATAGCATAATCAAAAACATGGAGGTATTAAAATGTGTATGATGTGTTTGTTGGAAAAGGAGATAATTAATCTGATTAGAGAAATAGTACTGAAGAGTACCGGAGAAGTCACTGTTAAGAAACAGATTTCCTCAAGGTTTTAGAGTAGCAGACTGACAAGATTAGAGTGAGTAAGTAATGAAAATTGTTAGTACAAAAAATATTTCTAGCAGCTATTTTTGTGGTGGCAAAGAACTGGTAACTGAAAAGATGCCAATCAATTGACGAAAGACTGAACAAGTTGTGGTATATGATTGTGATGGAACACAACTGTGCTATAAGAAATGATAAGCAAGATAGTTTCAGAAAAAACTAGAAAGTTTTATATGAACTGATACAAAGTGAAGAAATCGGAACCAGAACATTCTACATAGTAACAGCAATACTGTACAATGGTCAATTGTGAATGATTTAGCTATCTTCAGCAATACAATGATCTAAGACAATTCCAAAGGATCCATGATGAAAAAGGCAATCCACCTCAAGAGACAGAACTGATGGAGTCTGAATGTAGGTCAAAGTACACTATTTTTCATTTTATTTTCTTCATGACTTGGTTTTATTTGAAGATAAGTATCTTCTTTCCTCCACATGATGAATACGGAAATAAATTTTGCATGATAGCACATGTATAACCTATATCAAATTGCTTACCATCTGAGGGAGGGGGATAGAAATAATATGAAACTCAAAATGTCAGAAAATAAATGTTTAAAACTGGTTTTACATGTAATTGGGAAAAATAAGTATTACTGAACTAAAAAAAAAAATCTGTTAGCACAGAAGGGAATTATAACCTGAATTTAGGAGTGTCTGTGAGAAGCTTATTGCAACAATCGAGGTATACCAATAGAAGAGAGGGATTTTGAAGGAAAAAAAATCAATATGATTAAGTCACTAACAATAAAATGATATAAGACTAGCTGAAAAATCTTAAACTCAAATGAAAAGTTATGCATCTATTTGTAATATTGTTTAATTTTTCATTTTTTTCTTCACAAAGACCTATTAATATGATGATATAGTTTTCTAAATAAAAGATTAAACAATTTATTTGGGGAGCTGAATTAAGAGGAATCTACTAAAGAGCTCCAAATTGACGACTCTAATATAACCTCTCAGCTCTGATGTTCTATGATTCTGGGCTCCTAGACCCAGAGTCAGTAGGTTACCCCAAGGTCTATCTAGACCGATTCTCCCAACATCCTCCTTCCTTCTCTTACTCCCCACTGCCCTTTCTACAGTTGAAGAAACTGTGCAAAGTTATATGATTTGCCTGAGGTCACAAAGAAAGCATCTCAAGTGTGATTTGAACCCAGGTCTTCAGTCTCTAGAGCCATTCTCTCTATCAGCTGCCTCCTAAGCTACAAGTTTATGGGAGAAGAAAACTTTGTTTAGGATGTCATCTATTCCATCCTTGTATCAGTAGGAAATAGTGTTGGCAAGAAAACCTGGGCATCTTTGTGGCTGAGTTTGCACCACTTAGCTCTATCACGTTGCATACAAGTCCCAGAATATCAGACATACTTTTTAAATTAATTAGTGTAAAAATGCATTACAAAGTCAAATAAAAACAAATTGGAAGTTACCTACTACTTTGGGTAATCAGTACCACTGCTACCATCCATAATTCTTAATACTGAAAGTAAATTTAAAAAATTATCTCATTTGATCCTTACAACAACTCATTTTACAGGTGGGGAAATTGAAACAACTAGAGTTAAATGACTTGCTCAGGAACACACAGCTAGTAAGTTTCTGAGGACTGATTTGAATTCAGGTCTTCCTGACTGACTGACCCACAGTTCTATCTGGTGTACACCAAGACGCTGTAGGAAGTTTTCCAGGGCAAGCGTAGACAAAGTGACTACTGTGGAATTTAGGTGGTCAAGAAAAAAATTATTCAATGTGTATGCATAATCTTTTTGTACTATTGTATTATTGTCTTGAGGAATATATTTTTAAATAAAACACAACCCTATGTATCTTTTATGTAAAATAATACTGTTTTGCTTAAGAAAATATATTTTAATTCTAAAAAAAAAGTATAATTACAAACATTTTTATCAAAACCTCTAATAAACTTTTTATATCTGCAATGCAAATTGTCAAATAGAAGAAAAGAGGTTAAGATTTTCCCAAAAACATAAAAACCACTGTTGAGAAAGAGGAAATGATATTAAAGAGTCATTATAAATATTATATTCACTCAGAGTCCTACCTGTATCTGTTTTTTTCATTCCTATCCTGAATCGTATCTGCTTTCCACACAAGAGCTTGGAAAGACATTTAGCATTCCAATGCTGGGCTGGCCAATCAAAAACCATGTTGCAGAAGACTGCTGGTTGTTGTAAAGACATTATAATTTCTTTTGCTTTCTCTGGAGTAAAAGGTTTGACGAGTTCACCTAGAGAAACAGATAGCTATGTATTAATAAATATGTAAAATTATCATTTCCTAAAAATAGGAAAAGGCAAAATTAAATGATAACACTTCAGATGACTGAATTTTTCTACTAACATGTCACACTAATACACAGATGGGGGAGCTGTCCTACTACTCATCTAGAGGTCCCAGGTCCTCATCTATATACCCCAAGGAAGTTAAAGACAGAAAAGAAAGGTCCTTTGTATATCAAAATATTCATAACAACACTTTTCTGTGATAACAAGGAACTAGAAAAATTAAGTTCTCATCTCCTGGGGAAAGGTTAGTGAAACTGTGATACAAAATGTACTTGAATTCTATTACACTGCAAAAAATGAGGAATATGGGAAATGCAGAGAAGCATGGGAAGACCAATATGAACTGATACAGAGTAAAGTCAGTAGGTAAGACCAGGAAAACAAGAAACAGAATTACAATGGTATAAATAGAAACAGAAATGATAATAAATAGAAATAAAATGAAATGGAAATGGAATGTTGTATAATTATGACAAATATGGGTCTTAGAAAAGAGTTAAAAAAAGTTTCCTCCTTTCTTTGCAGAGGTGGTAGTGCTGTAGACATGGCATACTGAACACATAATCTTTGTTCACAAGATGGCTCAATGGGGAAGGAGTAAGGTGGGATATGATGCAAAAAAATGTCAATAAAAATTAATTTTAAAGAGGAATTGCAATAGATTTTATTTTTTTTATTATTTTAACACACAAATGTTGGTATCCTTCACAGAACCTAGTGAGATACTTAAATATTTGAATTTATTTATTCTTCCATATTAAAAGCTTTTAAACTTGAAAAATATTTATGTTTTTAATACACCAAACATATCTCAGATTCAATTATACAAATAAAAGCCTTTAACATCAAAACAACTTTCTTAAATAAGGGAAAATTAAAATTTTGTGACTAGTGATCTTAAACATATAAATATTTTTAAGAAGTAACTAATGGAAATCTCTACTTTGTATCTGTAGCTCTGCTTATTTCAACACAGAACAAGATGCCCCTCCCATGATAATCTCATAATTTTTAAACTCATCACTTACCCTCTGACTCAAGCCTTGATTGACACCATCTCCCTCAGCTTCCTCTCTAGAGGATGGAGTAATAAACTCCTTCTAAAGCCTCCCTTTCCACAGAGGGCAGAGATACACTCCACTTTGCATCTGCTGCTCTGCCTAGTTTCAATTCCAAATCCTTTCCTGCCTCCCTTTGTGTGATGATTGATAAATATTTACTGGATGGAACTGATAGCAGCAGGTTGGTGGAAATGTGAAAAAAGCACCAGGTTTAGAGTTAGAAAGACCATTCAAATACTCTTCAGAAATTTACTGTGAGTCCAGGCAAGTTAACCTCTCTCAGCCTCAGTTTCTTTGTCTGTAAAATGAAAAGTCTGGACTTGATGGTTTATAAATTCTCTTCTAGAACTAAATCTATGATCCTGAGTCAAAGTAACACAATTTGATAATCATATTTGTGATAAATCATAATATGGAAATAAGTCTGGATTGATGACACATTAAGAAACCAGTGGAAATGAGCATCATCTACTCGGGGGAGGGGTTGGGGGGTAGAGGGGAGAGTAAGAACATGAATCATGTAACCATTGGAAAATGTTTTCTAAAAAAAAAAACCCTAAAATAAATAAAATAAATAAAAGTTGTGATAAAGCCAACTTTTTCATATTATGATTAACATCAGAGAGAAAAGGGGCTTAAATTTTTACCTTCAAACATTTAGAAGATAAATGTGTATTGTACTTGGAAGAGAATAATAAAAACTAGAAATAAGAGGACTTTAATTGTTCTAATCTCTAATATCTTTGAATAATCTGGAATCTGTGGGCCCAATTCTAATTAAAAGAATTTAAAAATAGTTCTTGCATGTTCCTCATTTACCCATATTTTTTATTATTGAATTTCCCATATAGAATGGAAAATATAATTTTAAAGAATGAAACAAATAACTAAAACAAAAGCTATTATGGTCTAAATATAAAGCTGTCTTTTTAATTAAATTTTAAAAAAAGAACTACTCTATATGAAAATAACTGGAATTTAGAGCCGTGGACTTCTTTGAATCTTTCTAACTTCCTTAATACTGTAGTGTATCACCATTTTTCCAGTCACCCAGACTCAAAAGCTGTGTTATTTTCTACTCCTTACTCTTACCCCTAGATCCAATCAGTTGCCAAGACCCTTCACTTCTACCTTCACGTATTTCTCATATATACATCCCCTTTTTTCCTCTGATACCAATATCACCCTGCTTCAAGCCCTGTCAGTGCTTAGAAAGTACTTAATATTTATTGACAACTTTCAGAGTAAGTGCAGAGAAGTCTTATTAAGGGAAGTTGAAACGAGAGACTACAAAAAGAGAGTGATAAAAGATAACACCACTGTGGGCAGCTAGGTGATGCAGTGGATAAAGTCTCAGACCTGAAGGCAAGAAGACTCATCTTTCTGAGTTGAAATCTGACCTCAGACGTTTACCAGCCATGTGAACCTACAAAATGAGCTGGAGAAAGAAATGGCAAACCAGACCAGTACCTTTGCTAAGAAAATCCCAAATGGGGTCAAGAAGAGTTGGCCTGAGTGAACAACCATAAATGGATGAGATGATGTCAAAGGTCCTTTATGGTTCTAATCTCCTACGATGAAAGCATTTTAGGAAAAAAAATCCATGCAAAAGGAGAGAGGAAGAGAAAAGCAAGTCTAGGAGTTAATACAAAATAGCAGAATCCAGGTATGAGATCTGAAAGACCCAAACCAACAAGAGATTAAGATGGCAAAGAAAGAATGGATATAAGAGACTCACAATTCAGTTCTAGAAGGGACAATCTTGGATACTATCTAGTCTATTCCCTCGTTTTCAGATGAACTACTTCATTTTATAGACTAATTGAAAAAATTAAGAGTGAATCACAACTAATGGCAAAGCTAGGAATTAGTATCAAGGTTTCCTGACTCATAGTAGGATAATCTTCCATTATTACACAGTATATATTAGAAAGAATCTCTTTTCACATGATTTCCTTTCCTAGAATGCCTTCTCTTCCTTCTCCTCCTCTTCCTCCTCCTCCAGCATCATAAATACAAGCTTTAAGAACTCCATTGCTAGTTCTGTGCCCATCACAGCAAGTTCTATATGTCCCTTAATGAATAATAATAGTAAGCTTCTCAGTAGGCCATGTCATTTCAGCAGACCCTACTGAATTTGGAAGGGTTATAGTCACTACAAAATGGAGCAAACAGGGTGTGAAAGAGCATGAACTAGAATCAGGAGATCTAGGTTCAACATCTGCTCTGACATCTATTGTCTGGGTATCCATGGATAAGTCATTTAATTTCTCTGAGCCTCAGTTTCTCCATCTGTAAAAGGAAACGGTTATATCAGTTTCCTCATTTATAAAATAAGACAGGTGGACTAGACTAATCTAATAATAACTATCCACTTTGTAGAGCAGTTGGAATATAAACCATTATTTTCCTCTATATTTGCTGCTACTAATAGCAGCAAAAAATTTCATTTGGTAGTTTTTTCCTTTGAAGTCTTTCCACCTTTTCTTACTCATCCTTGTGTGACTTGAGGCCTAACAGGGCCTGTCAATAGTTGCTGAACTGAAATCTTAGGGCACACAGTAATGATCTTTTGGTAAACCCTGCAGCTTATAGGTAATAGGTTTCCTTGGTTGAGGAATGACCACAGGGCAGGTTTAGGTAGAGAAGATAACTGTTGAAGTCCAGGAAACTAAATGATTTCAATGACTTTATCAATCAATTCAGTGGCAGATTTTGGTAGTTCTTGGGTGCAGTTCTGCCAGTGTTCAGTGATTGAGAACAAACAAGGAAATCAGAAGCCATCTGAAATTAAGTGAAAAAAAAGATATTTCCATGATCTAATAAAGTAGTTTCCCAGGCTTAGGAGAAAAAGAAATGCCTGAAATTCTTCTAGACATCATTGATAGATTTCTGAAATTCTTCATCAAAACTAGGTTTTTTATTGATGGATAGGAAGCTTCTAGGAGTGTAGCTTGTGTACTGGATAGGCTTGTACAAGACAAGATAAGCAGAGTTCCACTAAGACAAAAGGGCTAGTTAATGGATATGTGATACATGAGGGTTCAGAAGAAACAAATTATATATTGTAAATAGAAAAAAATACCTATATTTTCATTTAGGTTATCTGCCAAATGTGTGACAGTGGTTGATCATTAGACAAATAACTGATGCCTACTATGTATAAATGTTTTGTGTACAATTATGTGCCTATAAGATAGGATAGGTACAGAATACAATGAAATTTCTTATCTATCCTATAAAGTTCAACTCAAAAGCCACCTCTTTGATGAGATCTTTTGGTAATGAGTAAGGACAAGTGTTGAGGTATCACAGAAAAGATGCTGGATTTGAAATCTAAGGATCTTGGTTTTACCCCGATTAAAATCTCAGACTTGCCACTCACTCTACTGTATGATGTTAGGCAAGTCCCTTAACCTTTCTAGGCTATGGTTTCTTCATTTTTAAGGATTAGTTTGACCTGAATGACCTCTGATATCTCATCCTAGTTATAAATCTATATGTCCACAGTTCTATTATTTTCCCCATTGGACTTTTTTTGTTTTGTATATAGCATTTTGTTCTGTACCTAATACACTTATGTGATACTTTGAAATATTCATGTTTTCTTCTTGTCTCTCTACTGGACACATACAGAATAGGTACAAAAGTCCACCTATGTAAACTTTCTATTTCCCCACATAATCCCTATGTGCTATTTAGCATAGGATATACAGACAGCATGATCTCTTTCTATCTGAGTTTTACAATTCTGATATAAGAGAAAATGAGCAGCCAATGATAATGCCAAAGCTATATACTTGAATAATTGGATGGATGATGATGTCTTCAATAGAAATCTGGTAAAGGAGTGGAAAAGGGTTTGGGATGTCAACAGAATATCCGGTTTGAAATGTTCATTAGGCAGTTGGTGATACAGGACTTGAGTTCAGGAGAGATTAGGGGCTAGATATATAAATCTTAGAGTGATCTGCATCAACAGGATAATTAAACCCTTGAGATCCCATAAATCAAGTAAAAATAGGATAAAAGAAGGTCCAGAACAAAGCCTTGAGGTACATGAGCAAAAAGGACCAGGAGTAATCAGGCTTTCAGGAGAATTAAGAGCGTAGTGTAATTACAAACCAGAGGACAGAGTTGTCAACACTGTTAAATGCTGCACAGAGGTCAAGAAGGATGAGGACTGGGAAAAGGCAATCAGACTCTACAACAAAGACATTCATCAATAACTGAAGAGTTTCAGTTGAGGGAGGCCACAAGTATAAAGGTCAAGAACCTGGGAGATGGAAAGGATAGTGGAAACCTTGATGGAATTTGAGAAATTAGAAAGAATAAATGTTTTGCTTTTGTTTGCTGTGGGGGGGGGAGGGTTGGGGGTTGGGGGTAGATATACTGTAAATGCAACTCATCCATGCCTGCTGATCTTGCACTGGAGGAAGAATGTTATTCATTGGTGTAGCCTGGAAAAACCAAACTCCCACTGAGTACTGCATGTAGCAGATATGACATAATACAAAGAGGCAAAAAAACAATGCCTGCATACCTGCTATGCATGCTTGGGTTGGGTTAAGTTGTAACTTCCTTGAGGAGCCCATATTTGGTGTAGGAAGAAAAGGAGAGTGTGTGTTGTGGGGCAGGCTGGTGGCTCAGGGGACTGAGCCAGGCCTGGAGACAGGAAGTCCTGGGTTCTAATTTGGCCTCAGATACTTCCTAGCTATGTGATCCTGGACATTTAACCCCTAATGCCTATTTACTGCTCTTCTGCTTTGGAACCAATACACAGTATTGATTCTAAGAAGGAAGGTAAGGGTTTTAAAAAAAGAGAGTATGTGAGTGTGTCTATAAGGAAGCATCAATGGGTATGGTTCAGTTGTGTTGGGGAAAGGGCTGGGATTAGTGGGAAAGGAAGGTGTTTGTGTAGAAAGAAGTGGGAAATGACCCATCTTCCTACTTTTTGAACAAAAAGCTGATCACACATACTACACTGAACAAGGTTTTTAAATGCCTTGAATTTAAGTTTTAAAATGAAATTTTAATTGTTCTTAGCTAAAAAAAGGAAAAAAGACTAGAATAAGATATGTCAAATAAGTATTCCCCTAGCTCTTTTGTGACCTCTTAAGGCTCCCTAATGGGGAAATCATAAAAGTGAAAGTCTTCCTGGTTTATTCCCTTAATAAAAGGACTTCCTGGATCCCCTTGGAATTCTTCTACAGATTGAACTCAATGATCCATATGAAACACCAAAATAGTTGAAAATAGGCCTTTGTTCGCTTGAAATAGCAAAAATTGAGCACTTACGTTATTAAAAAACAAATTATTTGTTAGAAGAATGAATTCAACAGATATTTATCACATTACGTGACTAGCACTGTAAACAAAGAATTACAACAAGGTAATTAAAGGAGGAAGCTAGAAATCCAAGACTAGGGTTTGAGTGGGAAAAGGTGCTTGAAAAAGCATACTGCTTATTATTCCAAGAGGTACAAAGGGCTAAAAATAGAAATGTTTCACATCCATATGGATTATATTAAGGAAATCTGGAGCTGTTTTGAGGTATATTCTTTAATTTTTGAGTTTCTACTTCAGAATTTTGAAGAATATTTAAGCATATTAGATACTTCCTTATTTTTAGTTCAAGTGAAATTAAGAAATATTTTTCCAAGCCTAAAATCCTCTCCAGATTTGCCCTTTAAAAAGTAAGTAGTACATAAGCCAAAGCTTTTCTTAGGAAAATGGATTAAAGGTGATAATCAGATCTAATTCTAGCCTAGTTCAGATCTAGTTAGACTTCTACTCCACAAAAAGTAATTGTATTATTTGACTCCTCTACCTGCAATATCTTTTTTGCCCACTCTTGAGGTGAGGGCCTACCACAATCCACCCTTCTCCATTCATAAGAGATGGATCATAGAATGGAAACTCTTTTTTAATCCTAAAGTGATGCAGGAAAGGAAAAAAAACTGTATCCAATTGTTGCAATTATACTGAGCAGTTGACTCTGACCCAGACTCTATAAATTAGAGCAATTTAAAAAAAGTTAAAACAAGTTTAAAAAAAAAACTGAACTCCAAACTGTATTTTAACATATTACGATCTTCTTGTCTAAGATTCCTATAAATGTTACTGCATATCATCTTGGGGTAGATACCAACAGAGGGTATATGGAGGAACTATCTATAGTTCCTGAACATATCTATAAGCTAGAAATGGCCTGTTAAAATAAATTGTTTCTGGAAGACATGTTCAGAGTTAACACTTCTTCTTCAACAGGAGTAACTCTGAGGGGACAGCTGGGTGGCTCAGTAGATTGAGAGCCAGGCCTAGAGATGGGAGATCCTGGGTTCAAATCTGACCTCACATACTTCCCAGCTATGTGACCCTGGCAAGTCACTTAACCCCCATCTAGCCCTTACCACTCTTCTGCCTTGGAACTGATACAAAGTATTGATTCTAAGGAAGAAGGTAAGAGTTAAAAATAAAATAGAGTAACTGATCTCTGATGCAACTTGAAGAAACAGACTGGCTATCACTGGTGTGGCCCATCAGCCTGACTTAACATTGTATCAGACTCAAATAGAAAAAAAAAAAAAGAATCCCTGATGACCACATATTAACTAGGAAAACCACAAATTGTTACTCTGTTAGATGGTATTTTTAAGTATTTTGTTAAACATTTCGAAGTTTGCTACTTCTGCTTTAAAATACTGTATTTAGTCAAATGCCTCCTAACTTACTCCCATGACTTTAAAAGGAGGCAAGAAAAAAAGTATAACTGGTGTCCATTTAGGTAGGGTTTTTTTTTCATTGTTTAGCTCCCTGTCCCAGGTAATTGCATAGTGGCCATAAAATGATCATCTCCTAGCAGAGCTTATTTACTTATACTTGTAGTTGTATCTACATGCAAATAGACCAACAGCCAACAGAGGGCAGTAATAGCTATATAAAGATGTGCCACTAACATTAACTTCTTAAGGGAAAGGTTGGTTTTTTCCCTTCATTTTTGTCCTGGCTTACCTTGAACAATATCTGTTACATTGTAGGCACTTAAAAATGCTTGTTGACTGATTGACAGAATGGTTGGGCTCCCTGCTCTCCCATATAATCCCAAATAGCTTTAAAAAAAAAATAGAAGCTGTCCAGGAGGTTTAGCTTAGAGCAGTGAAGGGCAAATTTTTTAAAGAGAGGCCCAAAGGAAAGGAAATGCTCATCTGTCAGTCTGTTTCTAAGGCAACTCTTTCAAAGTTCCATTGTATTATATCCTACTCATTCGTCAGATTAGGAATAATGTGCAAGGCTGGAGAGAACATTTCAGGGGGCCGCATCTGGCCCACCGGCTCTAGTTTACCCATCACTGGCTTAGAGTGTTGAAATGAATCAGGAAGACCTGAGTTCCAATCCTATTGTAGATTAAAAATAGCAATGTAGCCCTAGGTAAATTCCCTTAATTTCCCCAATCGCTATTTTCCTCAATTATAAAACACAGATAATAAGGTTGTCCTAAGGGCTAAATTAGATGACATTAGAATTAGAGGGAAACCCCTGAAGTCACCTAGCCCAACCACCACCCAAATCTTCCTATGGCTCAATTCTGATTATCTGACTCTGAAACTCAAAAAAACTTCAAAGGTTCTCATTTCCCACTAACCTAGTCTAAACACTTTAGCTCCAACCTAATTTTCTCAACCTTATCTCAGCCTATTCCCTTCCACACAGTAAGCCAAACCCTCTTCTCTAAACAAGGTCCAGCCTTTCTCGACTAATACTTACACCGGTTCCTATCCCAGAAACGACCTCACCCCAATCTCTGCTTTTTAAATTTCTACCCATCTTTCAAAATCTAGTTTAAATGCTACTTTCTCCATGAAGTCTTCTTCTTTGAACTCTCATTATAGATTTATTTTTCCTTCTTCACAGTTTGTC
This sequence comes from Gracilinanus agilis, assembly GCF_016433145.1. Taxonomy (NCBI): domain Eukaryota; kingdom Metazoa; phylum Chordata; class Mammalia; order Didelphimorphia; family Didelphidae; genus Gracilinanus; species Gracilinanus agilis. The sequence goes on along the minus strand of NC_058132.1, from coordinate 341,790,251 downwards.
TAGACCTCTGTACTACATCTATGCAAATTTAACTATTCTTTAGCTATTTGTATATACTATCTTATTACTTCTACTAGTTTTTTGGGATTAACAAATGGTTATAAAAGAGAGATTTTCATTTCTAAAAATTGATCACAAGTTAGTAGAACAAAAACCTAGTGTATTTTACAACCAAGTGAAACAAGTATATTTACTGAAATTATGCCCATAAGTAAAATAAGGAAATCAGTTGCTTGTGGGATAATTTGTTTTTCAATAGTTTAATCAGCAATTAACTGCTTCATTAAATTAATGAAACTGAAGTTTCCTATTAAAAAAAGAATTCAGTACGACATAGCATTAATTCAATAGCCCTGGGTTACATCAGGTTATTCCATGCCAGGAAATCTGCTCATAGCTTTAAAAAACTGTGAAGCAACCTCAATAGTCCTTTTTTAAAAAGGAGACTGCATTAAGATGTAAAATGTGCAATATTTTCCTTTTAGGTGATTTGGAAACTGCTTTTAAAAAACCAGAACAGCAGTGTAGATGCTATCACAATAGTCCTTTCTTTCCCTTAAGTGTTTCATTTTATTCAGCCAATTTTCCACAGCCTCAGTTACAACTGTCATCAACTTCTGAGACTGAGAAAACATAAGAAAGTAAATTTCTCTTTTTCTCTCTCTGACTTCTTAGTTACTGCAAAATGCAAGGAAATCTGAAACCTGGTGTTACACTATTTTACATTTATTGATGCTCTTGCTTGATTGCTTCAGTTAATACCTGGGCTAGATTTAAACTTAAGGATTAGAATTCATAAGTCAACAAACATTTATTGAGCACTGATTGTAGGCCAGGCACTGGGATAAAAGTAAAAAGAATAAATCTGAAAATAATAACAACAACAAGTACAGCTTACCAAATTTCCTGAATACCCCCTATATTATATGACAAAGGCAAAAAAACTAAAACCAAAAGCAATTCCATATCTTTCATGGCAGGTAAAATTGTAAAGGAAAAAGCCATATTAGTTATTTAAAAAACAAAACTGTAGGGTTCACAAGGCTCAAATGTAAGGTATAATTTTAAATTGTTTTCCTATTCATTACCTTATTTGTTTCTCAAAACAACTTTGAAAGGCAGTCAGGAAGTTACTAACTAATAGGAAAAACCTGAGATACAGAATGGTATAACCAAGATCAGATAACTAATGAAATGGTAGAGACTGCCTTCAATCTGGATTCCTTATTCCTTGTTCATTTAATCTTAACTCAATAAACATTAAGGATGTACTATGGACAATGCAGGACAAGTTGCCAGATAAGAAGAAATAAAGTTGAAGTCCATAATACATACAGATTACATATATACATAAACACACAAATTAGAACAAGTATTTAAAGAATATAAAATGTAATAATATCATTTGTGAAAGAGAAATCACTCAGCTTCAGTTTTACCTTTGGGAACTGGGGAAAAGGCATATGGGGAAGTTACACATTAGAAGTTACACATTAGAGCAGTGGTCTTCAAACAACTTCTGGGGGTATATGAATTTTAAATATTTTTTTTATACTAACAAGAAGGGGAATGGCAGGTAAGTGACAATTATAGAAACTCTACTTACCCCAAATATTTAGTATAAGGTAAAAAACATTTCTTTTTTGATTGGACCTGTGATTTCAGGCCTAGATTCTGGACATCCTGGGAAACAACAAATAGTTTATTTAAGATGAAGTACCACAGGAAAAGTATCAATGTTAGATAAAGCTGGTATTGTCCAGTTACTTACATGGGAAAAAATTTATATTACAAAATTATAGTACCACTAGAAGGTGCCCCCCAGATGAACTGTAGTATAATAAATGTAATGAAATGTTATATTACATCAAGGGAAATGACAAATATGGAATATTCAGAGAAATTAGGACAGATTTCTATAAATCGATGAAAACTAAAACAAGCAGAACCAGGCTAAGAATTTATATAAAAACCACAATACTGGGGGCAGCTTGGTAGCTCAGTGGATTGAGAGCCAGGTCCTAGATTCAAATCTGGCCTCAGACACTTCCCAGCTGTGTGACCCTGGGCAAGTCACTTGACCCCCATTGTCTACCCTTACCACTCTTCTGCCTTGGAGCCAATATACAGTATTGATTCCAAGACGGAAGGTAAGGGTTAAAAAAAACAAACCACAATACTGTAAAGGAAATCAATCTCAAAAGATTTCAGAACTTGATACATGTCTCCCACCTTTTATCGTAAAGGAAATGCCTATCAATGTGACAGAACACATTTTCAGGCACAGCCAATGAATGTGCTGATTAGTTTTGATTGAGTATACTTTTTTATAACACAGAAGGATTCCTGTTTTGAGAAGTAGCAGTAACTGAGAAATGACGGTGGAGAAAGATTGAGAACCAGGCCTAGAGACAGGAGGTTCTGGTTCAAATTTGACCTCAGATACTGCCTAACTATGTGACCCTAGGCACCTTACTTAACCCCCATTGTCTAGTCCTTACTACTCTTCTACCTAGGAACCAATACTTAGTATTGATTCTAAAACAGAAATAAAATTTTTTTAAAAAGAGAAAAAAGAAATGAAAAAGAAAGAATTTACGATGAAATATAGTAATATGGATTAATACTTTTTAAAAAAGAGTTCAGCTAGGATCAACAAAGTTCAGATGGATAATTATACTTAAATATAAATGATAACAGGAGCACCTAGGTGACTCAGTGGATAGTCAGGTCCAGAAACAGGAGGTCCTGGGTTCAAATGTGACCTCAGATACTTCCTAGCTGTGTGACCTGGAGCAATTCAATCAGCCACCATTACCTAGCCCTTACTGCTCTTCTTAGAATCAATATAGTATTGATAAAGTAGGCACTTTACAGATTTCTGGTTAGGTGAAGAATTCTTACCAAACAAAGAATAAAAGTGACCATAAAAGATAAAAACCAACAATTCTGATTATGTAAGTTTTTTGCATTTTTCATGAACGAAATCCTGGAAAGAGAACTATCAGGTAGGAAGAACCTTTGTATCAAATATCTTTGATAAGTCAGCTATCCAAAATATATAGGGAATTGATGGTCTTTCTAAAAATAATTGTTTATTGATATCTTTTTTATATAACAGAATTCCCTCTATTATCCCTTCCCCTCTCTGAGAACCATCCCATATGATATTTTTTAAAGAAAAAAAGGGGTCTTGGAGACTGCTGAGTGTCTCAGTGAATTGAGAGCCAGGCTTAGAGACAGGAGGTCCTAGGTTCCAATCTGGTCTCAGACAACTTCCTAGCTGTGTGACCCTGGCCAAGCCACTGAACCTCCATTACCTAGCACTCTTCTGCCTTGGAACCAATACACAGTATTGATTCTAAAATGGAAGGCAAGGGCTTAAAAAAAAAAAGAGGACTGAAAAAGTCTGAAAATAATGCAAATTTATTATCTTCCTGCAACAGGATCTCATCTCTACAAACAGGTGGGCTTGGGGTCAACTTCCAGTTTGAATAGTCTCTTTTCAGTTTTAAGCCTTTTTTTTCTCCTTGGATAACCTTTCCACTCAGTTTTCTTGAACATTACTCCACTCTCCTGGTTTTCTTCCTAACATTGTTTTTCTCAATATCCTTTGCTGGATTATCATCCATATCATGCTCCCAACTGTTGGTGTTCTGCAAGGCTCTGCCAGTTCTCTTCTCTCCATTCTCTTGGTACCTGTATCAGATCTCATAGGCTTAATTATTATCTCTATGCAGATGACTCATGGATCTACTTAGCTAGTCTCAGTTTCTCCCTTAGAACTCAGAATTTCATCACCAATGGCTTACTGAATATTTCAAATTAGATGTTTCAGAAACAACTCAAACTCAACAAGAAAATCCAAAATAAAATTATTTTTGTCCTCAAGGTCACCCTTTCCCCAAACTTCCCCTTATTTCCATTGAAGATATCACCATTCTTCCAATCTCCCAGGTTTATAATCTTAGAATTGTTCTTGATCCTTGCTCCACATATCCAAACAGTTAACAAATTTTAGTAGCCTTGCTTCTTAGGTTAATTTTCACCTGTGAGTCCTTAATGCTTCCCTGACCTCTAATTATTCCTGAGCTACAGAATTGTAAAGAGATGCTGCTACGGGTACAATAAAAACTATTATCTTATAGTGGTCCACTGCTTTTACCTTATCAAAGTACTTTTAAGCATGTTATCTTTTAAAAATTCTTATATCGGAGGTTTATTTAAGGCAGGTTCCTTAATCCCTCTAGGGATTGTCAGGAAACTTAAGTCAACAGGATAAGTGACTTATTTGGGTAATGTCATACATGTAGAACTGAGACTATGACTCTAGGGCAGCTAGGTGGCTCAGTACATAGAAAGCCAGGTGAGAGATGGGAGGTCCTAGATTCCAATCTAGCCTCAGAGATTTCCTAGCTTTGTAACCCTGGGCAAGCCATTTAACTCTGTCTGCCTAGCCCATACCATTCTTCAACCTTAGAACCAATACTTAGTATGGATCCTAAGACAGAAGGGAAGGGTTTAAAAAACAAAAACAAAAAAAAAGGACTATGGTTATTGATTCCTGGTACTTATTATACCATCATACTCTGGGAAGGAGATGGTCCAGAATTAGATCAATGACTTTCAAGGTGTGGTCTCAGGATCTTTGGAGTCTTTGAAATGGAGTCCTCCCTTTGGGAGGGTCTGAGAAATCAAAACTATTTTAATAATACAGATATCCCTTTCCTATCTTGATTCCATGAATCGAGGGTCTGCATAAGAAATTAAATGGGAATTTTCTGGGTTCTGCAGAAGCCACATATGGCTACCTGGCTACCTCTCTAGACTTCATCTATCAAAGCGGATGCAAATGTTTTGCTTTTGTCTTCCCAACTCCAGGAATTGATCAATGCCTGGCACATACCAAGCTGTTCGTTCTTATTGACTGTCAAAAACAAAATAGTCCCTGTTATGAGAATTATTTGACTTCCTTTTATTAATTTTTGTTCTTTAGAGTTCAGGGCCATTTTTCCTAGTTAGGAGCTAGCTGAAACCTGTTATATTCCTGAGATGTCAAAAAGGGAACTTGGGCTTCCCAAAGTAATTTAAGTTGACTTATTTCTGGAAAGATCCTCTGGTTTCAAATCAATGAACCCTTTCAATTAACCTTTTGTAACTCTGCACTTTGAAACTTAACTTTTAATATGCAACTAAGTCTGTTTGACTAGAAGTCTGTGTGACTTTTTTGACCTAAAAGGAGAGGATTATGAGGCTGTATGCCAAAAAAGTATTTCTCTGCCTCTGTAATGCAATTTTTCTTCTATAAAAGCTTTGTTAGACTCCTAATGTTTGTTCAGGGCTATTTTTCTGACCCCAGAATCTGTGCTTGAGCATACGAAAACCTAGGTTTTAACTTCTAGAATTCCTGAATTGTGATAGTTATTCGGCAGCAATTACCTTTCACATAAACTTAATGAGAGTATTTTTCCTGTAACATCTAAAATCAAGTTTATATTCTGTTGGGGAGAGGAAGGAATACAATATGTACACTGGTAAGTATATACCAAGGTACACTTGGTAGGAAAGATACAGCATAAACACCTGGAAGAATCAGGGAAGGTTTCAAGGTGGGGGGGGGGGGGGGAGCTGAAACCAGAGCTGAACCCAGAAGTCTAATAAGTATTCTGACAGGCAGAGTTGAGCTGGAAGTACAGTTGAGGGATGACATGTACAAATGCACAGAGATGGGAGATGGATCCTCTGTTCAGAGAGTAGTCCAGAATGTCTAGAAAAGATGGTTTGTAAAGGATAATATGAAATAAAGTAAGGTAAGAAGATTGCATTCAGATTATGGAGATTCTTGAACCCTAGGCAAAGTAATTTGTATTTTATCTCATGGCCAACATGGAGTTATTGGACACTTTCTGGAAGATGTGTCTTAAGAAGAATAACTTAGCAATCACTTGCCAGTCTATTTCCCCCTTCAATCTATTCTGCACACAAGCAACTTCTAAAACTCCACATTATCACATCTATGTTTAAAGCTTTAAACAGTTCCTTATTGCCCATTAAAATTAAATCTAAGCTTTTAGGATAACACTGAGGGTGTCCTAGAATATTTCTCAAATTTATCTGTATCACCAAATACTCAACTTCACATCCAATTAAAATCATTTTTTTACAAGACAACTCTTGAAAATTTCCCATAGTTGTGCCTTTCCTGATACCACTGTCCCATTTCTCCACTTACCAGAAATTAACTTAAATCAGGGCTCAATTTGGCCCACACCTTTACCATTATAATATCATAGGATTTAAGGCTGGATATGTCTTACCAATCTGTCAAATAAATCACTGCCCTGTACCGTATCTTGATATTTGTATCATAATATTTGGACCTGCTACCTTCTATCATCTTTAACTTGTTATGTATTTGCATCTTTCCTAAAAAGATTTCAAACTCCTTTATACAAGAGGAAAGTAGTGGAGGGAAGTGGAAAGGGAAGTTGCAACACTGTTCATTCAAGTCCTGCTTTTGACATAGACTATACCACCCAGAGCCGGTAAGTCGCAAATTATTAAGTACTTACTATGTGCCGGGCATTGTGCTAAGTGCTAGAAATATAAACAAAAAGACAGCCCCTGCCTTCAAGGAACTTGCACTCTAGTAAGGGAAGAGAGCTGGGGTGGGGTGGTAGTCATACAGGCATAATACAGAAAGTCCTGTGTAGATGAAATCAGGATAGTATGCGGAGAGCACCTGGATAGATTCCTTAACTTCTCAGTATTTTCTCAAATAAGCCTGCATTAGAAGGAATTTCCTTATATTAATTCAATCACAAACCCAGGCTCTATCCCTATGTCAGACTTTTGGAACTTTCTCCCTTCCTTCCCCAGGAAACTTACCATATGAAACTCATCAATGGGCAGCTGGGAGGTGAAGTAGATAGAGCACTGGACTTGGAATCAAAGTTCAAATTCTGCCTCTGACACTTGAGCAAACCACTCTGGTATCTTTGGGGTGTACAGAGAACATTAGTGTGAGGACTGGCTGAGCCCCTTTCAGGGCTGCTCATCTACTTTTGGTGCCTAGCTGTTACCCAATTTGAATCTGTGATTCCAAGAAACTGTAGCATGTACATTTGCCTGGTATTCACAGTATTTATCAGTACTCTCTGCCCCACTCATCTGACTGGAGTGCAAGGCCATGGTTTCCAGGACTTCTTTTAAAGAGGGGGTTCAGCATGGTTACCCCCCCCCCACATTTTTCACTAGTGATGTTTGCTTTTGGACTTCTTTGGAACTCTCCTTCATGCTCCAGCTACTAGTATCTTCTCTTTCCCTCCCTCCTCAGCTTTTTCAGCTTCCTGTTGGGTGCTATCTTCCATTAGATTATAAACTCCTTAAGGGCAAGGCCTTTTTCTTTTTGGTATTTGTGTCTCCAGTACTTTGCACAGTGCTTGGCATATAGTAGATGCTTAATATTTACTGACTAAATATCTATCCCCATCCCTCGATACATCACTATGCTCTTATACAGGAACACAAATATTTATCAATTGAAATTGTCCCTTAAAGGTCAAAGACTCACTTCTTCACTATTAAATGATACATAGATTTATCTATATACACAGTTTGAGTAAAAAAAAGTATATACAGAGATGTATAGTATATGCTTTTTTATTCAATCTTAATGTGCATGAGAAAGGCAGCAGGGCCTAATAGTTAAAGATAGCTGGCCACCAGAGGCCAGACCTGGGTTCAAACTCTGCTGCTGACACATCCTGGCTGGTTAACCTTGAACAACATTTATAAAGCACCTACCATGTGCTAGGCACTGTGCTTTACAATTATTACTTCATTTGATCTTCACAACATTCTTTGGGAGTTAAGGGTTATTATTGTCTTCGTTTTACAAATGAGGAGGAAAAAGACAAACAGGGGTCAAGTGACTTGTCCAGGGTCACACAGCTAGAGCCTGGGGTCACACTTGAACTCGAGTCTTTCTGACTCCAGCCCAGCACTCTATCCAGTGCATAGAATTCACGTAGTTTGGGAGGAAAGGTACTTCAGTCGGGGAGATCAGCAAAAGGCTTTCTGCGAACGGAAAGTGGTACCTGAGTAGCATCTTAAAAGCCAAAGAAGGGCTCTATGCAAAGGCATGGGGACAGGAGATGAAGTTTGGGACTGTACCTGGAACACAGTGAGCGTTTAATAACAAATAAATGCTCTGTTGCCTGTCATCCCCCAGAAGGTTATGTACTGAAAACGAACCAGTTATGTAGATTTTACATTATGGAGGAGTTCCTCATTAAAAGAAATATCCCGCCATTACGGAAAACAGAATTCTCCTCCTATGGGACGCTAGGAGCGGCCAGACTAAGGGACACTCAGGCTCGCGGCCGGCGTCAGAGAGCCCCGCCCCAGGGGGAAGGGAGGCCGCGACCCCAGCCAGACGGACGCCCACTCCATCCTACCCACGTCCTCGGAGTCCAGGCCTCCTAGTGCACCTAACCTCATCCTCGCACATACCTTCTCTACCACTGCCATCTCCCGTGGCCACGGCCGCCATGGCCAACCTACACCCAGGTTCTTCCTTCGCCGCGCGGGAGGATTAGAGAGCTAGACCTCAGGAGGGGATTGGTACCCAGGATGCCCCGGAAGCGTCAGAACTCTCAGTGCCTTGCACGTGACGCCTCCCTAAGCCGCCAAGGGCTCGGCGTCCCTTCACGTGACACGTTGCCCCGCCTACCTGGAGGAGAGGGCGGAGGTAGAGGACCACGTGGGCTTGTTTGTTTTTCTTCCCTTAAGCTGGCTCCCACGGCACGTGGCTTTTGTTTGTGTTCCCTTCTCTGAATTCTCCTTCCTCTTTCTGGTCAGATGCTACCACTGCACTCTCGCTTTGTTTCAAACTTCCTATTTTCTATTCCCTATCCATAGAAAGTTCGGGCTCCATTCAAGGGGGATCATGCTTGAGTTTTGGGGAAGGCCAGAGGGAGAGGAAGTGGCCATGTGATGTCCGTCGGTGGCTTCCTTGCTTGTTACAATTTATAGTCATGCCCGCCTGGTCGTAATCATATTTGGAGTTTTCTTGGCAAAGATACTGGAGCGATTTGCCATTTCCATCGCATTTTATGTTGGAGGAAACTGAGGCAAACAGTGTTAAATGATATGACCACGGCCACAGTAGAGTCTGAGACACTTGGTTCTTACTGCCTCCTGTCCAGGAATCTCTGGAGTCCTACCTGCCCTGCTTCCGCACACATCCTGATTTCTGAAGCTGGCTGCCCTTTGTCCCTTGGCGTAATGTCCGGATCTCTCTGCCATAGCAGTTTAAGTGAGCGGCCTAGGAACCAGAGGTTCAGACATGCTGTGCTTCTTTATTTGTAGCGTGACTCATATGGCTCTCCTGACAGATTCAGGTCACCTGACCTGTGTTACTTACAAACAGGCGTCAGGTTTGAATTTACATATCCAAACTGGTGAGCTGGATGTCACACACACACCCTGTTTACCAGTTAACTTTATAGAGATCCACTTTTGATCAAAAGTCAATCAATAAGTATTGATTGCCTTGAAAAAAAGAAAATAATACTTCCATCGAGGAATTTATAATTTTGTTAGGCACAAAGTATATGCTTAAAATATGTAAAAAAAAATTATAAAGTTGTGATAAGTGATGAATAAGCGTTAAGGACCGCTAAGTACTATAGGAGTTCAGAGAAGAAAAGCATAATTTAGTTTCGAGGAAAACTAAAAACCTGGAGGAACAGAATATTTTTATGTTAAAATAATTTGTGTCTGTCTTTATCTTCCACTAGCACGCTCCCAATGTCCCCAGGTTTTTAGTTCCCTTTGATAAAATGTAAGCTCTTGAAGGTAGGGAAAAGTCTTTTTCCTTGTATCTGTATCCTTGGCTCTCAGCACCGTGCCTGACACATAGTAAACAATAAGTGTTAATTGCGGCTTTTCAGAATATATAAATCCAGTAAATAAACAAGTAGCGGCGTAAATGGTCTAAGATGGGGGGGGGGGGGGGGTTGAGGGAGAAGGCGGGGACCCTAGGTTGAAGTTCCAGTTTTGTTCCTGGCTAGTGCTCCTTTTCTGGAGCTCAGGTCGTACCGTGATGGAGGAAGTGAAGAGCCAGTCTAAAGTTGATCCTAGTTCTACCCAGGATCCCTGATCCCAAATGACCTAATGTCCCTTCCCGTCTGGTGATTCCATGAAATTACAAACAACCCGATGCTACTTGGCAGAGCTGTTCACCAAGCACATGACGCACGCCCAGGCATTTCCTTCAACCGTGGCCCCGCGAGCCGGTTGTCCAAACAGCAAGCAATCAGAAGACGCTTCTCGGACGTCTGGCGCCAGAGTGCAGGTTGGCGGCGCGGCTCCTCCCTCCCGCGGCCCCGGTTCCCGCACCCGGGCGAGCTCGCGCTGCGCAGGCGCGTGAACAAGACTCCGGGAGCCGGGCTCGTTTGCGTCCCTGAGCTAAGGAGGGAGGAGGGAAGGAGCGAGCTCCGCCGCCTCCGGCTCTGGCCGTCAGTCTGTGTGATCAGGGTAGGGCAAGGCGAAGGGGGGACCCGGCTTTGAGGGTGAGCACCCGGCCCCACGCCGCCATGGGCTCCAGTTGGAGCATCTCAGGGGAGGAGGAAGAGGAGCGGCGGCCGCTATTGCGGCCCGGACCTGGGGTGGGCGCTGGGGCGGCCGGGAGGAGCCGGGATCCGACTGCGGAGCGGCCAGCGGTAGCTCCGGCGGTGCCAGCGGTGCCGGTGCAGGTCTTAGCCGGGCCTGCGCGCGTGTACGGGCGTCGCTGGCTCGTACTGCTGCTCTTTTCGTTGCTGGCCTTCCTGCAGGGCCTGGTATGGAACACCTGGGGCCCCATCCAGAACTCGGCTCGCCGGGCCTATGGCTTCTCCAGCTGGGACATCGCGCTGCTTGTGCTCTGGGGACCCATCGGCTTCGTGCCCTGTTTCGCCTTCATGTGGTTGCTGGACAAGAGAGGTGAGCAGTGGTGGCCGGGGTACACACCCCCAACACACACACACAGACACACACAGCCAAATAGCTCAAAACATATAACACATACCCAAACATACCCCAGATCACAGGCAGGCATACACAAACATGCAACACAGGCACATATGCTACACCCCTTAAGCACTAAGTAACCCACTCAGGTGTGCCCACACAAACACAGGTACACATGATAAACACCCAAACATACAATATATAACCAAACACATCCTGAACTCCAAGACACACCTAACACTGCCCGATACTCCCCCAGTGATCCAAACATCCCTACAAACACATACACCTCCCCATCACAAACTCAAACACTGCCCCCCCACAACCTAGAACCTCAAGACTTCCCAAACACACTCAAAGGGCCCAAATACTTTCACTCCAAAAGTCCCCCACAAACATATACAAAACGTCTAAGCACTCACAGCTGAATACTGCCCCCCCATCCAAGGCACTCCCTAAACACTCACTTCTGCCCAAATACTTCCCTCACTAATTGCCTCCTCACACACATCCAGACAACCCTAAAAATACACGATCTTCCCAACACACATCTAATTCTTCTTGATACACACTAACTCCAAGACACTCCCCAAACAGCATCCCAGGCACCCCCAAATATACTCCTAAGCACCTCCTCACATAACCTATCTCCCCCTAAAAGTGTTGGAGATTGTCGGATAAGGGAGTGCCCTGAGCATTCTATCTCATAGATATTAAGCCCCCTCCCCTTCAGAGGTTCTTTACTTTTTGTCTATAAAATTTAAATTAAAAAAAAAGTTTGGGGAAGGTTTTTGATAATTTTTCAATACAAGGTTTCAATTCTAAGTTTCTCTTGAAATAGTATGTATTTAGCATGCATCTTTAAGCATTATTCTGAGATAAGAGTCCTTTGGTTTTACCAAACTGCCAGAGGGTTGATGATATCAAAAAGGTTAAAAATGGTTAAGCTGAGACAAATTTAGGAAGAATTCTTGCATCACATTTCAGTTTGTAATGTCTAGGAGGGTTACTATTACGTAACACCAAGGATCAGATCCTCTCTGAAAGTTCCTACTTTTACAGATGGTGAGGAAAGTGGCAAGTTATACATTCCAAAGTATAATATATGTCTGTTATTTATTCCTCCTCTTTCTTGGTGGGTGCTTTGATTTCTAACACCTTTTGGGATGAGAGGTCAGGGACATCTCAAGTTTGATAAGAATCCAATTACAAATGAGTAATGAGAAGTTACTTAGAAATAGGCATCAGCACTGTAGATCTCTGTTAGGATCTCAGGTCTGGGTTGAACTTATTGAGAGGCTGTGAGCCAGAAACTTGGCCCAACCAAGTCTGATGTCCTTTTAGGTAAATTACCAAAGCTAAATGTCTTCTCATCTTGGGCAAATTTGGTTTTAAGAATAAATAGCCATATGGTTCAGTGGCTTGAGAGCCAGGCCAAGAACAGGAGGTCTTTGGTTCAAAGGTGACCTCAGACATTTTCTAGCTGTGTGACTGTGGGAAAGTCACTTAACCCCCACCCATTTTTCCTGCTCTTAATGCTCATCTGCCTTGAAACTGATATACAGCATTGATTCTAAGAAAGAAGGTAAGAGTTTAAATAATAACAACAATAGGGCTTTTACTGCCAAGACTAGTTAGTGTTGCTTAGACCAAGGCCTCTTTCACCAGACCTAGAGCATAATATGTATTCTTTGTGTTTGGAGATGGAGAGAAGATCATCTGAATGTGTCCAGGGCTTACAGGGTGCATCCATCTGGTGTTTATTGGAATATCTACCCTTCCTGCCCCCAGCTTCTTAGAGTTTTGAGAGTGCCAGGATCCACTTCATTATTACAGAACCCTGTAAAAGTAGAGACTCAGATTATTTGGTAGTTCTTTGAATAGTTTGTGACTAATAAACTCCTATCTCATTCTCTCCTAATTCTTGTGATTCTTGGGCTACTGGTTTAAAAAAATCTTCCTCTTTCAAAACTTTCATTCTCATTTTGCTTTGTTCTACTCTCTTGATCCCTCGGTCTTCTGCCATCCCCTCTGTTGAGCACTCTGAAATCCTGATCTAACATTAGACGAGTTCCCCTCGACATAGATCTCTTTAAAGACTTTTTTTGTCATTGTTGCTTCTCTTTTTTCATTTCACCATCACTTCCTAATAACCCTTCTCCTAAGAACACTTCTTAGTAACAAAGAAGCCCATTACAAAGCAACACATTTACTGTGTTGAACTTTGAATGCCTCATTCCTTTCCCATAATCTATCACCTAGTGAGGAAAAAGAAATGTTTCATCAGCTAGTATGTTTCATGTCATCTGTTGTCACCATTGTGCATGCATTGTTGATTTGAATCATGATGTCATGTAGAGTTCTTTTCCATTACATTATTGTGGTGTTTACATATATCATTCTCTTGGTTCTGTTTCAATTCTATTTCTGCCACTTAACTTCTGTATGACCTTGGGTAAGTCACTTTACTCTCTGGGTCTCAATTTCAGCGTCTATAAAATAAGGAAGTTAGACTAGATGAGTTCTAAGGCATGTTTCTAGCTTTAAGCCAATAGACTTATGATCTCTTAATTAATTGCCAAATCCTATGGTCTTTTCTTGGCCTCATTCTCCTTAACTTTTTTGTAGCTTTTTACCATTCCCTGGCTGTAGGAATCCTTATTTTTATGTAAGATTGAGCTCAGGTGCTACATGAGAATTGAGAAGCTTTTGCTAATCATTCCAGGTGTTAGTGCTCTCCACCTTTCTCAAGTTACTTTGTATTTTTAAATCTGTGTATCTGTTTGTGATCTCATAGGTGAATGTAAGTTCTTTGAAGGGGGTGGGGGGGTTGTTTTTATTTTCCCAGTGTCTTGCTTGTACAAGTACACAGTTAATAAATATTTACTGGTGATACTTTGGCAACAATATGGTATTGGGTTGCTTTTAGATTTGTTAGTGATACAAACACTGCAACCAGATAAATTACTACTGCCAAGTGTGGCAAGATGGCCAAAAAGCTAATGCAATCTCAGACTTTATTATAAGAAATATGGTCAGAATTTCCAGAATACTGTATCTGGAATATGGCTCTCAGTTCTGAGTACTATCATCTTTTAAAATACAACCAATCACTTGGATTTTATCCAGAAGAAAGTAATAGAAATAGTGGCAGATCTGAAAGCTATGTATTTGGGTAGAAGGACTTGGGATTGTCTGGCTTAGAGAAAATTTAGGCAGGAACAGAATATTCGAAGGCCTCTAAAGTGGAGGAGAGATTAGGTTTGCCTTTCTTGTTCCAGGCAGCAAATAGCTGGCTACTCATATAAAGAATTGTGTTGAGGTTTGCTTTGCCAAGTCCAGTCAGAAAACTGTTAACTTTTGTCCCATGACAGATGCAAAAGTTGAATAGTTTGGGGGTTTTTTTGGAGGGGGTGAAGGGGGATGCAGTTGGTAAAGTGACTAAAATGGCTAGGCTCTATTGGGATGACTAGAATATAGGATGAGAGCTTGAGGGTATGGTAGGGGAAGTGGAAGTTTTAAAATTCTTTTTTTTTTTAATCCTTCCCTTCTGCCTTAGAAGAGTGGTAAGGGCTAGGCAATGGAGGTTAAGTGACTTGCCCAGGACAGTTAGGAAGTTTCTGAGGCCAGATTTGAATCTAGGACCTCACATCTCTAGGCTTGGCTCTCTATCCACTGAGCCACCCAGCTGCCCCCTAAAAAATTCTTAAAAGCAAGGATAGCATCATTATTATCATCACTAACATTCATAGATTACTTTTAGGTTTACAAAATAGTGACCATATTTTGTCTTGTTAGATCTTTACAACAATCCTGAGCAGTAGATATTATTATTCTACTTTTACAATTAAAGAAACTGAGACTTAGATTAAGTGATTTGCTCAGGGTCACACAGCTAGTGAAAGAGGTGGGATTTGAAAATAGACCTTTTTTATTCCAAGTCTAGTACTGTAACTATACCATTTAGCTACAATTTGACAGGAGGGAATAGGGAGGAAGCCAATAGATAAAAAATGATTAAATATTATGAAGAAGAGATATCCTAAGAGACAAGCTTCTAAACTAGGCTAGCAGTGGTGTCAAACTAGAAATGGGAGATTACTTCTGTCCTAGACCTTAAGGATATCTAAGTCAAAGAGGTGATTGTTGGCAAGGAAAAGGGTCACCTTATCCTCCAAAATTAGAGCAAAGAAGATGGAAGTTGATGCCGAGATGATTTGAAGTAAGTAATTAGTTGGGAAGGAAAGGAAATTTACAATAGATGGCCTTAATTTTTACAGTGAAATATGAGATAAAATCTATATATAGAACTATATCATCCTATATTTCTCTCCCTCACAGCCAAATTACTTGAAAAAGCTGTCAACACTTAGTTGGCTCTACTTTCTCACCTTCCACTCATTTTTCAGCCTGTTAAAATCTGGCTTCCATTACTATCACTATATTGAAATTGCTCTTTCTGAATTCATCAGTGACTTCTATATTGCTAAGTCTGGTGGCCTTTTCTCAATTTTCAACCTGCATTTCTGTAGTATTTGATGCTGTTGATCATGCTGTCCTGCCAGGTACTTTCTTCTCCTTAGATTTTATGATATTTTTCTCTTATGGCTCTCTTTCTACCTGTAAGATCCTTCTTTCTCTTTTTCTGGATTATAATAGTCCCATAATGGTGAACCTATGGCACACGCGCCAGAGATGGCACACATAGACCTCTCTGTGGGCACACATGCCAAGGATCCAGTGCACCCATCCCTATAGCACAGAGATCACCAGAGTTCCTAACTTACAAAGCCAGAGGGAGGTGTAGCAGGGCTGCTCCCCTTCTCTCCCCAGTAGGAGTTAGTAAGCAGGTCTCTTCAAGACAGGATCCCTTGTGGATAAGATTGCCCCACCCTGTTCAGAATACTGTGACCTCTTAACCTCTTAATTAATTACCTTTGGCCTGAGTGAGACAGAGCCATCTTAGGTCTTTACTACCAGAAGCGACCAATGTCTTTACTATACAAAGTATTTTTGGGATTTAGGAATGTATCTTTTGAGTTTGTACTTTAAAAATGTTCAAAATTGTAGTCTATTGATTTAGGAATAAGTTTTATGAATCTGAGGCTAGGCTAATAGCCCCTTCCCTCTTCTACAGCTCCCTTCCCCAGTTTCTTTCACTAGCAACCTTGAGCAGCTTTAATTTGCATTCTTAGTCCTCTAACCTCTGACTAGGTTGTTCAATTTGCATTCAAAGGGGTACCTGCCTAAGAGTGAACAGGTGGACTAAAAGGTCTGGAAAACACAATAGTGGCTTTTCAGAGGTAGCATTCTCCCAATCAGCCCTGCATCCAGATTAAAACCTGACTTCAACCCTTGACCATTTACTAAAAAGGTTAATTTGGAGGATACCCCCTTTAGGAAGGCTGGAAAATGATGGGGCAAATGTGTGTTAAGATTAAAAATGATAAAGACTGATATAATAAGAGAAATTAGTAGTTTAATTAAAGCCATGGTCATGTTGGTAAAATATATATGGCCGCGCCTGACTAACTTTTAAATTTACCACCGGAGTCCATCTTGTTCCTCTCGTATGCCAGCCAGCCACTCAGCAAAACCAAGAGAGCTCCTCTAGGCCCTCCTCTGAATTTAAGCTGATCCCTGCATGGGGACCTTTGACGTCCCCATGCCCAAAGACCGGAAACCCATTGGAATCATGGGTAATGTAGTCTCAAAGACACCACGTGTCCATAGGGAGTCTGCTAGACACTTCCAAATAGCACTTCCCTGAATTCAAAACAAACAGTGTGAGGTTGATGTCATTTAATCTGAGGGTTATATTTTCCTATAAATAAGGGGTTTTCCTGTAAGCTGGTGCTTTTTTTGCTTTTTTTTTTCCTGGCCAACTTTTTCTTTCTTTCTCTCTCAATAAAGCATGATTTGAATAGTGGCTAAAGAGGATCTACTTTGAAATTTTCAAGGTCCCCTCAATTTCCACTTTACACAGGTTAGAGAGGAGCTGGGTTTGAGGGGATCATAGCTCACATAACTAGAGGGGAGCAGACTAGAGTGCTTGCATCCCTCATCTCTCCCTCTCCCCAAGCCTGAGTACATCACCTATCCCCCTGGCCAGCAGTCCAGTGGGAGTGCTTTCTCCCTCCCCTGGTCTCTGGTGGGGCATGGACACAGCACTTAGTCTTGGGGGGGGAGGGGTAGGGACCTAGCACTCCATCTCTAAAAGGTTCCCCATCACTGTCATAGACTAACATCTTATACTTTGTGCATAGCTGCCCCCAGGGCTCTGTCCTAGGCTCTTTTAGCTTCTCTCTTTACACTTTCTTGGTGAACTCATCAACTTTCATGAATTTGACTCTTGTGTTTATGCAGATAACTCCCAAGTCTTATATTTAGTCCCCTTCTTTCTCCTTAGTCTCTGTCTGCTACAGCTGACTGTTGGGCATCTTCCTTTCTGTCAAACATATCTCAAACTCAGTAAATAAGTCCTAAATAAATTATGATCTTTACCCCTAAATCCACACCTCCATTTTACTTCTTTATCTTTGTTGAGGGCACATTCTTCTAGTTCTTAAGCAAAGGAGCCAGCCAGTGAAAAGATATAGAATCAGGAAATTGCTAATTTTGTTGGAGTAACAGCAAGAAGTTTTATGTCACCATATCACAGAGTATGTAGAGAGAAGTAAAATGTAAGAAGAGTGGAAAGAAAGAAAGGGACCAAATTATGAAGGGCTTTAAAAAGGCAAAAGATGATTTTTATATTTGATCTTGGAATTAATATGGAGCGATGTGAGTTTATTGACTTGGGGGGTTAATATGGTCAGACATGCATTTTAGGAAAACTACTTTGATTGCTGATTGGAGGATTGGATTGAAATGAGGAGAGAAATGTGATAGGAAGACCAACTAGCAGACTATTGCAATAGTCCAGAAGCAGATGATAAATCCACTAGTATTATAGCAGAGTCAGGGGAAAGAAGGGGATATATATAAGGAGATATATATAAGGAGATATATATAAGGAGAGAGATATATATATGAGATGTTGGAAAGTGTAGTAGGAGAGCTGATCAGGAAAACCTGAGCCAGAAGGGACACCTTCTTCAGGAGCGATGTGAGTTTATTGACTTGGGGGGTTAATATGGTCAGACATGCATTTTAGGAAAACTACTTTGATTGCTGATTGGAGGATTGGATTGAAATGAGGAGAGAAATGTGATAGGAAGACCAACTAGCAGACTATTGCAATAGTCCAGAAGCAGATGATAATTCCACTAGTATTATAGCAGAGTCAGGGGAAAGAAGGGGATATATATAAGGAGATATATATAAGGAGATATATATAAGGAGAGATATATATATATATGAGATGTTGGAAAGTGTAGTAGGAGAGCTGATCAGGAAAATCTGAGCCAGAAGGGACACCTTCTTCAGGAATTATAAGGCTCTAGTAATTAGCTTAAAAAATAGAAAAATTTATTAAGTTTAATGCAAGTTAATAATGGAATTGGGTGGCTAGGGAGGCAGGAGCAGGTGGAATACTGCCTACCAGAGGAGATGGGGTTTGGGATACTTATACCCTCCTGACAATAGGGCCCACATGACTAGAGATGGGATAATGGTGGGGTGATAGAATGATGTTTTTGGGACTCTGGGACCTGAGATGGGTCATGTGCTTATGTCCTATGTCTCAGAGTCAAAAGGGGGTGAGCTTGTCCAGTTTAAGGGATTGTTAGATGTCTGAGTTCAAGATACGTGTTCATCAAGAATGAGGGGGAGAGGCTAGAGGGGATATTTCTCTCAGCTCAGTCACTTCCCTCAGTACTGCAGGAATGCAGGGGAAAATGAATTCTTTATATACTCTCTGACCTGGGACACCTTTGGAGTTTTTGTGGTGCCTAGGGAAACCCCATATCAGAAAGGTTGGATTGACAAGACTTAGCAACAATGAGATATGGGATTGAGAAAGAGTAAGGCTGTGAGGATAATACCTAGGTTTTGAGTTTGACTAACTGGGAGGGTGGTGGTACCCTTGACACAGTAATAGGGAAGTTAGGAATAGTAGAGGAATTGGCTAAAAAGATAAGATAAATGAATTCTGTTTTGGACACTTTGAGTTTAAGATGTCTGTGTAATATCTAGTTCAAGAAGTATAATAGGCAGTTGCATATATAACTAGAGGACAGGAAAGAAGATAGTTAGACCAGTACATCTAAGAGTTGTCTTCCTAGCAATAATAATTGAAATCATAGGAACTGATGAGATCAAGTAACGTTGTGTAAAAAGAGAAGAGGACCCAGGACAGAACCTTGGGAGATAACCCACAGTTCCCAACATAACCTGATTAATGATCTAGCACAGAAGACAGACAGGTGGCATAGAACCAAGAGAAATACATGTCAGAAAAATCAAGAAAAAAGAAAAATCCAGGAGAAGAGAGTGCTCAACAGCATCAAAAGTTACAGAGATTTCAAGAAGGATAAGAACTGAAAAGAAGACATAAGATTTGGCAGTTAGATCACTAGAAGGATTGAATTGCCTGGCAGCACCAGAAGGGGTGAGAGAAGAAGATAGGTTTGATCATATAACTTAGGAAAATGTGTGGAAATGTGTTGTTACATATAATTGGTAAAAAAATATAATTTTTTTTCAAAAAGACATCATTGGAGGGTCAGCTAGTTAACACAGTGGATAGAATACCAGACTTGGAGAGGAGAAGACCTGGTTCAAATTTGTCCACAGATACTTCCTAGGTGTATAAGTTACTCTGGCCAAGTAACTTAATCTTAAATACCAAGCCCTTGCTGCTCTTATATTTTAGAATTGATACTAAGATAAGGTAAAGATTTGTTTGCTCATGTGTTTTGTTTTGTTTTTTAAAGAAAGATCATTGGGAACCTTGGAGAGATTAATTTCAGTTGAATGAGGTTGAAAAGCAAGGCTGAAAAGAATTAAGAAGCAAATAAGAGAAAAAGAAATAAAGGTACTTATTGTAATAGAAGACTTTTTAAAGGAATTTATCCATTAAAGCAAAGAGAGACATAGCTCAATAGTTATAGAGAATGGATGGACTACGTGAGGATTTTTGAGGATAAGAGAGACATAGATATATAAGAGAGATCCAACAGAGAAGCAGCGAATAGAGAGAGGTTGAAGATAAATGAGAGTGGGGGTGATAGAGGGAACAATCAGATAGAGGAGATGGGATGGAATGACATCATTTGTGCATGTAGAGGAGCTAGCTTGTTGAAGAGAAGAGCTACTTCTAGTGACATGGGTAGAGGAGAATGTGGCAGGAGGCATTGAGAGCTGTAATACAAAAAAGAAGAGAGAAGGAGCTCTTAACTCAGTTTCCTCTCTACCCCCCCCTCCCGAGATAAGGCATAGTTCTTAGCTGGGATGTTGAGGTTTGAAGTAGAATGAAAAGATTTAGAAAAACTGATATTGTGAGCAAGAATGACTCAGTTAGGGAAGTGTAAAGGGATTTTTTTTACCTCAGAGGACATTGTTAAACCCTGAAGCCTAAACGTTCTTGAAGCCATAGCTTACCTTACCAACAACAATTAGTCATTAGCAGTCAGATCTGGTTAACATCATTAGCTACTGGCCTAGCCTTTCCAAGCCAGATTTATCCATTATCAATTTAAGGTTTCAGGAAGACACAGGCTGGCTGGATTGGTTCTAAGGCCCTGGGGCTTTGGCAGAGAATCTTGGGTTTAAAGGAGACATAACCCAGCTGGTGTGGGAGCAAACCTAAACTTACAGCTGTGGTTAGGCTCTCTCTCTCTCTCCCTATTTATATTCCATTCTTTAACATCTGCCTAGGCTCCTTTGGTTGCCCATAACAATGAGGCAAAGGAAGAATACATATTTTATGAAAAGTAGTTATGAGATTTTCTTGATGATGAATAAACAATGAAAATCTATCTTTTTTCTCTTGATCCATTGAAAGATATTTAGTCAAGAATTTTAGGATGTATATAAATATGTAGTGATGGTTTGGTAGGATAGAGATAGTGATGGGAAAACTAATTAATAAACAAAGTAGCAAAAGTTTAAAGAATGATTATAAGTATTATGTTTCTAAACAAACATACTAGAATTTATACTTTGAAATATCTGTTGCCTCCCTAAAAGTGGTTATTTTGAGAAACTATATACCTATTCCAAGGATGATGCTGTTGTTCAAAACATTTATGAAACTACTTTTTTTTGCAGTTGTTTAAAGTTTATGGCATATTCATTTGAATATCCTTAACTGGTGGCAAATCTTTGTTTTTTAAGATTGCAGTTTATGATTAGAAATTCACAAAAATCATTTAGAACCAAGTCTAATGAGTAAGGTGCTTCATCAACCTGGGTTATATCTTTTTGGTTAAAAAAATAAAGAACTAAATTAGATTCTATATTTTTTCTTGGAAATTTTTCCTCCGTCAAGACATGCCAGTACTCTATTTTAAGTAATATTAGGCATTATGTTTCACTTAGCCAGTTAAAAAATAAAGAAAAGCAAACATTCTATATGTTTTTTCTTGGAAACTCTTTTTCCTTCAAGACATACCAATACTCTTTGGCCATATTAAGTGATATTAGGCATTATATTTTACTTAGTTAATTCAATGAAAATGTCTGCTATGTCCTTAGATTCTTTTCAGATAATAGAACAAAAACGAACTAGTCTCTGCCTTCAAGGAAATTATATTCTGCTAGGGGAAACAACATGTCAACCAGAAAAGTAATTTCCCAGAGGAAAAGCACTGATACCTGGCAGTAACATGAACTGAACTTTGAAGAAAGCTGGGGTTTCTAGGAGATAATCTATGTGTGCAAAAACATGGGGGAAAGAGATGAATGTCAGAGAATGAGTAGACCAGTTTGGCTGCAATGTAGAGTGTACAAATAGTAACTGTTAATAAGACGAAAAAGGACAGCTAGTTGGCTCACTGTGGATAGAGTGCCTGGCCTAGTCAGGAAGACCTGAATTCAAATCCAGCCATAGATACTAGCTATGTGACCCTCAGTATGCCACTTCACCCTTTTTGCCTCAGTCTCCTCAACTATAAAATGAGCTGGAGATGGAAATGGCAAACCACTCCAATATCTTTGCCAAGAAAATCCCAAATGGAGTCACAAAGAGGCAGACATAATGGACAAAACAAGGCTAAAAAATGTAGGCTGCAGCCAGACTATGAAAAGCTTTAAAAGACAAAAAGAATACTCTATATACTTTCCCCTTAGAGCTATAGTAGGTTCCTACTGGAGCTTCTGAATATCCTCAGTCATGTGATTTAGGAATTTGGCAGATGGGTGGAGGGTGGGTTGGAGAGGGGAGAGACACAAAGAAAATTATTATTTAGGAAACTATTGCTATAGGCTGGGTAAGAAATGATAAGGGCTTAATGTATGCAACTGTGTAAATGGAAAGAAGGACAAAAGTGAAGAGAGATTGTAGAGAGAGGTTCAGCAAGATTTGTCAGGCGGTTGGCTATAAAGGTGAGGTAGAGGAAAAAGTGGAGGATAATTACTGAAGTTGCAAACTTGTGTGATTAAAAGGATAATGATGCCATCAACAAAAATAGAAAATTTCAGCAGAGTTGGGATGATAATTATATTTTGGACATTTTGAATTTAAGATATAAGCCTGGAGTTCAAGAGAAAGTCTAAGGTTGCATGTATAGATTTGAGCATGGTCTCCATAGCGGTGATAGTTGACCCTGTATGAACTAATGAAATTACCAAGAATTTGTGTGAAGGTAGAAGAGAAAAAGGCCAGGACAGCACCCTGGGTTACACACATGGGGGAATGATATGGTTAGTGATCAAGCAAAAGAGATTGAAAGGATAGGAAGAAACCAAGAGAGAGCAATGTGTCAAAGATCCAGGGAGGAGAGTGTATCTGGAAGAAGTTTTTGCAAGATTTGCAAGAAGCCATGTCTGGGTAGGCAGGGCTGCCGGTTGAAAACTTGAAATCTTGGGAGATTCCTGATGCCATGCCAGGGCATAAGACTTGTCATCAGTTGGGCTGTACCCCATATGAGGGGGGGGGAAGGGTAGGAGGGAGGGAGAGAGAGGGACCGAGGGAGAGAGGGAGAGAGGAAGAGGGAAGGAGGAAAGGAGAGAGAGAGAGGAGAGAGGAGAGAGGAGAGACAAAGCCCTGGTTGACTCAGTCTGGAGCTGGGCTTCTGGGTGGTTAGGCCAATCCTTTCTCTCCTCAATTTATTGAGTAGGCTAGGGAGCAACCAGCATACCTTGTGATTACAGGATTACTATTTAGTTTTAGGGTCAATTGACACCATTCACCAATCTACTATCTGCAATTTATATATAGAAGATTTATCCAACTAATTCTCTTCAATCAAGCTGCAACCTAATCCATCTATAGGCAAGCAGTGTCAGTTACAGCAAGCCAGTGAGGCCTGGCTCAGCTCAGCCCCAACGTTCTATAACTATTGGACTTAATACTTTGAGTTAGGATTAGATTTTATTTAGTGATTCCTAAAACCCTCTTCCCTTCCCTCAGCTTCCCTGATTATTTAAATAACTCAAGTTATTTTATACAAATATAAAATTGTTATACAATTTTGTTATACAAAATGTTATATACTTGTTATACAAAACTTAAACCATCTACTGACCTTTTGTTGGTTGACCTGACAACAATAGTGAAAGAAGGCAGCCTCAAGAGAGTTTCAGGGGAGCCTGAAGGGACAGAGAGGTGTGGTGTCCAGCTTCATCCTCAGAAGCTGTGATTGATTACCATTCTTAATATTCGCAGTCAGATGTGTTATTGATCTTCATCAGTAATTTGATAACACTGATTCATCTATCATCAGTTGATCGATGGTTAATTACCAGGAAACTAGTTTTCCTGAGAAACCATACTGTGATTGGTTGAGGGAATTCTAAAGGAAGTCTGGTTATACTAACAGACTTCCTGGTGTTACTAAGGAGAGGCTTAAAGCTCTTCTAACATATGGGGCTTTCTGCTTCATTCCTCTGAGCCAGTAACATCATTTCTACTGTTTCCCTCAACGATCATTACGATGCATAGGATTTGGCAATTAATGAATCTTTGGTAATCTTGGA
This sequence comes from Gracilinanus agilis, assembly GCF_016433145.1. Classification (NCBI taxonomy): domain Eukaryota; kingdom Metazoa; phylum Chordata; class Mammalia; order Didelphimorphia; family Didelphidae; genus Gracilinanus; species Gracilinanus agilis. Next base: position 341,766,158 of record NC_058132.1, on the reverse strand, counting down.
GGGAGCAGTTTCAGTTGAGTTCAGAAGCCAGATTGTGTTAAGTGGGAGGTTTTAAAGTGGAAACAATGAATGTAGATGGATTTTTCTAGTTTCTAGAAATAAAGGAGAGAAATAATGTTGCCCTGGGGTGATAGAATCAAGTAAAAGTTGTATCAAAGACTGAACAGCTCCACAAACTAAGTATCTATGGACTATCTAAGATACCAATGGACAATTTGTTGACATATGGAAGTCTGTGTAAAACCAAAGTTACAACCGAAGTGACCCATTAGGTTTGGAAACTAATTATGGGCATAACTAATGATTTGCAAACCCTGACTTCAATTATGGTTAACATTTGCAACCCAAAGTTTATGAAGGATTGATTAACCAGCCTTCCTCTCTGCCCTTCTCTGAGATGTCTGCATTTGATTAATCAATGTCTTAATAGTCTTAGACCTAGTGGAAAAGAACTTTTCCCCCCAGCTGACTGGGTTTGCTACATTTAAGCATTGGTTCAGAAATGGAACAGTGAGTCCAGGTTATATGGAGGGTCTCTAGGAAAATAACTTTCAGGCTAGGAAGAATAGAACAAAAGTGGTTAACTGAAAGTTTTAAGGTAAGTTTGGAGGTGGTAAGAGGTGTTTCAAGAGATTTCAGATCACCAGAACCTAGATGAACTACATTCCAGAGTACTGAAAAATGTGATAAGGGTATCCTAAGGCTTTCTTCTTTATTCTCTGTACACACCTCCTCTTTAGGTAATCTCATCAGCTTCCTTGGGTTCAATGATCTCAATGTTGATGACTTCGAAATTAATATATTTAGGCCTAGCCATTCTCTATATCTCCAAATGCTTATTGAGTAGCTCCAGAAGGAAGCCTGTAAGCTTCTTAAGGAACAGATCTTTTCATTTTGTCTTATACCTTGAACCTATTATACCTACATAATAAATATTTGTTGGATTAAATTGAAGTTAAAACCCTGTAGTTCTGGGGGCAGTTTAATGGCTCAGTGGATTGAGAGCCAGGCCTAGAGATGGGAGGTCCTGGGTTCAGATGTGCCTTCAGACACTTCCTAGCAGTAACCCTGGGCAAATCACTTAACCCCCATTGCCTAGCCCTTACCTGGCTTCTGCCTTGAAACCAATACACAGTACTGATCCTAAAATGGAAGGTAATTTTTAAAAAAAACAACCCTGTGATTCTTCATTCGACTCAGATTATATTGTACTTTTGCTTTTTATTTTATACTTTAATTTTTAATGAGCTTTACTGAGAACTTTTGTTTTCAACATAACAATCATTTCTGTATATAACTTCATCTCTAAGCAATGACTCCCTCTTATAATAAAAACAACTAAACAAAAAGAGCTGATACAGTGACCACATCTGACGATGTATGCAATATTTTGCTGGGGCCCCTCTCCCCTTCACTCTGAAGCATTGTAACACTTTTAAGACTGGTCACTTGATCAACCAGTTCTCTTTATTCTGTTTTTTTTCACTTTGCTTTGCAGCTTTGTGAACAGGCTTTTCCAAGTCTCTCCAACTCTTTTTATTTCTCATTTCTTAGCGTACAATAGGAGCACACAATAATATTCTTTTACATTAACACTCTGTTGTATGTTCAGAGATTCCTGATTGGTGGAACTCCCTTTTATTCTTAGTTTTTTTGCTACTGCAATAAGTACTGCTGTGAATATATTTTGTACATATGAGTTCTTTCCCTCTTTTTGTTGACCCCCTCTCCCCCACCTTAGGTTATATTTCTGGCAGTGAGTCAGACAAAAAGTTTGTTCAGTTTAGTGATTTTTCACCTAAAGTTCTAAAATGTTTTCTGGAACAGTTGTACCAATTCCTAGCCTTTCTCCAGTGTGTTAGTATATTAGTGTATCTTTTGTCAACTTTGGTAATCTAATGGCTCATCTTTCCCCAAATCTGGTTTCATTCCCATCTCCTCCCCTTTCTGTTGGGGATACTATCATTTCTTCTTTTCACATAAGTTAGAAAACAGTCACATTTGACATTTCCTTTGCCTTCTTCTAATGTAGCAAATGTTAACTGTAACTTCTTCCTTTAAAATGTCCCAGACTTTCTCTTCTTTCTCTTTTTCCCTTCTGAGCCCCATAGCCAAAGCCTCACTTTCTCACCCTTGACTTACTATAGCAGTCTCCTACTTGTTTTCTCTGCTGATGAAGTTATTTAACACTAAGCAGCTGGTGATTCAGTGGGTACTGCACTGTACCTTGAGTCCAGAAGACCTGAATTCAAATCCAGTCTCTTGATACTTAGGTGTGTAACCCTGGGCAAGTCACTTAACCTTTGTCTCCTAATGTGCTTTTTATTAAAAAGAGATTATAATAGCACCAATCCCCTAAAGCAGTGATGTTGAACCTTTTGGAACTTTTTAGGGACTCCATGCCATGCTCCCCCACCCCCTATACTGTGAGCCCATGCCTACCGCTGCACCCCATTGCATGCTATGCCTCGCCTCCTGACTGCATGCAGTGCTCCATCCACCCCCTGTGTTCAGGGGCAAGGCTCCTCGGGGAGGCTCCAGTGCCCCATCCTCTCCTTGCATTTGGGGGCCGGCTTCTCAGCCCCTGTAAAGGTGGCTAGAATGTCCTAACCCCTGAGTTTGGGGCGAGCCAGGCTCCCAGCCAGCCAAAGCCAGAGGCCTGCAGGTGTGTGCCCACAGAGAAGTTTCTGCATGCCATCTTTGGCACCATGGCCCTATGGGTAGGTGCTGTTGTTGAGAATCAAATCAGTTCATGTTTGTATAGTGTATTGTAAACTTTAAGCCCAGTACCAGCTATTATATTATTACTGATGATGATAAAACCCTATTTTTCATCATATATTAACATCCCTATCCAAGAATGTGAATTGACTGTTTTGACATTAAATGTAAACTCTTCTATTTTTTAGGCCCTCTCTTATCTCAACCTAGGTGTCCCGCAACCTAGTCTTACTATGTTGAAAGGGACATTGATAAGTTAAGTAACTTGTAGCCAACCTGCCTGTTTGAGAGACTGGACCATCTGAACTACTCTTCTACCACCCTGCCTCTCAGTGAGATTATGATGAGGACCCATTAATTATTGTATTTAAAAATTTCTTGATTGGCAACTGTGAATATGTAAATATGTATTATTCTTATTTTAATGTTCAGTGAAAGCTGAATCTTCTGAGTGGTAGCCATATGTGAAAAAGTACTTTGAAAAGCACAAATGTGATATTTAAAGCACAGTGGTATAATTTTTTTTTATTAGGATAGAGGTGATCATTGTTCTGGGCCAGTGATAGAGAAACATTGACTCTCCAATTCTTATGAAAACTCATTATTATAAAATGGTTCCAATACACATCATAATTTCCCAGCTAAAATTGAGCTATATTACTTTTATTGATATCTGAGAAATGGGAAAATTTTATTTGGTTACTTTAGTAAAATGTAAGATTAAAATTGTGAGACCAGCCACAGATTTTATTATTAATCATAAAGGAATAGGGAAGATGGATGAAAGAGAGAGGAGGTAGATTATTTAGAGAAGTTTTTACCCTAATCTAACTTGCTACATTTAGCTTGCTATTCCACAGCAACCGTGTGGTCCTCCCATTCTGCCACAACATGGAAGTCCAGACAGAGAAATTCATTCTTGCCTCAGTTTATCAAACTTTCTCTCCACCCACTCACTATCACCTTAGGCCTAGTGAGGCAACTGTCTCCTTTCTCTTTTGCCTGGGCTTCAGGGGACATCTGCACCTGTCTGGTGATTCCCTAATGGCCTAACCTAATTTTTGACTTTTCCAGCTGACTATAGGGGGGGCACCAGAGCTTCCATTCTATCCTTGTGATAATTTCCTTCACACAGAAAGAAGGTAGCTTTTACTTAAGCTGACCATCCTAAGTTATCCCATCCTTTTGTGATTTTGTCTCCTAAGAACTGAATTTTAGATTAGTTCTATATGCTTCTGTCCTGTGACTACAGAATTAATATCCACCTTATTATTTGTGTATTTCCCTCATTTATTTACTCTATTTTGTGTCATAGAGCTAAGGGATAGGGATGGAGTCAGTGACCCAGACTTGTTCCTTTATTATTTGAGGGAACTCCCTTTACCAAGATTGATTGGTACAATTTCTGCAATTTATAGTTTCAGAGAGTTGCGTGGAGGCTAAGTGACTTTTGTGGAGCTTAGGGTCAAATAGCCATTATATGTGGGAAGTGGAAATTGGATCCAGGTCTCCCTTGTTTGGATGTTGGCTCTTTATCCCTTGTGCCAGACTGCTTCTCATTTTATAGTTAAAGCCATTTAATTGTGTCACTTTGGGGCAGCTAGGTGGCTCAGTATATTGAGAGGTGGGCCTTAGGTCAGGAGAACCTTATGACACTTCTAGTTGCATGACCTTGGGGAAGTCACTTAACCTGAACTACCTAGCCCTTACTACTTTTTTTTTTGCCCTGGAACTGATACTTGTATCAATTCTGAGACAAAAAGTAAAGGTTTAAAAAAAAGTGACTAGGTCTTGTTTTTTAAGCAGAAATCCCTCTCCCTCTTTTTTTTCTTGAATGAATTAGAATCACAATTGTCATTCTAGGAAAATGGATTGGGGTGGGGATGTAAATTGTTTGATAAGAGGACCTTCCCTACTGGATTCACTACTAGGAAAAAATTAATTATGAGAAAAGGGCAGAAAGGAAATAGGTTTATAACAGGGAACAAATACCACATTTAAACTTTTACATATCTTTTATTTAGGAAAATTGGTATTTCCATTAAACTTCTAGTATGGGAGGAAATGATATTTTATTGTATAACTTTTTACATCTCTAGGGAACACACAAACATTAAAAGTGAACTTAAGAAAGGTACTTTTTACCTCATTTCTTTCCCTGCTACCTTTGGTTCTTAAATAGCACTCACCACCATTGTTACCCATCAAGTCCAAGCTAGATAATAATTTCCTTATACCTTCCAGGTCATATCAGCTACACCTACTGTAGAAAAGACCTTTTAAATTACTGCCCATGAAACCATCCTTTCAGAACCCTTTCTTCAACCTAGTTTTGACATTTAAGCATTGACCTTGAGAGAGAGAAGATGGAGCATAAAGAAGTATTATATTGTTACCCCAGGGAATCACATCCAAGAAGGCAGAAAACTCATGTATATATTCTTATCATAATCTCTCATTTATCCCCTTATGAACAAGTGAGAAGATGTTTTCTTCATTCCCCTATTAGACTTGTTCTCAACCAGATAGCAACAAGACCTTCTTCCCTACTAAAAACCAGAGTTTGGGAATACTTTTGTATCTTGATTATGGCCTTTGACAGTGTGCATCATTCTCTTCCTGAAACTCTTTTTCTCTTAATTTCTTCCACTTCACTCAGAGTTCTTCTTCCTTCCCTTCTTCCCTTTCCTCTTCTTATGCCCTAATCTTAGGCATTCCCTAAGGCTTACTTCTTGACCTTTTGATCTTCCTTTCTTATGTATTTTTCCTTAGAGATTTTATTGGTTCTCATAGCTTTTATTATTATGGAATGTTTAGAGTGTGATCAAGCATGAGAGGTGTCAGAGTCATCTACTGCATCCTGGCCATCACTAGTTGTCCTGACTTTTGTCTTGTCAATGGACTTCACTAACTCTGGAAGAGTGAGGCCAATGCCTTTTTGTAACTCTGCCTCATTTAGATCCAATTCATTCACATCCTCTTTGAAAACAAAGGATAGGGGCAACTTAACACTAGTCCTGGAGACAGGAGATCCTAGATCTGCCCTCAGAAACTTTCTAGCCGTTTGACTCTGGGCAAGTCACTTAACCCTCTTTTGTCATCTGAAAAATAAACTGAAGAAGGAAATGGCAAGCCACTCCAGTATCTTTGCCAAGAAAAGTCCAAACGGGGTCACAAAAATTGCAGAAATGACTGAACAACAGACTTCATCTTAAGATCTGGCTTTTATCTCTTATCTATAATATATACCTATCCATCTGCTTCTAACCTTATAGATTGAGCAAACCCTGAATTTGGTGTTATCAGGAAACTGATTAGCAGTTTCTTAACTGGGCCAGAACTCTGTGTTGCCTCTGTATGTCTACTACTACTCAGGCTGTTTGCTTAAGTACTAATCTCACTGCTTTCCTCTGACCTCCAATCCCTATATATTTTAATGTATAAATTTTTATTATAAGCCACATTCCTGGCTTTTTAATTTATCATCTTTTTTTTTTATATGCCTTCTTATTCCCTTTTCTGTCTGTGTTTCTGACTTTGACCCTTTCCTTCATTCTAATTTCCTACAGGCCATTCTGGCATTGGATAAACCCAAGATGGATAAAGTAGACCTAAAGCATATATACTAGAAGCAAAAGCTGTGGATTTTAAAATTAATATTCAGTATCTCCAAAGTATAATATTTATAGGGATGTATTATTATTTAACTAGAGAGCTAGAGAACACAGGGAACATTCCCCACTCACTTCACATGGAAGAGAGAGCTAGAGGGGCATTACCCAAAACTTATATACCAGTGGTTCCCAACCTTTTTTGGCCTACCGCCCCCTTTCCAGAAAAAATATTACTTAATGCCCCTGGAAATTAATTTTTAAAAAAAATTTTAATAGCAATTAATGGGAAAGATAAATGCACCTGTGGCCATCACCGCCCCCCTGGATCACTGCAGCACCCACTTTGGGAATCACTGCTATATACAATCACTCAAAAGATGCACTTAAACAGAAAGGAAAAGGAATTGTGGGTAATACAGAAAGGAAGTTTGGGTAATGTAGTTTTAGGGATTCAAGATTTTCCAACTATACAAAGAAGAGGTGAATGTATACCTATATTGTTCCTGATGGAACAGAAATAGGCAGAATCTAAATTCAGTCATGGTTTTTGGAACACAGGTTGTATAGAGCTGAGGTGTCGAACACATTGTCATTGGATTATATGGGACTAAAAAGATTAAAATATAATTGGAAAATACTTAACAAAATAAACAAAAATACAATAAAACATGGGTAATGTTACATTTTAGAATTGAGTCAGCATGTGCCTACCTGATCATATAGATACAGACCTTAGAATGATTCAGAGTTGGGCCCCAGGCCTGGTTCACTATTTCTATGTGATGCAGTCAGTCTTAGTCTTGGTACCCAAGATAGATGATCTAGTGGTTTGCTTGCTTGCTTGCTTGCTTGCTTGCTTCCTTCCTTCCTTTCTCCTTTTCTTTCTCTCTCTCTCTCTCTCTCTCTCTCTCTCTCTCTCTCTCTCTCTCTCTCTCTCTGTCTCTCTCTCTCTCTGGCAGAAGAGTGGTTGTTGAGATCTATTTATCATCTCCAGATAATCTGATAAGGACGGCTTAGTTGATAAAGAAAGAGGTGGGAGACAATCTTGATTGTTAACTCATAGCTGCTTCTCCCAAGTGCCATTGAGTCACAAGTTTATTATATATGAAAGTCCAAAAACCCTTTCACCCAGAAGAACAGAGTTTTACACCTTCACAGACATTGCAATTAGTGTAGACAACACACAGAAACCTCAGAAACTTCAAGGTGAAGATAAGAACCAGGCTGGACTTTCAGCTACGTGATTATCAGCAAGCTAAGTCTGAGAATACTATTCTCAGGGGCGAAATGCCCCTGCTAAACTAAGGTTTCAGCCTTGTCTTGCCAAGAAGCTGCATTTCTGACCAACGGGGAAGAATGTTAACCTCTTGACTACTGGCTTGCTAAGAGCTTAAAGCTTTCCAATAAGGCCACAATGTTTTTCAGTCAGAAAAATTATGGATCATAAAAGGGGTCCAAAGAGGAGTCTCATATTTTTATCCATTTGAGGCTCTGTTTCTCTTATTGACCTCCCACAAGTGGTAAAGGATAGGCAGTGGGGACTAAGTGACTTGCACATTGTCACACAGCTAGGAAGTGTTTGAGGTCAAATTTGAACCTCTGACCTCCCATCTGTGGGCCTAACTCTCAATCCACTGAGCCACTCAGCTGCGCCCTAGTGGCCACATTTCAATACTTAATCAGCCTGGTTTTAGCCTCAAGGAAAGGCCACTTATTTATCAGAGTCCTTATCTTAAGTAACTCAGCACAGTAATGGGCAAACTTTTTAAAAAGGGGGCCAAAGGAAAGGAAATGCTCATCTGTCAGTCTGTTTCTAAGGCAACTCTTTTGAAGTTTCATTGTATTGTATCCTACTCATTGTATTCATCAGATTAGGAATAATGTTGCCTGCAGCCAGATAGAACATTTGGTGGGGGGGGTGGGGGGTGGGTGTGGGACTGCATCTGGCCCACAGGCCGTAGTTTGCCCATCACTGGTCTAGGTGATGTCTAAGCCCTCTCCCTTCTAGTTATAACATTCTCTGCTTTTAATTCGTGGCTCTTATTCTAAGTCTTCACAAATCTTAATTTTGGTTTCTTATATTCATTAAAATGCTTAGGGTTCAGTCTCAAAATTGGAAAAATACTTAAATCACAAGTGTTCTAACTATATAATATTGTGGATTTTTTTGTAAATAATGTACATATTTTGGAACCACCACCATCTGACACATCTGCAAAAAGATATTGACTCATAATAAATGCTTCCATTATAGCTTTCATCCTCCTATGCTGCTCTACTACTATACCATGCTGGTACCTCGTGTTGATACAGTCAGCTCATGAAATTATGTAATGCATGGTCTGAAATAGTCATCACTTTAAGACTTAAATGAACACTAATGGACTTTGGCCAAAAATGTGTCCAGTAGGGATAAATGAATCACCTATTCACATTTCCCTCTGGCCCCACTCCTGGGAACCCCAGTCCCATCTTTCGACTGTGTAATCTGAGACACACACACACATACAATTTTTCCTCATTGAATGCATGATTTATGTGATATGACTTGCCATTTCTTAATGATTTCTCAAGATGACAAACTTTAAAAAGAGGGAGACATGAAATTAATGGTAGGGACTAAAAAAGGAGGGTTTGGGTTGGGAGTTATACCAGGTGGATACTTCTGGATCAAGTATTCCATTCCCCAGAAACTTTTCCCTCAAATCCTACATTTCCCCAGGAATAAAACTGACGTTAAGAATTCTTTTTTAAAAATTTTGTTAGTTATTTTTTAAAGGACTTAGAAGAGCCACAGTGGTTGACTTAAAAGCACAGATAACTAGAAGGGAGAAGACCTTAGACATCATCTAGTCCAATTTTTATTTTACAAATGGGAAAACTGAGCCAGTGGGTTGAAGCAATTTGCTTAGAGTAAGTCTTTTTTGAATCAGTCATTATCTCCAAGAGGCCAGATTGAAATAAGGTACTTTCTGCTTTGTTGGATTTCACTTTTACTTTTGGGAAGTGGAATGAGCTGGTGCCCCCATAAGAACCTTGGTCTTTAGGAGGGATAACCCATAAAAGAAACAGAAGTAAAGGAGCTATTCATGGTCTCTTTCTCTCAGCATTTTTCTTACACACACAAAAAAAGTTTTCTTTGTCCTGAATAAGCTCTCCCTCCCCTTATACCATTCCATATAAATCACATAAAGTAAACCCTCAAAGTAGATCTCCCAATAATCCTAATTAGTTGCTTTTGCTAATAGAAACCACAGATGTTAAACTACTTTGTGGCTGGAGTTAAAACCCAGTGTTTGGACTACTACACCAAGAAGTGAACATAAATCAACCTGTTTTATGTTTTACTTGATATTAATAATTAAGGGATCATTGGTTCAAGTTGTGGTTCCATTTTTTTTAAACCCTACTTATGTCTTTCTAGGACAGAAGGTCAAGGACTAGGCAAACAGGGTTAAGTGACTTGCCCAAGGTTACACAGCTAGGAAGTGCATGAGGCCAGAATTGAACCTATGGCCTTCCTGACTTTAAACCTGATATTCTATCTAGTGTGCCACCTAACTGCCTGAGTGGTTGAATTTTTTTTCAGGAATCTTGTATCGTCCTAACAAATATACCAAACAGTAAGTGCTTAATATTTGTAAGAACTGTACTAAGACTTAGGAATACAAAGACAAAACAAAAAGCAATGTTTACCTCCATGGAGCTTACATCCTACTACAAGAGTATACAGCTTATTAATAATGACCAATAACCATACTGGTCTATTTGATGTTTCCTTTTCCTTATATATAGCTGTGGGTTATGTAATAATATCAAATAATAAGAGATGAGAGGGAATCAAGGCAGGGCCTTGAATTTCTCCACTAGTCTTGTATTAATAACTGACATTTTCACTTTTAAAATTGTAAAACATTTCACTAATTTGATCCTCACAACAACCCCGTGATGTGAATACTTGAGGTAGGTAGTCTTACCTTATTTTTATTAATGAAGAAACTGAGGCTTAGAGAGATTAAGTGATTTGCTCAGTTGTACAACTGATACACATCAGAGAAGAGATTTGAATTTAATTCTTTCAGATGTCCCCACATGCTGCCTTTCATCTAAAGAAGATAAAATAAAAGTGATTAAAATAATGATTCAAATGCTCTTGATTGATGAGTTTAAGATAGCCAAGAGGCTACAGGAAAAGAAATGAGGAAGAGCAATAATGATAATAGCTAACATTTACATAGCACTTCTTATGTACCAACCACAATGCTAATACAATTATTATCTCTATATAGATATAGCATTGAATCATCTAGGCCTGATGTGATATTTATAAATGAACTTTGTTGATTAAGATAGTATGAAGAGACTGAGTAATGGTTGATGAGGCAAGGAGAGGATGTAGAAATGATAGAAGTTCCAACTTTGTAAACATTTTTTGGGCAGCAACTACATGCACTGTCATATCCACTGAGGGTAAAAAGACAAAAATGAACTAGGTCCTGTCCTTGGGGAGCATATATTTTGCGGGTATCATATAGTATATTTACAAATAGATAAACACAAATTAATTTGAGGACAGAGAGTAGTCTAACTTTTTTTTTTTGACAAGGCAAGAATCAGGGAAGGCATCATCAAGGCAGAAGGTGGTGCCTCATCTAGACCTTGAAGAAAGCTAAGACTTTTGAGAAGAATTTCTAAATTCATAATTCTTTGAACAGTATAGAATAAAGAAAAGACCCAGATCCAAGGGCCTTGAAAGTATGAGAGGAGTGCCTTAGTAGGCATGGGAGAGATTAAAGATGTTTTATCAAAACAAGGAATTATTAGAATGAAGAGCAGGACCTAAGACATCTGGACTTTAAAACCTCTGAGACCTGGTTTCCTCATTTGTAAAATGAGGGTGGGGTAACACTGCTCTACCACCCAGTTTTGTGAGGAACATGCTTTATTAATGTGAGCTATTATTATATTAAACTTCATATTAGTAATAGGAAATCAGTATCCCTCTTCAGGATTAGAGACGTAAATTCTGAAAATCACAGGCTAGAGCCAAAAAGGAATTTCAAAGGCTCTCTGGTTCAACCTATTCATTTTACTGATGAAGAAATTTAGGCAGAGGAAGGTTAAATAGCTTGGCCAAGTTCACAGAGGCAAGATAGGAACCCAGCTTAACTCAATCCAGAACCAGTGTTCTTTCTACTCTTTCACTGATATTAAATTATAGAGTCCTTGTATTTAGAGCAGTAGAGGACCAGCTCTAAAGAGATAACCATCTCATTTCACAAATGAAAAAGCTGATGCCCCAAAGAGTTTTTTAAACATTTTTTTCTCCAAAGTAATATAGGTAAGTAAGTAGAAAGAGTTGAACCCATGTTGACTCTAAATCCATTATACTTTCCACTGTACCATATATATCTGGAGGATCCATGGGGAGCTCTGATAGGTTTATTCTTCAGGTAGTTATGAGACAGTGACTTACAAATTGGTTTCTTGAACCCCTTCAGATCTTTGGTGACTCTTGAATCTTGCAGGGCAGTGTGATAATTAGATTAAGTCTACACTGGCCATCTTTAGATTTAATCGCCAAAGATGAGAGCACCTTTCAATTCTGAGAGGTCCTAACCCATGTGTGCTAGAGTGAGTAATGAATCAGAATCAATGGTCTGCCCCCTACGCTTTCTATGAGAAAGCATCAATTGTGATTGGATACGCAGGCTAGGGGAAGGCACTGGAAGTGATGCATACATGACCCATATAAAAGAGGGAGTTGAGTGAGTGAGGCTGCTGCTGGTTTGGTGAAGGGGACCTGAGGGAGCTTTGCTGGTTCGTGACCGTGACTGTTCCACGTGGTGAGTTTAAAGACTGAATCTTCCTGAACTTCTATTAAGAACTTCTTTTTATAGACTCTGTAAATGAAGTTTTCTCCATTCACCTCCGGGCCTCAGGCCCTTTAACCCTCGGCTGAGGGTTAAGATCTACCTGTACTAATCAGTGGAATAGATTCTTATTTCCATATTTCCTCTTTCTCTTCTCATGTAAATAAATTTCCATAAAAGTTAATTTTGACTTGAGATTATTCTTGAGGATTGATAACAATTCAATCCTCTGGTGACCATCTTTAATATATTGAACCCATAAAACTTTTTTTTCTCCCTTACGGCAGTGACATATTCCGAGAAAGAAACTAGGTTTCCTCAAGTCATTTTCTACAATTTGCTAGCTTTGGGGAGAGAAGTTGCATCCCATTTACCAATCGGTGGCAAAATCACAGTAACCAGATGCTTTCCTGGAGGTGGGGTGTTTCAAGACAAAGTAGGAGGCTCTTTACAACATTGTTCAGTGGAGGTGGAGGACACTCTAACTGATGTCAAAAACTCAGAAGCAGGTGATTGAGGATTTGAAGGATGAATCAGCAAGTAGTGTTGCAAGGGTCAAATAGGACCCTTCTATTTTCTTCCAAAGAATGACTGATAAGCTCTGGAGTCTCAGTGGGACCAGAAAGAAGAAGAGGGAATAGATTACTGGTTCTCTGAAGTGCCTGCTTTCCTTCTGCTTTTGACTTTAATGAGTTCTTTGCTGATTCACTTGTACAAGAATTCCAGGTAGTGGTTGAAAGGGCTTAGGTTGCCCATTTTCCCAGCTTCTTTGGAGAGGTATCTTGACTTGGGTCTAACTCCACTTTATAAAAGTAACATTCACTTATAAAAGTTATGGAAAGGGTATGAACTTTAATTTGCTTTTAAACTATTAAATGCTTATTTCTTCCAGTGACCCACATCATAAACAGCATGTTGTGAGATGATTTGGTGGACACTGAGATATAATAGTGGCCTTGGAAGACAGAATATCTTGGTGTCCCACAGGGTCATGTAACTCATGATCTATCATTACCTAATAGTAATAGTTTTGTGTGCCATCAAAATGGCTGAAAATCTAATAGTATTAGCAGGCGAAAAGCTAGTAAAGACATTTTTTTTTTTTGCTTTCTAATAATATCTTGTTCTGATTATGAAAAGAATGATAAACAATTGAGTGATTGTAATTTTTAGAAAGTACTTAAAAGAAATAAGCCTTTTAAAAATGTTTTTGGAAATTATTTAAAGATTGACTTTATTATCATGTGTTGGGAAAAAATAATTTTTAATTGGTTTGTCAGAGTAAAAGGAACCTAGAATTCTGAAAGTTTTTGTTTATCTTATATGTAAGCCATTTTATTTTTAAAATCTAATTGAAATACTTTCATCTTTTTTAAATTACATTTTCTTTTTTCAGTTATCATTTTTTCCCCTTTCATCGTTCTGGAAAAAGGAAAACGAAAATCTTTATATTAAACATGCATAGTCAAGCAAAACAAATTCCCATTATTGATTGTATCTAAAAGATTTGTATCTCATTCTGGATATTTAGTCCATCACTCTTTTAAGAGATGGGTAACATTCCTTGTCATCAACATGGTTGGCCATTGCATTGATCAGAATCCTTAAGGCTTTCAAAGTTGTTTGTCTTTACATTGTTATTCTCTTGATTCTGCTCATTTCACTAGGCATATAAGTCTTCCCAGGTTTCACTGAAAGTACTCCTTCATCATTTCTTATGGCACAGTAGTAGTGTTCCATTGCATTCATATCCCATAATTTGTTCAGCCATTGCTCAATTCATGAGCAACCTCTTAATTTACAATTCTTTGCTACTACAAAAGAGCTGCTGTAAATTTGTTTGTACATAGGACCTTTTCCTCTTTCTCTGATCTCTTTGAAATATTAGCCTAGGAATATGGCATTGCTGGGTCAGAGAATAACATCATAGTGGACTAATGTCCTTCTGAACATACAGTTCTAAAAATCAGACATTTATTTGCAGAGGGTGGAGGTGGGGAGTAGGGAGAATCACTAAAAAAAAAATATCTCTATGATATGTTTGCAGCATCATATAGATTTGTTATTAAAATGATTAAAAAGAGAAAAATAATTCAGATTATTTTGTGTTTTAGGTCTCCGAGTAACTGTGCTACTGACATCCTTTCTTATGGTTTTGGGAACGGGTCTAAGATGCATACCTGTATCATCAGACATTGTGATTAAAAAAAGGTAAATTTTGTAGTTTAAATTTAAAAATTTCAGTTGTTTTTTACTTTTGTTATAATTATATTATTGTGCATGTATAATTGCTAGTATATGTTATTATAAGATAAATGTCTGTCAGCTTGAGATTTTTTTTCCTTTTATGAAAGTATCTATCAGTAGAGGGCTCTGTTGTATATAGAAGTACTTAATTTCTTCCCCATTTTTAGCAGGGTTTTTCATTTTAGGATTTGAAAATAACACACTGTTCAATTTGTTGTTTTAAAAGCATGTGTCCAGTTTAGGAAATTCTGAGTTTAAATTTTGGTATCATAAGGAAGAAGAGTTTGTATTTTAATGAAGAGCTAAATATCTTTCCAAAGCAGTTCAAATTAGCTATAGGGACATTATTTTCTGATATTTTGCTAATTCTTGAACTACATTTATTTAGATGGAAGCACAGAAATTTATTCTTTAAAAGTACAAATGGATGTACATATATTCTGCTCTTTTGTATTATTTTGGCACTAAGTTAATTATGGCACGATTGTGAGAAATTAGAGACGGTAGAACTCCAAGGAAAAGATAAGTCAGTTAAAGGGATAAGAGAGAATAGATCACTGATAAGAGGAAAGGAGAAATGGAATATATTCAACTCAGATGTAAAAGGTTCTGTAAAAAAGTACGTTTAAATAAAGACCTTATTTTATGATTATTAGAGATTCCATACAATTCACATTATAGCCTTCTCCTATAGGAGCCTGTACACGTATCTGCACAACACACATTCATCTAATAGGTTATAATTGTAACAATGATTTTTGTTTCTTGTTGATTTTAAGTGGGCTAGTGGAGCTTTGGAATTGAAAATACTTATTTTTAGATCAAGGCTCCTTAACCTGGGGTCCTTGAACTCAGTTGTTTTTTTTTTTTTTAACCCTTACCTTCCATCTTAGAGTCAATACTATGTATTGACTCCAAGGCAGAAGAGTGGTAAGGGGTAGGCAATGGGGGTCAAGTGACTTGCTCAGGGTCACATGGCTGGGAACTGTCTGAGGCCAGATTTAAACCTAGGACCTCCTGTCTCTAGACCTGGCTCTCAAGCCACTGAGCTACCCAGCTGCCCCCCTTGAACTCAGTTTTAAAAAAATCTTTCGGTATCTTTTTTTCAATGTAACTGGCTTCCTTTGTAATCCTACAGATTTTTTTTTTCACATGTGTTTAAGAATATTCTAAGGAGTAGGAAGCTAGTTAGCATAGCAAATAGAGTGCCAGGTGTGATGTCAGGAAGACATCTTCCTCAGTTCAGATCTGGTCTCAGACATGTAGTAGCTGTCACTTCACTGTTTACCTCAGTTTATTCATCTATTAAATGACTAGAGAAGGAAATGGAAAACCACTCCATTATCTTTGCAAAGAAAAGCCCAGATGGGGTCACAAAGAGTCTAACATTACTAAAAACAACTGAACAACAACAAAGAAGTGTGTATAGGCTTCATGTATCTTCCAAGGACATCCTTGGCACAGAAAAAAAAGGTTAAGAATTCCTTTCCTAGAGTTGTTTACATTTTGTATTCTTCCATATATAGTTATGACATTAACCTTGCTTGAGAGGAGAGGTACAACCAGAAAACCCAAAGTAATAAATAATAGATCTTTCATAGGTTTCAAAAAAGCTGGATCTTAGAGGAACAGAAGCATATGACAGGGACCCTGCAGTCACTGTATGATATGATCCTCTACTCTGAGGAATTTAGAAGAGAGAATCCTACCTAGTTTTAGACTTGCCAGGCTAAGGACCATGTAAAAGCCTTTACGGTTTACTAGACTAACACTGAAACATTGATCCACTTTCTTAACTCTAGTAAACTCTACTTGGAGCTTTCCAAGATTTGGGGTTTTTCTTATAATAATAATAATAATATCTTGTGTTTATATAAGTTAATACTTTCAAAGTATTTGAATTTTTTATTTTAAAAAATTTTAACAAGCATTTATTAAGCATCTAATATATGCCAGGCACTTCACAGATATTACCTCATTTTAACTTCATGACGACACACATTATATAGATGACAAAATTGAGACAGAGTTAAGGGGCTTGCTGAGAGTCACAAAGCTAGTGTCTGAGGCCATATTTGAACACCAATCTTCCTGACTCCAATTTTAAGACTCTATCCTGCAAATTATTTCATTTGATCCCTACAATAGCCCTGAGATAGTTGCTATTATTATCCCCATTTTATAGATGAGGAAACTGAGGCTGAGAGGTATTAGGTAGCCTGCACAAGGTCACATAGCTAATTTGATTGAGTGGGACTCAAATGCAGGCCTGTTGACTCTTAAGCTCAGTGTATGGTCAGCTACATAATTATACATGATCAGCTTTCTCAAATTGTTGAGGTGGGCAAGCATTCCCCACCTGAACTCTTCATTTATCCCAGATCTCATTCCTTTGGTTTAGATACCTAAAAGTTCAGAGAATTTAATTATTCTATTGTGTCTTTTCTGTAAGAATATCATTAGCATGAAGCAGGTAGGTGGCTCAGTGAATAGAGAGCCAGGCCTGGAGATTGGAGGTAATGGGTTCAAGTCTAGCCTCAGACACTTTCTAGCTATTTGGCCCTGGATAAGTCACTCAGCTCCCATTGCCTAGGCTTTACTGCTCTCTTCTGCCTTGGAATTGATACTTTGTATTGATTCTAAGACAGAAGGTAAATTTTTTAAAAAGACAATGCCATAAGCACCTGAAAGGAGATAGAAATAATTAAATGGACAGGCTATTTCTCCTCTTTTACATGGAGGTCATAAGTAATATAAAGGTCACAAGCTGTTGAAGGATAAGAATTGCCCTGTTGTGCTGGGTACCAAATGTTGTCTTATGTCCCAGCAAATGAGACCACAATTCCTGAAGGTGAGCTCCGCATGGGCATCTGCAGCACAGATCCAGGCTTGGCTGATTCCATGCCACTGTGTAGTCTGGTTTTATGAAGAACATGTCAGTGAAGGATGCCAAGAAGGAACAGTACAAAATGATAGCTGGGCCTGCTTACTGCAGAGTTCTGATGTGACATTTGTAGGAAGTTCTAAATTATATTAACCAGTTATAAAGAGAACCAATCATGTGATCCATGAGCCAACAGCTCAGTTTAGTGTATCAGTGTTCATAGAATAATTTCTTTTGTTATTGGATCAATCCAGTACAGAGCCAAATTAACTTAACTCTTGGTAATATTTATATTTAATATTTTTACTCCTGATAGCTGATTGATGGCCCTCATTAAAATTAATGGTGAATCTCTGTGAAATTTTCTGTGACATATATTATCCCTAGTTTGTAAGTATTAGTTCTGTACTTAAAAAACTGAAGCTCTTCATTTGTCCTTTTAGAACCAACGTGGCCTGATTATTTGTTTCTCTATTTATATTCAGTGCCTGGAATGTAGGTGTTTAATAAATGATTCATTGATTGCCATAGTGTACCTGAGGAAAAATGGAAATTGAAGACATGTTAATGTGTCCCAGTTTCTAAAAAATTAAAGAACAAATAAAGTATAGTGGCTGAAAAACAGCCCCCATGGGAAAATATGGGAAGTATCCATCAGTTATGACAGCTGTTCTTTTAGCCTAGCAGTTGATAGTCTGACTGCATTTTTTCCCAAAATCTAGCAGCCTAGTTCTAGTAACTTTTGAGGTCCCATGGAAGCATGAATTTTATTTGGTCCACTCTAATTTTTAAGGAGTTTACTACTAGGGTAATGTTTTTGATATTTCTTATACAAATCTGTTAATTCTCTTTTCAAGACTTTGCTCCAGAGCTCTCATTTCTTTTCCAGTTCTTTTCTCTATTGCTGTCATTTAACTTATAATGTCATTTATAAACTCTTGTTCCATTTCTTCCCTTTAAAAAAACCAACCTTACTTTCTGGCTTAGAATGAATACTGTGTATTGGTTCCAACGCAAAAGAGTGGCAAGGGCTAGGCAATGGGGGTTAAGTGACTTGCCCAGAGACACACAACTAGGAAGTGTGTGAGGCTAGATTTAAACCTAGGACCTCCTGTATTATTAGGCCTGGCTTTCAATCCTTTGAGCCACCCAGCTGCCCCTTATTCCATTTCTTCTAAGAATTATATTTGATCTATGGCCAAGATTATTGGTTTTTTTGTTTTTGAGGCTTTCCTTATAGATGTTTTGAAATTATTTTCTTTCAGGTTTGTGTCTCAGGTTACTCTGGCATCATACTTGCTCTTTATCTTTTTTGTTGCTGTTGTTTACATATTCTTCTAGCCTTACTTCCCAGATTGGATTCAGTATTAGGGCCAACTTCAGCACACAACTGTTGGGACTTGGTTTGTTCTTGATTGGTCTTGTCTGCACTGTAGGTATTGAGTACTGTGTTCTTCAAGGATCACAGTGGGTAGCCTGAGCCAGGGAGATGAAATCTTTCCACAGGCCTTATATGCAGTCATTACAAGGGCACTGTCTGACCACTATCCTTTCTGGCTCCAGACCCTAGTTTGTGTCTAGGTAACACAGCTGTAGATTTGCCCTGGGTGGTTCTCCAGCAGAGAGTAGTTGGCCCGAGTCCCTATGAACTAGTTGAAAGTCTCATCAGTTTCAAAGCAACTGTGCTGCTAGACTAGCGCTCTTGTGGACCTTGGGCTTCAAATTCATCTGGCAACTCCAGTCTGCTGGCCAAGCCCGTTTGGAGGGTTGGTCCTTTGGTCTGATAGCCCTTTAAATCTTTGTTAGAATTGTTGTTGGGGGAGCTGAGCTATATCGCTGCTTTTTATTTTGCCATATTGGCTCTAGTTCTTGAAATTCTAATGTGCTTAAAGCCCATTTCAAGGAAAAAGGTTCTAAATTATTTCCAAGTTCATTTTAATTTACAAATTTTCCTTTAAAAAGATTGAATTAATGTCTCTCCTCGACCTCCCAATAATGACAAGAGAAGAGAGCTCAGAGTAAGGATGACATGCAAATCCTATTATTTTCTATAATATAGAAATGTGGTCTTTTTTGTGACAAAATTGAGAAATTTGTAAATTCAAGAGCTAAACCCTTTCCAGTTAAATATGTAAAGCTTAGATTCCCCAAAGTACTTCAGGATAATCCTAGAATATAAATCCTTTAAACTGTGGAGAATTACTTTAAAAACATTATCCTTGATCATCACACAATTTTGTCTTATGTTTTTTCTGAGAAATTTTTTTAAAAGTTTAATTTTTGTCTCTTGTTTTTTACACTTCAGTCATCTGCTATATTGCCTTCTCCAAGAGAACTCCCTCTTGAATCTCAGACACTAGCTATGTGATTGGGCAAGCCATTTAACCTCTGTCTTCCTTAACTATAAAATGAGGATAATAATAGCACCTACCTTGCAGCATTTTTGTGAGGGTCAAATGACATATTTATCAACCATTCTTAGCACAGTACCTGGCATATTTGTTGCATCTTCATTTCAGTTGTGTCCATCTCTTCATACTCCCAGTTGGATTTTTTTTTAAGTTCATTTATTTAATTAATTTAGGTTGTTTGCCCATAGTTATATCAATCATGTTCTTTCCCTCTTCCTCTCCCCCTCTCCTCCTGTAGCCAACGAGCAGTTGCACTGAGTTTTACACTGATCAAGACCTATTTCCATATTATTAGTACTTGCACTGGGGTGATCATTTAGAGTCCAGTTGGGGGTCTTCTTAACAAAAATACTGGAGTGGTTTTCCATTTTCTTTTCCAGCTCATTTTACAGATGAGGAAACTGAGGTTATTAGGGTGAAGTGACTTAACTCTGGGTCACACAGCTAGTAAGTGTCTAAGGCTGGATTTAAACTCAGGAAGATCAGTATTCCAAACTTCAGACCCACCAGTCTACTATGCCACCTAGCTGCCCTAGGCCAAATTTACTTGTTATTTTAAAAATGCTAACTCATGAATTTAGTAACAACTAAAACATTTTGGTACTTGAATGTAATGGAATTAGTTGTTGTTCTTTGTACTTGAAGAAGACCAAAATTACATCACTTGTGTAATTCAAGCATAAATTAGAGTCAAGTGAGGCAGAGTTGCACAAAGTCACCAGCCTCACTCTTCCTGAATCATCCATCTCCAGTGGCAAAACAGAAATCAAGACAACTGGTGATGGCTTGGGGTGTAGCACGTGACCTGGATTTCTTTGATGACCAACCAAACTCTAAGTGCTCCACAGGGCTTGCTTCTGCAACCGTCATGGGCATTGAAACAAATTGTTTTCTTCCGTCTCTTCCACCAGGGGAAATCTTTACACAAGACAGTAGACATTCCTCTAACTCACTAATAGGTTTGAAGCCTGTTCGGTACCCCACTAACAGGTCTATTCTGCCTGCCAACATACCAGGGATATGGCCACCGTACCATAAAAAAGAACAAATATAATGAATATAGAGAAGTATGCAGAAATATGATATCATTTCAAATGATATAAACAGAACCAGTAAAATCATATACATTAACTTCGAAAAAAAAATTGAAACTCAATACTATGAGATTGTATTAGAGTTGAAAAGATGTGTTTATGTGTTAGAATCATTAAAAGCAGGACAAATTGTCCCAAATGCAATTTAGAATGATTTTTTCCACTAATTCACATCTGTTCATCTGTAGCATCTGTCTTGTATAGATGTACTGATTTAGTAGACTGGCCAGCTAACTACATATCCTCACCTGAACAGGAGATATTATTCTTTCGTTTAGTTTTTCCTATATGAATTGACAAGTCAGTCACACTTCAGTCATCATAAATCTCATTTAGGAAGTCTGGTGGTGTTCTGGGTTTGATACAGTCACTCCAATTTCATGAGCAAGCAGGAGCATTAGAAGGATCTGTTTATATATAGGGAATCCCTCTTCCATTGGATGTTGGAGGGGAAATCCTCTAAAATGGTAGCAAATGTCATCATTATACATGTATCTTCCTATTTTATGCCTCACTTGATATAATAATAAAAATGTATTGAACAATTTTCTGTGGTTGCATTTATCAAGGAATTCTGTATGCTTTTAAAATATGCATGAGAATTCTTGTTGGTGGAGAGGTTTTTTTTTTCAAACATTTATTAATATTCATTTTTAACATGGTTACATGATTCATGCTCCTCTTTCCCCTTCACCCCCCCCCCCCACCCCCCCCACCCATGGCCGATGCACATTTCCACTAGTTTTGTCATGTGTTCTTGATCAAGACCAATTTCCAAATTGTTGGTAGTTGCATTGGTGTGGTAGTTTCGAGTCCACACCCTCAATCATGTTCACCCCGACCCATGCGTTCAAGCAGTTGTTTTTCTTATATGTTTCCTCTCCTGCAGTCCTTCCTCAGAATGTGGGTAGCGTCTTTACCATAAATCCCTCAGAATTGTCCTGGGTTACTGTATTGCTGCTGGTACAGAGGTCCATTACATTCAATTTTACCACAGTATATCAGTCTCTGTGTATAGAGTTCTTCTGGCTCTGCTCCTTTCACTCTGCATCTGTTCCCGGAGGTCTCTCCAGTTCGCTTGGAACTCCTCCAGTTTATTATTCCTTTTAGCACAATAGTATTCCATCACCCGCATATACCACAGTTTGTTTAGCCATTCCCCAATTGAAGGACATACCCTCCTTTTCCAATTTGTTGCCACAACAAAAAGCGCAGCTATAAATATTTTCGTACAAGTCTGTTTATCTATGATCTCTTTGGGGTACAAACCAGGTGGAGAGGTTTTAAGACTTCATACTGAGTTTAAGTGTTCTTTGTAATCAATAAATAATAAATACAGTGGAATCTTGTATTCTCTATAACTTTCAGGCAGTGATATGGCTATAAAGATGTGATCTGCTGAAGAAAATTGTTTGCTTCTCCACTCTTCATATTTTCATTAAGGATGTTTGTTTTTTAAACACGTGCCTACCATCTTACAATAAATACTGTGCATTGATTCCAAGGCAGAAGGAGTGCCAAGGACTAGGCAGTGGAGGTTAAATGACTTGTCCAGGGTCACACAGCTATGCAGTGTCGGAAGCCACATTTGAACCCAGGACCTCCCCATCTCTAGGCTTGGCTCTTAATCCCCTTAGCCACCTAGCTACCCCTGTATATATCTTTCTCATAAAGACTTTGTAAAAATGAGATAAAGACATGTGAAATGGTAGTTATTAATATCATCATGGTCATCCATGGTTTTTCCCATGTTGGACATATTTTCCTTTGCCTCATTTAACTTGTTGTACAGTCTCTTTCAAGTGCTGTCTGTCGTACAGCACTTTCAAGCTCATACAGCTGCTAGCACAGATTCCTTGTGTTTGTTCTAGGATTTGTTCCATGTACCTTTCTTTCTAACTTTTAAATGGGTTTATGCCTTGTACCTAAGTTCCTAATTTTTAAATGGCATTTCTGTTTTCTCATATAGTACATTGAGGGCTGAGATTCAAATGTGGTAGTTCTACTGTCATTAGTGATGGAACGTGATCATGATGGAAAAATTAGTAAATCAATTACTTGTTCCACCTCTTTGTTGCCCTACTAATTTTTTAAATCAATTGATACATTTGAGATGAAATGGCATTTCTGTCCCATGTAAAACTTTCTTCACCCTTACCTCACTTTTGTCTACACTGTTCTTTGCTGTTAAACTTTCTTATTTCTTGCACGTCCGATGTCTTTCAGATTAGCATGGAAATCAAATGTTTACTGTCTACAATGGGCCTTATTTTGGTTAGCCCTTTACATCACTGAAACATCAGTAGGAAATGTTGATGTTCAAAATAAATATTCTTTGCTTTTTCTGTTTTCCTCTTTTTGGCCTTGATTTATTTAAATAGGCCACACTGAAACTATTAAAATTACCCCTGGTGTCTTCTCATCTTTATCCTTTCCTTTAATTTGATGTCAATTTTGACCTTTGCTCTCTTGATGGTCTTATCAATACATAAACAGATGCTTTCTTATAAGAAAGACTCCAACATCATTAAACAACCCTTTAATCTGTTAAATATCATCATTGTGTCAGAGAATATTTGCTGTTCACCATATCTATTTTCTGACTTTTCTTGTAGAAAGTAGTCAACATACGGTAGCATGAAACTTCTGATTGTCTTCAGGGCTTCTTTCATTTCTTAAAGTTGAACCATGTCATTCAATATGTATATAGCCATCTTTGCCTGTGCCTGCCTTTATATTGAAGCTTCTAAGTATATGGGCTCACTTGTTTTTTAGTTGTTTTTCCTAGAATTTCTCTACCCCTTCAAACTCTGTAACTGATGTTTGGATGTAACCAGCATTTTTGGTGGCCTTTTTTGCTTATGGTCATTTGTACTGCAAGACAAAATGACAAAGTGACCTACTTGAAATGACACTTTTTAATCCTTGAGCAGAGAGATCCACTGTATCCTTGATTCTTATGTAAGATAGAATTATTGATGGAATAAAGTAGATCCAGAATGGCCCACTTATTTGGCCCCTAGCACATTTGGCAGTTCTTCCTAAAAGGATAAGTCAGAAGTAAACTCAAGCCACTACTCAAGGGCTTGGATTAGCTGAAGAGAAGAGTGAGTTACCATCTGAGTCCTTAGTGTTTTTCAATTTAGAATCCCAGCTTCTGGGATGATCAGAAGAGATCTGCTGCAAGGAAGTTGCAAAGACCAGAAATTATGTAGCTTTGAACAGTTTTTTGAGTCCGTAAAGCTCCGGATTAGTATAGTCTCTCTAATCTTTCTGTTCCTTGCTGTTCTGGGCTAAAGCAAGTAAAAATATCACAATTTTTCTCAATAGAAGATAATCCTGTCACACTAGTTTCATTTTGATTCATTTTAGAATCTAAATTCTACAGGCCACTGGGTAGTAAAAATGAATAGGGCTGAACCTGAATCAGGAACACTTGAATTCAACTTCTGGATTAAGATGGCTGCAGAGTAGAAGCAGGGCGCTTTTCTCTTCTAACCGACCCATACATGATATCTCAAAAGGACACAAAAACCAAATCCAGATGAACGAAGGGACCCCACAATAGGGCGCAGCATTGAAGTTATGTGGGATCTGGGCATTTCCATGCTATAAGGTGGGGAAATAGCTCCCAACAAAACGGGAGTGGATCACCCCTCCCCTACCCCACCCACAGTACCAGAGTCAGAGGCTGCACACTAGAGTTAGAGTGGGGATGGGGGGTAGTGGAAGGAGGGGACCAAAATCTAGCTTCTTGGCAGCTAACTGGAACCACCAAGAGCATGCCTCTTGGAGCAGCAAGACTTGAGACCCTAGGAGGCTAGAGAGCACAGACCTTGGGTGCAGGAGTGGAGCTGAGAGAGGCAGCAGACAGTGGAAGCAGCTCAGCTCTGAGACTCAGGGAAGAACCTCAGGTGGAGGAGCAAGCGTGGGCCAGTTTCCGGCCTTTGGGCAGCTGACTAGGACCACTGGGGGCTTGACCCTGAGAACAGCTAGACTAGAGACCCCAGGAGGCTGGGGAACATAGACCTTGGGCGCAAGAGTGAAGCTGAGAGGGACCGTGGACAGCAGAGGCATAGCAGACTGTGGAAGCCAGAAGACTGGAAAAGTAGCCTCAGGCAAAAACTGCTCCTTAGCTCTATACACAGAGGGTCTGCCTGTCTCATTCAGCATAATGATGACAAGCAAGGCCCAAGAAATAACCACCAAAAAGACCAAGAAAAAAGCCCTAACACTTGATAACTTTTGCACAGAAAAAATCCAGAAAGCAGATTAAAGACATCCAAACCTTCCCCAAAAAATGAAAATTGATCACAATCTCTTGAAGAGTTTAAATCTGAGATCATGAGAAAGATGGAAGAGATCTGGCAAGAAAAGTGGGAAATAGTTCAAAAAGAAAATAACAGTTTAAAAGGCAGAATTTCACAATTTGAAATTGAGGTTCAGAAATCAAATGAAATGATAAGCAAATTGAAGACCAGAAAGGACCAGCTGGAAGCCATGAAGAACCAGATAGACCAGACAGAAAAGGAATACTTGAATTCCAATCTAGCCTTAGAAGTTTCTGAACTATGAAATAGGACTACTAATACCACCTTCCTCACAAGGTTGTTGTGAGGATCAAGTGAGATTACATTTGTAAACCCAGTGCCTGGAAAATAGTAGGTGCTTAATAAATACTTATCCCTCTTTTGATGTATATTTGGTGAAGGTAAGGAAGGTAAGTCAGAAGACACCTTACCTCTTCAGATATAAGCATTTAGAGACAAGTGTGTTACAATGGAAAGTGTTACATTTAGGATCAGGAGGGACTTAGGTTCAAAACTTCGTTAGTTGTGTGAACATAGGCAAGCCACTTAAACCCTGTTTCCTCATTTGTTTTCTCATTTGTAAAACTAGTTAACAATACCTGTAGCTCAAGCTAAATAAAGGCAAAGCATTTCACAAGTATCAAAATAAGTGTCATATTTTTTAGTGGACTTTGATTTCACCTCAAAACAAAAAATAACCTCTCCATTTGGGATAAGGATGTTAAAATATAGTATATTGATTAAAATATCTAATGACTTCATTTTCTAAGCATCAACTCTCTAAAACTGTCACAAATACTAATTAAAGTAAAATAGATAATATTTCAGTATTTCAGTGGGTCCTTGTTCTTGGCTATTTGTTCATGTCCTCTAGTGTTTCAGATTGTAACCCATTCATACACCTCTCTGTAATACAATTCACCCATTGTACTGGAAGCTATGTTCTATAAGCCTCTTAATATTAAAGAGGCTAATGGTATATCTTTTGTTGCTATATGACCTACTTTCTTTTCCAGTCACATATTTCCAGATGATACCAATTCTTGTATAAAAGTCATTTTTGGTAAAATATTTGGTCAAATGTTGGTAAAAGTTCTAGTAACCATTACACATCTCTCCACTACCCTTTGGCAATCAGATTATTGACTACTATCAGAGGTTCCACAATAATGTGTCTTCTCTCATTAGACTTTAATCCTTTTGAGATCAGAGACTGTTTTATTTTTGTGTGTCCCTAGTACTTCACACAGATGCTTTTTTTTTTCATTCTATGATTTTGAGCCAAGTAGTATAACCTGGAAATTATTCCTGTAAAAAAAACAGCTTTTGTTTCAAGTTATAGCAAGGAGCTTGCAGGGAAAGTACTGTACAATTTCCCAAATGTAATCTAGCCCACGTTGTCTCTCATTTTGAATTCTGGACCAGTAAGAGTGGAAAAAAATTTTGTAATTTTTAGGTCCACACCTGAGATTTCTGCTGAAGGTGACTCCTAGTTGTGAAACATTCTTCACAGACATAGGTTGGAAACTCCTCTGCAATTTATTTTGTCTTAGAAGAGTTGCCTAAAGCATTGAGAGATTAAATAACTTATCTGTGGTCATATATCTAGTTTGCATGAGGGGCAGATTTTGAATTCAAGGCTTCTTGACTCCAAAATTAACTATCTCACTATGCCCTTTGCCTCTCAGAAGAGGTAATTTATTGCCATAACTTATATGAATTTGCTAGCCACTTGGTAACTTTTTGCTTCTAAGAATTTTGAGAATATAAAAACCAAAGATGCTTTCAGATGATGTAGAATGAAAAGAAAACTTGATCATAGATCAAGATCAGATGATCCCAAATATATCATTAGTTATCTCAGTAACTCACTTAACTTCTAGGTGTTGGTATTTTCATCCTTAACATTAGGACATTGAGCTAGATGATTTCTAAAATCCTTTCCAGCTCCAGATTCTGCTGTGGTTTCATTTTTCTGATGCTATGTAACAGAAGACAGGCAGGTACAAATGTAGAGAACAGAAGGTGATTTATAGCAACAAAATGTCACTAAATATTAGTTAAAATAGTATAACATGTACCAGAAAAATGAATTGTGAATTTTAGTGTGACATACAGATGTGCACACACACACACATATCCCATTCTTTGTATATTGTAGTAAAATTTTGAAAGACTATAGAGTAGTTGTGGATCAGTGGCATAGGTATATCCACAGTGATGAAATCACACATCTTTGAAAAATGTGAATTTTCACATTCGATATTCATTCATTTATTTATTTATTTTAAACCCTTGTACTTCGGTGTATTTTCTCTTAGGTGGAAGGTTGGTAAGGGTGGGCAATGGGGGTCAAGTGACTTGGCCAGGGTCACACAGCTGGGAAGTGGCTGAGGCCGGGTTTGAACCTAGGACCTCCTGTCTCTAGGCCTGACTCTCACTTCACTGAGCTACCCAGCTGCCCCTTGATATTTATTTTTAAACCACTGAACATTAATTAAAATAAAATTAACATAGCTGTTTCTAAATACTGAAATGTTTTGCTAAATCTCATCCTCTAGCCTGACAGAGCTCCTATTTGCATGGCCAATAGTTACACTTAAAAAGGGCAACAAATATATCTTGTGTCCCAGAGCTTGTCTGTACCTCCCCAACCTCCAACTTGTCTTGGGCCTCAATCAAACTCTCAAGGTTTTTAGCTTGAGGACAATGAGATCTGTGCAGGTGAAGGGAGCTGTGATTCTCCATCTTCATCTGAAGAACTTCCTTGCCTGTTGTCTGGACAGCTTCCCACCTTTCTTTTCCTTTTCTTCAACTAGTATGAAGGGACAAGACTAGAATGGGGCAGATGATCTGAGCTGAGGAAGGGATGGGGAGCAAAAAAACAGAAAGAGAAGAAATAGGAAGGAAGATGATGAGCTTCTCTTATTATTTGAGTCTATCAGTAAGTACCATGTGTTTAGCCTTCTGCTAAGTGCTAGTTGGGAATAACAGTACGGCTTTGTCCTTGCCTTCAAACAGTTAATGTTGTTTTGTGAATACCTATCATAAAGAGTCCCAGCACTGTAAAGCATTATCTTTGTTTTATTTTTTTTTTAATCTGGAAATTTTAATTAACTAATTTAGAATATTTTCCCATGATTATAAGATTCATGTTCTTTCCCTCCCCTACCCTCACCTCCCTCCCTTAGCTGATGCACAATTCCACTGGGTTTTATATGTGTCAGTGATTAAGACCTATTTCCATATTATTAATTTTTGCATTAGGGTGATCGCTTAGAGTCTACATCCCCAATCATATCCCCATCAACCCATGAGATCAAGCAGTTGTTCTTCTGTGTTTCTACTCCCACAGTTCTTCCTCTGAATGTAGATAGCATTCTTTCTTTCTCCTAAGTCCCTCAGAATTGTCCTGGATCATTGCATTGCTGCTAGTAGAGAAGTCCATTACATTAGATTGTGCCACAGTGTATCAGTCTCTGTGTATAATGTTCTCCTGGTTCTGCTCCTTTCACTCTGCATCAATTCCTGGAGGTCATTCCAGTTCACATGGAATTCCTCCACTTCTTTATTCCTTTGAGTGCAATAGTATTCCATCACCAACAGATACCACAATTTGTTCAACCATTCCCCAACGAAGGTCATCCCATCATTTTCCAATTTTTTGCCACCACAAAGAAGGCAGCTATAAATATTTTTGTACAAGTCTTTTCCCCTATTATCTCTTTGAGTTATAAACCCAGCAGTGGTATGGCTGGATCAAAAGGCAGGCAGTTAAAGCATTATTTTAAAGATAGAAAGGAATATAAAATTTGGTGCCTGTCCTCAGAAATGGTCTTTTTTGGGAAGGTTGATAACACAAAATGACTAAAGATATTAAGTATAATACCTGTAAGTACCAAAATTTACAAGATTATAATTTAAATTGTAGCATTTTAGATAACATTGGGGGAAGGGGCAAATCTTTGGGTATGGGGTTACAACATTGGGGGAAGGGGCAAATCCTTGGGTATGGGGTTACGTTCCAATCATATCTATATCACCAAACTAACTTTTCATCCTAGAAGGAATTGGAATAATGAAGCTACCCCAGCATAGAGATGGTACATACTGCCACTCAGTGGTAACAGTTGCTGTTTGGTGGAAGACTATAGGATGAAGTTGGAAGTCAAGAGAACTGAGTTCTAATCGTGACTACCACTAATAGATAAGGGAATTTGGGCAAGGAACTTAATCAACTAATAAATATTAAGCACCTACTACAAAGTAGGCATAATGTTAGAGGCTGGCAATACTAGTATAAAATTGTGACATGCTCTGCTTCTGGTACCTGGGCTCTGATAGGTTAGCTTTTGCCTCATGTTACCCAGAATGAAGCAGGCCTCTACAAGCCTTCTCAGATGTTTCCAAACTATTGCCCCTAGCATTCCTCCTCATTCCTCTCTTATCTGATCCTGGACTGTGCCTCTGGGGTGTAGAAATGCCCTGATAAGTGAACTTCTACCTTGAATTGCTTGGAACCAGGCCTCCTAGCCATTTTGAAGCCTAGTGGCCTCCCTCTTTATAAGTTACCCATTTAGAATGTAAGGGCAGCAACTATCTTGCTTGCTTGCCTTTTTCTTACTCTCCCTTCCACACACTTTGCACAGTATTATGCTTAATAAAAGCTTTTTTTCTTTATTAATTTACTCATTCATTTACTCCAGGAGAATTGCTAGAACTCTTTCCACACTACTTTTCTCCTCTGTTATATGAAGAGTTAGACTGTTTTGATCTCTAAGGTTCTTTTCCCCTTTAAAATTCTACGATTGCACAAATTTGTTGTTTGCTTCTTGGGAAAAAAAAAAACAGTGCCCAAGAAGCACTGGACTGTTAAGTTTATGCAATTGAGTTTCATACCTTGACATTCAGCTTTCATGCTGTGAATTTTTTGACAGATTATTTTCTCCCTGTTCTCCTTCTACCCTTTAAAATTTTAGGAATCATAAAACTTCAGCATTCCACTCCTCCTCCTGCCAGATGAATTAGAGTAGTCCTGCCTGAAGGGCAGAATAATTAAAATACTATATTACAGGTATTAAATATCAAAGTAATTACCTTTTTAAGCTATGATGCACTGTCTGAATGTTACGCTTGCATTATCCATAATTAAACCATTGAAAGATACTGTTTCAAGAATATTTTTGTAATGAAATTACTATGTGACAACTTAGAATTGAATAGCTTTGGAAGAGATGTCAGTATTTTTTTGACCATGTTTTTAATTGTTTCTGACATATAGAAAAGTGTGGTTGTTTTTGTAGGAAGACACAGGAAACCTACCATTTTTGCAAGTTATTAATATTAATTATAGTTGTAGAATTCTGTTCATCTCTAAACCACTATTAGGCAAGGAAAAGTGGTCCTAGATTTTTTTTTAATGCTTTTTACTGCTCTGATCAGTCAAGGCTATCTAATGAACACTTTTACTTCATTTCTCAGTGCCTTTGCCTTGTAAGCCCTGTGGGGGGCAGTGACTTTGAGGCTAATGGGAGGAGTTTGCTTAATCATCCAGTGTCCCAAAACCCCAACATTTATAGCAGTACATTCAAGCCATAAGCTCAACTTATCATTTTAGTACTGGAGCAAAAGAGTATGATTATTCTTCTACCTTAACAGGCTCCTTATGATCACTTCTTTGGGAGAGGAAAAAAAGGGGGAAATAAAGAAAAGATGAGGGCTATGTTCAAGAGATTTCATCTTTCCAAGCCCTCACAATTAAAATCAGAATCACGGTGTTTTAGACCTGGGAAGGATGTTAGAGCTCACCTTTACAACCTGGCCCAATCTACCTTTCTAGTCTTACCACATGTCCCTTCCCTTCATGAACACTATGGTCCAGATACATTGGTCTTCACACTATTCCTTATACACCACATTCCATCTGTCATTGTGATGCCTTCACAGTGACTGTTCCCCATATCTGGAATGTGCTTCTTCCTCGTTTCTACCTCTTAAAGTTCCTGCTTTCCTTTTCTTTTTAAACTTTACCTTCTGCCTTAAAATCGATACTAAGTATAGGTTCTGAGGCAAAAAAGCTGTAAGGACTAGGCAGTTGAGGTTTGTGATTTGCCCTGGGTCACACGGCTAAGAAGTATTAGTGACCAGATTTGAACACAGGACCTCCTATTCTAAACTTGGCTCTCTGTCCTCTGAGCCACTTAGCTGCCCCCTCCACTTTCTTTTTCAAGGCTCAGCTCAAGTACCTCCTAGTATATGAGACTTCTGATTCTCCTCTCACCTCCATTCTACCCTTGCTGCTAGTTTCTTCCTTTCAGAATTATCTTAAATATCTCCTTTAGATACCTATATATGTTGTCTCTTCTCTACTAGGTTACATATTCCTTGGTCAAGCCATCTGACTTTTGTCTCTGCCCTGGCACTTACAGTAGCAAGCACTTGATGGGTATTTTATTGATTGCTTAATTCCCCTACATTTACAAATTAAGACTCAGAGAAATCAAATCACCTGCCAGGAAAATTATGCCCAGTGACAGAGTTGGAACTAGAATCTAGATCATCCCTGGAGTTCAAGTACATGATTCTTTTTCAAAATAACCCCTGTAGTAGGGGCAGCTGGGTAGCTCAGGGGATGGAAAGCCAGGCCTAGAGAAGAGAGGTCATGGGTTCAAATCTGGCCTCAGACACTTCCTAGCTTTGTGGTCCTGGACAAGTCACTTAACCCCCATTGCCTAGCCCAAAGGTTGGCCCTGAGAGCCATAAACGCATGCCGAAGGAGGAGGATGGAGGCAGAAGATGCTGGAATATGGGGTGGGGGCTGAAGGGCCCCCTGGGGCACATCCTAGGGCTCTGTCCAGACTGGCTGGTTGGGAGGTGGAGCCAGTTATGGCTCGAGAGCCATACGTTGCTGACTCCTGGCCTAGCACCTACTGCTCTTCTGCCTTGGAACCAATATACAGTATTGATTCTAAGATAGAAGGTAAAGGTTAAAAATAAAAAAATAGCCCCTGTAGCATTTTGTAATGAAAAGAAAAAAATTTAATGCATTTGTGTACATGAAGGTAATCAAGGAAAGAAAAGGATGGTGTCAATTCAAACTTCCCTGAAGAGAATTTTTTAAGTGACTCCAGCCTTCCAGATACCTTCTAAATAAATTCTTTGAAACCAAGGGAAAACAGTGGAAGATGGCATAATGTCATTAGAAGGGTTCTAGATTTGGAGTCAGAAGACATGGGCTACTTAGGATCCTATAACCTTGTGCAAGTCACTTGACCTTTATGGGCTTAAGCTTCATTATCTTTTTTTTTTTTTTTTTAACTCTTTCTATCTTAGTATGAATTCTAAGACAGAAGAACAGTGAGGGCTAGGCAACTGGGGATAAATGACTTGCTCAGGGTCATATGGCTAGGAAATATCAGAACCTAGATTTTAACCCAGGCCTTTCAGACCCCAGGCCTAATACCCTATCCACTGTGCTACCTAGCTGCCCCAACTTCATTATCTTTAAAATACTGATATTGGAATTTATTTCAGCTTCTTTTCAACTTGAAAACCTATTACAGAATGTTTAATATTGTTATAAGTTGCATATTATTCTCAAATCAATATGCAAATTATATGTATACAGACATATATAGTATCTTTGTGTGCTGTTTTTAAACTTTGAAATATTTTTAATTCATTTATTTTTAAATATTTTTCCATGGTTACATGATTCATGTTGTCTCCCTTCCCTCTTCCCTCCCCCCTCCCAGAGCTGACAAGCAATTCCACTGTATTATCACTTAATAACTATTTCCATATTATTCATTTTTGAAACAGTAATCTTTTAAAACCAAAACCCCAAATCATATATCAATATACACAAGTGATAAATCATATGTTAAACTTTGAAATATTTTGAGAGACAATAATAACGTAGAACTAGGAGTTGAACTAGGAGTCACAAAACCCGAGTTTGAATACCAGTTCTGCTAGTTACTACCTGTATGATGTTGGACCAGTCACTGAAATGCCTTGGCCCTCAAGTTCAGTGGCTGTAGTTACTTTGCATTTATTTTTACATATATTTTAAATAAAAATAGTAACCATCCAACACAGTAGGCATTTATTAAGTGTCCATCATTTGCAGAGCACAAGAGAGAAAACTGAAGCAAGACATAGCCCCTGTTCTCAAAGATATGCAATTTATCTCAAGCTAAGAGCTTGGGTTGGAATGCAATCCTGGCTCCTCATTATCTTGTCATTTCTATGAAAACATATAATTTGTCTGATAGGAGGAATTCAGAGAATCATGGGAAGACATATGATGTAGAGCAAAGCAAGCCAAACCACAGGAACAGTATATACAATTATTGCAATAATGTAAACAAAAATAACATACTATTTATTAAGTTCATTCATATTAATTGCAAATCCAGATTTTGATTCCAAAAATCGTATGACAAATACTTCTTTCTTTTCCATAAAGAGGTGAGGGAATACAGTGTCAGGTGTAGTCAGGATCAGGAGGTACATAGAAAAATAACTGATATAAAAGCAAGACAGAAATAAAACTTTAGGGAAAAAATGACAGAGTCTGTTTTATTATAATGATCCCTTTTTACCACCTGGTTTTCAGAAATAAATTATGGCAGAGAGCTGGGATTGCCTGTACATTGTAATTTTGTTTTATTCATGCAGTGAATGCTAGAGAGAGTAGACCTTTTCCCCCCTCTGGCATGCTGAGTACCACATTTTGAGTATCAAAACTAATCTTCAATAATGAAGAGTAAGTCTGATATCTTCTGTCAATATTGAATTTTAAATAAACTCAATATTTAATACTAACAGAATGTTATTAAATATTAAGAGAGCTGCCAAGATTTAAAAAAATTCATTGTGTTCTCGTGGCTGAATGGTAGTACTATTTGGGGAG
This sequence comes from Gracilinanus agilis, assembly GCF_016433145.1. Taxonomy (NCBI): domain Eukaryota; kingdom Metazoa; phylum Chordata; class Mammalia; order Didelphimorphia; family Didelphidae; genus Gracilinanus; species Gracilinanus agilis. Next base: position 341,732,087 of record NC_058132.1, on the reverse strand, counting down.
GGGGGGCGGGTATAGGAGCAAACAACCACAGTAAGCAATATTCCCAGGCCCACCAACCTTAAAGAAGATGAAGCAAATTATGCACGAGATGAAGTGTCACCTTACCCCCACAGTTAAAAAAACATACAGTTTAGTTTTTGTTCTCCTTATAGTGACATATTTCCTTCTCTTTACCTAACTCTGGGTTCCATTCAATAAAACATTTTAGGCACCAGCTCTGTAAGGTTCTGTGCTAAAAGCTTGATTTGTAGTCAGAAGTAGAATACAGCAGCTCCGAACCAAGTCTTAAAATCCTAAGTCCTCATGGATGGCCAGATCTTGAGGTCAGTTGAGTGGCTCAGTGGTTTGAGAGCCAGGCCTAGAGAAGGAAGTCCTAGGTTCAAATCTGACCTCAGACACTTCCTAGCTGTGTGACCCTGGCCAAGTCACTGACACCTCCACCACCACCACCACCACCCCCATTGCTTAGCCCTTACCACTCTTCTGATTCTAAGACAGAAGGTAACAGTTTAAAAACAACAACAAAAAAAGGATAGCCAGGCCTCTAATTGAGGGAACTATATAAAAGTTGGCTATTCAGTTTCCCTTCCTTGAAGCTGGCATTAGTAAATATTAATTCATTTAATTTGTTTTCCCGAAGATTTCCTTGTGGAAAGAGCACTGAATTTTGGGAGTCAAGTGTTTGTGTCTACAGCCTCTTTATAGCAATGGAAACTGGACAAGTTATTTCACTCCCCAAATTTCTTCATCTACAAAAAAGGCTAAATGACACATATATTGCTTACCTCAAAGGCTTGTTGTGGAGAAAGTGCTTTCTTAATCTTAAATATTAGCATTTAGTAGCAAAACCTCTTTCTCCTTGACTGGACCTCTAAATTAAAAAAAAAAAATCATCTAATCATCATTTTTTAAGACCGAAAAAGATTTTAGAGATCACCTTTCCCTGTTGAAAAAAAACAACTGATAATTTCAAATTCTCCATCTCAAATACTTTAAAATGGGGGAAATGTCTTTTCAGAAGAGTGTGACATTGTAATATCTGAACAATCACACACATGGTATTATGATGTACAAATTTGACTGAAATTGCCACTACACTATTATTACCTTGCTAATATCATTGGTGATATTGTCTTTGAATTCTAAACATTTGGGACAGAAATGTCTGTCAGTACAATGGCTATTTTGCTTCCATTGCTGGCTACAATAATAACTATTAAAGCCTTGCCATTATTTTAAATCTCAGGAATAAAAAACTATATCTTTCAAAGCCTTGGAGAATTCTTTAACTCAGAAGGAAAATAAAAGGTACAAATTCAGTATGTAAGATCTACTATATATATATGATGTGGTGTCTACTAATTCATAAGTAATATGAATTCATAAGTAATAAGATAATAAGATCTATAAGTAAAGTAGAACAACTGTGAGCAGAATATTGATGTAAAGGCATTTTAAATTCTACTTTTTATGCTAAGCACAGTAAAAGTACACTAATCTACCTTTTCCTCCTACCAATATGAAAGAAATGTAAGTAGGAACAATTATATAAAAATAATATGAGGCAAATTTAGGTCCAATATTATATCAGAGCTTTCTGTTTTGCATTTATATGAAAATTTTTTTATTTAAATACTTCCCCTGAAACAATCAATGCTGTTTATCTCTAAACAAAAGTAAAACAAGCCTCCCAAACTCTGGGAATATGAACATCTAGCATTAACTACATTTATAATTATTTTTATGGGAATGTAGGACAAGTAAATCCCTTTCTAATTTAGTATAGTTTTCTCTCTAGAGGAAAAAAAAATTTAGTCAAATCTATCCTGCACATTGTACTCAAGGTGTTGATGGATATCATTAAAAAAGCACGACTAGTTATTATTTTCCTAAACCCATAGAAAGAAATCACTGAAAACTAGAAAACAATACGTACATGTAGTGAGGGTGCTTTTGGGGTGGGGGGTGGGGAGTTTGAGGAGAGAGAAGGGGTAAGAGAGAAATAGAGCAAACATAAACTTAAATTATAGACCTGTCAACATAACTTGAGTACCTGGAAAGGAACTTTAATATATATGTATATATATATATATATATATATATATATATATATATATATATATATATATATATATTTCTTTTGGGCAGTCATCTGAAAGAGCCCTGGGGACTAGGCAACAGTGCATGCAGTTTCTTGAAGGACCAATCATGTCTGTCCAAATTGCTTTCTTTCCACAATGGAATCACACAATAATAACTAACACATTAAACCTGAGTAAGTAACAGACATCTCCAAAAAGAGCTGGAGCTGAGGGAGAGCTCATGTAGATTTAGTAAAACATAAACTATCTGCTCCAGACTTAGAGTGTGGTGGGCAGGGCACAACTAGATCATTACTTTTTTCAAAGCACATAGTATAACAAAAGCTCAGATGGCCAGTTAACACCACTAGCAGGATCCACCTTTGGAGCTTTTATTTCTGTACGTTTGTAATCTAAAGATTGTGTGATGAGGATTGGTTAAGTAGCTAAGTGGCACATAGGCAATGAAATTCATTGGATCATAGATTTAAGCTGGAAAGGACTTGAGAAGCCATTTGGTTCAACTTCTTATCTCATAGATGAGGAATTGATCCTCAGAGGTAAAGTTACTTGCCCCAGATTGAATAGGTATAGTTGTAGACCCAGGATTTGAAGCCAACCCTTCTAATTCTGAATCCAAAACTCTTTGCTATTCCATGATATTTCCTTTTTGAAAAATGAAAAAAATCAGAATGCAGCTCTTAGTTTACAATATCTTCTCCTATGCCTAGTAGATGTCTTTGAATAATCTGCAATAAATAAAATATACAAGAAATAAAGATTTCTGCAACAGTGATTTGTGTACTGTATAGTGACAAAGTGTTTTCTTCTGAAAGAAAGAGCACAAGTCAAAGGGCAGCTGAGGCCAAGAATCTTTGGTTGTTGCTATTGTTTCCCCAGATTCTCCACTTCTACAGACTTTGGGGGAGGCTGATATTAGCTCCTTTCTTCCAACACAGAGTAAGTTGGACACATTAGCAGTAAATATTTGATACAGTTTTACCTGCCACCCTGTGTGTAGCTCACAAAGGAACTGGGCTGGTGCATCTCCCAGGTGTAGCTCAGCTTCATTCATACTTCCAGAGACTTATATTACATTATAAACACTGCTCCCCATCAGCACCCCAGTAGAAACAAAGTACATTCTTTTATCCTTTCCTTTGTTCTTAATCCTTTTTCTCTGCCTCCAACCAGATGGAGTTTTTTATTTGTAGGGTCAAATACTTTCAGCTAATCATCAGAGCATATTATTTATATGATGCATACTTGAAATGGTCTTTAGTTAGCCTTGTAGCCAAACTTCTTTATGTCCTGTGAATCCCAATAAAGTTCACTATATTAATATACCACTGGTCTTATGAATTGGTTCAACCATTTTGGAAAGGAATTTGGAATTTTGCTAAGAAGATCCCGCTCACCACAAGGAAGGTACATATACCAAAGAAGTCAAAGATAGAAATAGAAGTCTCATATACCAGAATACTTATTGTAGTACTTTTTGTATGAGAAAAGAACTAAGGGGCAGCTAGGTGGCTAAGAAACAGGTCTGAAGATGGGATTCATATGTGGCCTCAGATACTTTCTAGCTGTGTGGCCCTGGACTTAATCACTTAATCCCAATTGCCTAGCCCTTACCTCTTCTCTGCCTTGGAACCAATACTTAGTAGTTTGATTCTAAGACTGAAGATAAGGGTCAAAAAAAAAAAGTAAAGAACTGGAAACACATAGTAGATTCTCCTTGATTAGGGAATGACTAAAGCTGTGGCATGTGAATGTAATGGATAATTATTGTGTTGTATCAAATGATGACTGTGAAGACTATAGAGAAGCATGGGAAGATTTATTTGAATTGATACAAAGTAAAGTGAAGCGAATCAAGAAAATACACAATATAGACAAAAACTACAACAATGTAAATAGAATAAATAACCAGAAAGTTGAAAACTATACATACTATGGCCCTGATGAAGAAATATAAGCAAATGCTTCCCTCTTTTCTTTGTTGCAAGGGGGAAGCATAAGTATCAAACGTGTCATACCTGTCAGACTTAGTTGATAACCAAATTTGTTCACCAGCCAACCAAGATTGATCACTTCTGCTGAATTATTCTTTTTTGTGGTTGTTTCTATTTTACTCTTTATTATAAAATATGGCCCTGGAGATTGTAAAGGATGAAAATGATATAAAAAATAAAAGATTGGTAAAAAATTTTAAAGAGGGGAACAATCTCTTTTGGAGACATGAGAGACCCATGGCTTTGGGAAATAACATATACTTCCAGATTTTTTTCAATATATTTATTGGTTATTGGTTTTTGGTTTTGTTTTGTTTTGTTTTTTTTTTTCTTTAAAAAAATCCTTAGCTCTGTAGGATGGCTCTTTGGGAGAAGAAGGAATGAAAGGGGAAAGTCATTTGACACAAAACTAAAAGATATTTCAAAATAATTTCTTTTAAAAAATAGGTGAGAAAAGATTCCAGGCTATCCAGCAAGCTCTTTCATCCCAACAACTAAAACATTAGTATCAGATATAATACTTTGCCTTTGCCAGACCACATCTAGAATTTGACATTCAGCTTTGGGTAACACATACCAAGAAAGATGTTGATAAGCTGGAGCACTTCCAAATGAGGCAACCTAGGATATAAGCACATGGCAAAATATGTAATATTAAGATTGAAGAAATAGGAGGGGAAATAATTTGGAAAAAGACTGGGCTGTGGAAATGGGGGTGAGAGGCAGAAGCAGATGTCTTCACAATACTTGAAGAACTCTGAAGTGAAATAGGAATTGTTATACTGGGCCCCAGAGGCAGAAATAATATGAATGGGAGTAGTATCGATCATTTTGCAGTAGTAATTAGGCCACCAAGTGTGAGGAATGGTGTGAAGAAAAATTTTTCTAATAATTAGAGCTTTCCAAAAATAGAATGGGCTCCCTCAGGAAGTAGTAGCTAGACAATCATCTGTTGGGTATGAACTGTACAGAAGAATTCTTATTCATGTACAAGTTGGACTCAGTAACTGCTGAACTCCTAACTGGGAAATCCTATTACTTAGGAGACAGCTTCCACACAGAGAAGACAGTAGTAGGCTTAGATAAGCAGGAAGTCGACTTGCCCAGAGATGTCCTTTTCATGTGACCTAGTTCTTCCTTTTGTAATGTGTTACCTTTTTTTTTAATGTCATTTCTTAAGAAATGCTTCTTCCTACTGAAGGTGACACTTCATAGCACCAATAGCCCCACCAGATCTGTGTCATTTGTATCTCATTTCCCTTTCTTCTCCCTCCAATTCCAGATTGATCCATGGAGGACAGCTGCTCAATGGATTAGCAGGTCCAACAGTAATGAATGCTGCTCCATTCCTGTCAACCACATGGTTTTCTGCAGACGAACGAGCGACTGCTACAGCAATTGCCTCCATGCTCAGCTACCTTGGTGGTGCTTGTGCATTTCTAGTTGGGCCTCTTATTGTTCCAGCTCCTAATGAAACCTCACATCTACTTACCTCAGAAAGTAACAGCATCCATATTAAGGATCGTATAGAGATGGTATTATATGCAGGTATTTAGAAGTTTCCTTCTTTCTCATTGCATTCCTGCATCTTTCACCTCAGTCATTATATTAGAATTTTCTTAAGCATTTGCAGACCATTTTCACTGTTAAAACATATCTTTTTTTAAACGCTTACCTTCTGTCTTAGAATCAATACTGTGTATTGGTTCCCAGGCAGAAGAGTGGCAGTGCCTAAGCAATGGGGGTTCAATGACTTGGCCAGGGTCACACAACTAAGAAGTGTCTGAGGCCACATTTGAACTGGGGTCCTCCCATCTCCAGGCCAACTCTATTCACTGAGCCACCTGGTTGCCCCCTCAAACGTATTATTGCTACAATGAATGGTTGTTCCTTTTTTTTTCTTTCTTTCTTCAGTCTTATTAACTGATGTCCCTTTCAAAATTGGGGTTGAGGGGATTCTCTTGAGTATCTTACCAGCATCTAAAACTAAAATCATCTAAGCTATAAGGGACAACATGAAATAGGGTCATGACTTGGGGTCAAAATATGTGGAATTTGAATAAGAAAGTCACTTAGCCTCTCAGTGTCATAAGGCTATTAAGTGACAAAAGAGTTGCTTGATAGTTTCCACACCTGGAGTTCACTGCACCAGTGAAACCACAACACTAGGCAGACAGTAAGCATTTATTAAGCATATCCTACATGACCAGAAAAAACAGCCATGCCCACAAAGAGTTCACATTCTCATGGGGGAGACATGTAAAAAAATATATACATTCATTGTTATACATAAGGTAAATTAGAGGCAGTCTTAGAGGAAAGGCACTAGCATTAAGGGGGAATGGAAAAGGCCTATTGCCAATAGTAAGATTTGAGCTACGACTGGCAGGAAGCCAAGATCAGGAAGGAGAACATTCCACATATGGGGAATAGCTAACAAATCAATAGGCATAGAGAGAGGGAGCTATGTGTGAGGAATAGTAAGAAGGCCATCGTGGCTTGGTGACAGAGTGTGTGTGTGGGAGTCAAGTGTAAGAAGCCTGGAAAGGTAGAAAGGGTCAGGTGGCGAAAGCCTTTAAAAGTTAAACAGCATTTTATATTTTATTCTGGGGATAATTAGGAGCTATTGGAGTTTATTGAATAGGAGAGTGACATGGTCAGATCTGTACTTTAGGACAGTTACCTTGGTACATGAGTAAAAGGTGGACTGGATTGGGAAGCATCTTGTACTTGATACCACCAGCAGGCTATTGCAGCAATCCAGGCTGGAGCTAACCTGGGGACTACACCAGAATGGCAGCTGTATCAGAAGAAAGAAGGAGGCATATTCAAAAGATGTTGTAAAGGTAGAATGAATAAAGCTTGACAACCTAGTGGAGTTGTTGGGAGAGTGAAAGTGAGAAGTCATGAATGACACTGATGTTGGGCTCCTGACAGGTGGCTAAGAGGGTGATGGTACCTTAGCAGTATTAAAGAGGAGATTTTGGACAGAAAAGATAGAGTCCCATTTGGGACATGTTGAGTTGTTTTGATAAATCTAGTTTGTGATGCTAATAGATAGTTGGAGATTTCAGATTAGAAATCAGGAGAGAGGTTAGAGCTGGATAAATAGATCTAAGAATCATCTGCAATTAACATCGGCATTATAATTGAATCAATTGGAATATGATGAGATCACCAAGCCAAATATTATAGGAGAAGAAAAAGGTGGAGAAAGAGCCTTTGGAGATACCTGTGTTTAGCAGAGGGGACCTGGATGGAGATACAACAAAGAAGATAGAAAAGGAAGAATCAGACAGGTAGTATCAAAGGCTACAAAGAGGCCAAAATGGACGAGGTTTGCGAAAAAGGCAATACTTTTAGCAGCTAAGAGATCATTGTTGACTTTGGAGAGAGTAATTTCTGTTGAGATCAAAAGTCAGATAGTAAAGGGTTTAGAAGACTTAAAAGAGAGGATCTGAAGGCATTAATATATAGACAGTTTTTTCAAGGACTGTAGCCATTAAAGCAAAGATAGATCAATGATAACTAGTGGTGATGACCAGATCTAGCTAGGGCTTCTTAAGAATAAATGAGGCATGGGCATGTGTGTAAACAGCAGGGAAGCAGTTACTATTGACCAGGCACTGTGCTAAGTACTGCCTAGACAAAAGGCAACCCGTTGCCTTCAAAGAGTTCACAATCTAATGGAGGAGACAATAGCAAACAATTATGTACAAAAGCTATGTACAGGATAAATAGGAAATAAATGAAAAGAGGGAGGACACCTGAATTAAGAGGGATTGAGAAATATAGAAGGTATCTGAGATTTTAAGAAAGACAGGGAAAGCCAAAAGAGAAACATGAGGAGGAAGAACATTTGAAAGATAGAGGACAGCCAGAAAAATGCCTGGGGCCAAGAGATAGAGTATCTCATTCAGGGAACTTAAAGAAGACCAACATCACCAGATCAGAGTATACTGGAGGAATATATAAGGTATAAGGAGACTGGAAAATTGGGAGCAGGTAGTGAAGGGCTTAAATGGTAAACGGGATTTTGTATTTGATCCTGGACATGATAGGAAGCCTTTGGAGTTTATTGAGGGCAACATGATTCAGACTTGTGCCTCAAGAAAATCATATTGATGACCAAGTGGATCATGCACTAGAATCAGGAGAGTCTTGTGGCAAGGAGACATTTTTGGAGCATACATTTTCCTTTTGTATATCTCATTCAATATTAATAATCAGAGGGTACTGAACAAAATTGTCTCCTTTCATCTTTCAAGTATTCTGTGAGAATTTTGACATGTATGAAACATTTTGTTAATCAAATTTTCCTCTACTGAAGCAAATTTTTTTTTTTTAAACATTCAACAAACAGTAAGAACTGGGAAATCTTGTATATGTTCTAATCCTTTCAATCAGTTGTGTAATGGTAAAGTATAGCAGGCTTGTCTGGAGTCCTGGATAAGGAAAGTGGTAGGGTAACACGAAAGGCTTAAAAGGAAGACACTTAGCACCAGCAGGCTTCTAACAGTCCTGGTTTATTCCATCATGTTTTTCCTCCATCAAATTTCTGTTCCTGGCCAAGCCAGAAGCAAATGTATATATCCCTTCTTACCATGGGAACCAAGTTAGCTCTTTAAGGGAACCAAACTAACTCAGTCAACAAAAAAAAAAAAAAAAAAAAAAACAATTTTGACTAGAGCCTGACATCTGGAGCCCTGGAGGGAATTTCTCCCTGCCTTCCTAACTTTATCTCAAGGTTGCGCTTTTCTCTGCAACTGTGTCCTCTTCCTGACCTTTACAAGAATGTCAGAAGAAGAGGGGAAAGTGTTTGGGGCGGGGATTTAACCCCTTGGCTCCCCACAGTAAATGTGATCTGCTATAAAATATCCATTGCAGAAGCCACCTTGTTCCTCATTTCATACCTTCATCAACTATGCCCAGTGCCTATTTTCTTTTAAACCTTTACCTTCTGTCTTAGAATTGATACAAAGTATTGGTTCAAAAGCTGAAGAGTAGTCAAGCAATAGACTAGGCCTAGTGATTAGGGAATTGCTTAAGGCAATGATGGGCAGACTTTGGCCTGGATCTGGTCCATGGGGAATAGTTTGCCCATCACTGGACTAGGCAATTAGGGTTAAGTAACTTGCCCAGGGTCACACAGCTAGGAAGTGTCTTGAGGCTAGATTTGAACCCAGGACCTCCCATCTCCAGGCCTGCTTGACATTCTATTCACTGAGCTGCTTAGCGGCTGCCACCCCTCCACTTGCCATGTATATTTTAAATTTTTTGAGGAATTGTGAAAGTAAGCATATAGATTAGTAGTTATTATTTTCCTCCATGCCTTTGGTATTCTTTCTACTCTCACATACCTTGAGAACTTATCCCTACATAGTCACAAAATTTTGTCACCTCCAGCATAGGCTTTCTCTGTATATATTTGATACAGTCTTGCTGTACACCCCATCTTCATTGACTTGTCTCATTTTTTAGTGCCATTTATTCAGCATGGCCAGGACTATGATGTTAGAATCTAAACGACAACTGTCTTTTGGGGTGATATGTGTTTTATAAAAATATTTTGATATTCTGTTTTTCTGTTTTTATTCTGTATTTATTTCTGTATTTATCCTGCTTCTGTTTTTCATCTGTTACTGTTCTCCTGCCATTTTATTTTTCAATATCCTTGAGAAGACTTTGCTTAGTTTTGTCTGATGCCAAACTTTCTATAAATGTTGTTTTCCTTCCACTAAATCTCACTGTATTATAAGGTGAAACTGCCTTGACAATCTACCTTCATATAAAGTTTCTTGTTATTGTTGTTCAGTCATTTCAGATGTGTCTCACTCTTTGTGACCTCATTTGGAATTTTCTTGGCAAAGATACTGAAGTGTTTTGCCATTTTCTTCTCCTACTCATTTAACAGATGAGAAATGGAAACAAACAGAGTTGAGGGACTTATCCAGAGTCACACACCTAGAAGTGTCTAAATCCAGATTTGAACTCAAGTCTTCTTGATTCCAGGCCTAGTACTCTACTCACTGCACCACCTGGCTGCCCACATAAGGGTTTAGAAGCAAATTTATATTCTGAGCTGAGGTTATCATTGCTTTCATATCTCAGAACTTGCCCAGGAAACCAAGTATTTGATAGCTGAGGAGATTTTCTAGACTTCTCTTCTCCTTCTTGTAATATTTTAATTATACTGGTCTTTAGAAATGAATGAATGAAAAACATTTATTTAGTGCTTCTTGTGTGCCAAGTACTTCTAAGGATTGGAATACAAATTTAAATATGAAGAGAACCCATACCCTTAAGAATCTTACCTTCAGAGTAGGGAGACAGCACCTTTAGGGGCAGCAGGGGCCAAGGAAAGGATTTTTTGTTTTGGAAAATCATGGGACTAGTGAATGAACCTGTAGGAGAACAGATTGACGTACCTTTTCCAGTGGCAATGACTATATTGATCAAATTCCAGCCTAGCTTTGAAATGTTGATTTTTTCTATCCATTTACCTTTTCTTTTTTTTTTTTTTTTTTTTTTTTTTTTTTTGCTGTAAACATCTTGTTTGAATAGGACTGATTGGAGTCGTTTTAATTTGCACACTATATCTTTTTCTCATTTTTGTCCTTTTTTTGTTAATGTTGACCTTTGCTCTAACATCAGTGGTTCCATCGTACAGGTAATTTGGGAATGGCTGTAATGTTAATAATGAGCTTTATTACCTGGTTAAAAAAAAGTCCATTTCCCCCCATCATTTTGTGTTCAACATGTATTTAATCTTCTTGCTCTTTTCTCAAAGGAAATATTCATTATATATATAGGCATGAGGCTTCTGTGTAGCTTGTGCATTTAGCCTCTCTCATTTCATTCCTGAATCATATTTTCCAATATGTTTTTGTTATCTTTCTGGTGTTCACCTTTGCATTGAAGTCATTGAGTGTTAAGGTATAAGTTGATTTAATTTGGAGGATTTTATTGAGTACAGAGAGTTTTTTCTACCTTCTAATCTTCTGCAACAGATGTGGTTGTATAAGCTGCAGTTATTGTGATGGTCATATTTTTGCAAATGCTTATCATGAGCACTATATAATACAAGATGACCAACTGTCCTCTGAAATTCTGTTTCTTATTGCTTCTGGATGCACAATAAAACCTACTCCACCAATATATGCAAGTTGACTGACTAGAATTAAGGATGCATTATTAAGACCTATGTATGAAAGGAAAGCATCTTACTCAAAAAGAGAGAGACCAGGAGTGGTGGGTCCTTTAGCAGCATGGTTAGGTAGAATGGGTGTTTGTATTTACCAGCCTGATCCCAGGGGTTGATTGAGTGGAAGCCTGACTCCTCAAACAGCAATAAGGAAAACACCTAAGAGAAGAGAAACAGCTAAAACCTTGTACAAGAAAAGAAAAACCAACCCCAAAATAGCAAAGTGTGATACTCATAAAATTACCTAACTAGAGTAGCTGTGTCCTCCTCTATAGTAACAGAAGCAATGGTGATGTAAAAAGAAACAACACAAGCTTGTCCCTTGAGATGTACTCAGGTGGATAAGCACACATTCAGTGAAATTAAGCAAGAATTGGCAGTGCTGAGAAAATCACAAGACCAAATAAAAGAAGAGCTCAAAGAAAGCATTGAGGTCAGTGCTTTGTAGTATAGCACAAGAACCTTTGTGCAAGAGTATGAGGGTCAGAATGCAGTGGGGAAGATGCAGGGACTGGATGTTTATGTTGCAAGTTTTAGAATGTCAGGGTAGAATTTCCTCATCATATATCACTGTGACCTGTTAGACTCAGGATTTTCTTACCACTTATTTCTCTTGAGTCTGTAGAGGAGTGTGTATGTACTAAATCTAGATTTTTGTATATTCATGATTTCTTTCTAAAACAGATTAATTAATCATCAGATAATCATCTGTGGACTTGGTTTAAATTTTTTTTTCCCCACTCACCTACCTTTTATTCTTCAAAAAATTTTAAAGGGGTTTTTATGTTTTTACATCACTTAGATTTTTCTCTATATTCTTCTTACCTTACTTTCCCATTCCTCTGAAAAAGCCAGTATAGGGTATGGGAAAATGCCCTTAGGTTGAATTAAGAAAATTGCTTACCTAGTTTATATAACAGTATTCTTTATTTCTATAGTGCATTACAGGTGCAAAGAACTTTCTCATTTGTTTTCTCAGTTGAATTGCACAAAAACCTATGGAATTCCGAGTTTGAGAAAACAAAATCGAAGTTGAAAAAGTCACTCATCTAGTAACTAGCCCACCTAAACCTAGGTCTTAGGACAGCAAGTCTAATTCACTGTCTTCTCCACCATTCTGGCTCTCCTAAGAGGCAATGAGAAATAAACACAGAGGTTTCAAGTAACCAAACAGATTTGCAAACTTGGTCATGTTCTTAAAATATGCACAAAATTGTTTTGTTGTAATATTAAATGTAATTTATAGGAAGTAAGAATGACACTTCCTGGAAATCCTTAGCAAAGGGACTTACTAATAATAGCTCCCTTTTATATAATGCTTTAAAGGTTGGAAGGGACTGTACACATATTATCACATTTGATCTTCACAACAATCTCGGTGCTATTATTATGCTCTTTACTATGCAGTTTCTCTGCTTAATTATGCAATTTACCTGTGAGGAAACGAAATCCAAATCATCTTAAGTGATTTGCCCAGGTTACACGCATAGCTTATAACAACCCTGCCTGTTTGGCTTCTTATCACAGCCATATGTTTGGACTTCATCGATTTGGAATTCATCAATCATTTGGTGTGTTGTGGAATAATTTATTGTTAAATATTTTAATTATTTGTTATTTAATTGAATTAAGTAATTTAATGCTAAATAATTTTAATATTAACTTAAGCATATTTAATTATGAAAGTAAATCTTCAAATAGTTTCTACTCCAAAGATAAAATATAAATTATTTTTAAAATTATTTTAAAATTTTAGATTATTCTTACCACTACCTCCCTCCATTAATACAAAACAACCAAAAATTGACTGCATTCTTTTGGAATGAGAAATTCTGAAGTTGTCTAGTATGTGGATAAGGGAACTTCAGTAAGGAAGAAAAGCTGAGCATCAGAATGGCATTCCAGTGCAAGATTCAAAATTGTCAATTTGTAACTGCAGCCTTGAATAAAATTCTTTTTATTTAAATGTTATGTAAATTTGTCTCACTTTATGAACAGTATTTTCTTTTTTATATTAAAGTTCTCATGTATCTCCCTTCCTCCTTTCCATCCTGAACTAGAGGACAGTTTTTTTCTTAAAAATACAAAATTAATTATAAACTAACAGTCATGTAGTTCAAGGGTTCTAAACTGAAATCCTAAGCTTTTTTTTTTTAACCCTTACTTTCTGTCTTAGAATCAATACTAAATATTGATTCCAAGATAGAAGAACAATAACAATAGGCAATGGGGGTTATGTGACTTGCCCAGGGTCACACAGCTAGGATGTTTCTGAGATGAGATTTGAACCCAGGCCTCCCATTTCCAGGCTTGGCTTTCTATCTGCTGAGATGCCCCAATCATGAGTTAGAATATATTTGACAATTGTATTTTAATAGAACTGACATCCTTTGAAATCCTGCGTATTTTATTTTGTGCATTTAAAGATATTATTATGAGAAGGGATCTGTGGGTGTCAACCAACTTGAAAAAGGACTCCTAATAGTTCAAACCCTTTGGTCTTTTTTTTTTTTTTTTAATAGCAAAGGAAAGTAAGAGCTGGGGCAAGTAATCAACTTTATTTGAATCACAGGATTATTTACTGTAGAGCCAGAACTGAAACCCAGGTCTCCAGATTCTAGCCCAATGCTTTCCCCCTTAATTCTCTATTTTTCTTGTGCAGTGCCTGCCTGTCTTTTGTAAAATTAATTTTCATAAATCATATTTTTCTTTTGACTTATTTGTTGAGCTACTTTAATTAATTTCATTTCTGATTGCTATCCAGTTAGAAATGATTCATAACACATTAGCTTTAAATTTTCCTGCCAAGTAATTAATGAACCATAAATAAACACTTAGATATCAAACTATAAGGAGTTCCTAATTAGAGTAACTCATTTCTGAAAGGATAGTGCTTTTATAATATGGAAGTAATAATTACCTTTTAATCATCTGTATATAATTTGCAAAAGTTGTAACCATATCTAACTTTTAGAAGTTCAGGTGTTTGTTTGCTTGTTTGTTTTTCATATGGAATGTTTTCTTTATCCTAAGTTGTGAAGAAAGGAGATATTATTTGAATATTCCCATTAAGACATCAAATCCTTGGATTGCTGGTTTTCAAAGAATCATAATATGATCAACTGTTATCATTCAGATTATAACATGAGTTAGTCTTTGTTTTAAAAGGATATGATCAGCATTACCAAATCTTAAACCATACTATAAAGCAGCGGTCATCAAAACAATATGGTACTGGCTAAGAGATAGAAGGGAAGATCAGTGGAATAGACTTGGGGTAAGTGACCTAATGATGTAAGATATTTGTTCTTACTCATTCAATTGCTCACCATGACCTTCAGAGAGCATTCATTCTATTCTACTTTAGCCCAGTTTGAAATGAAAATAATCCTTACTTTCTTATTACCATGCTTTAAAAAACAACTCCATTCTGAATACTAATAATACTACTAATACTACTACATAGTACTATAGGGTTAGGTTCTAAGTCCTTATGTCATAGTTTTGCCAAAGCAAATGTCCTCATTATGATCCTATAAAAGTTACCCAAACTGTACCTGTTCATTGATTCCACTGCTGGGCACCTCCTCAAGAAAGGAGGTGAAAAATAGAGGGAAAGATGCCCTAAATACTAGAGAGATTTATAGAAACACTCTTTTGTAGTCACAAAGTACTAGAAATTAAATGAGTGCCTATAAACAAGAAAATGGCTGAATTAAGGTCTATGAATAAAATGCAAAATAATTGCTCCAAAAGAGGCAGCAAATGAGAAACTTGTGAAGACTTGTATGAATTAAGGCAGAATGAGGTAATTAAGAACAACAACAGTATTTGATGACCAGAAAGATTGTGAAAAAAAACTCACCCCAAACGACATTAGCATGCAGATCAGTGCGATTCTCATCTTGATTCTAGCAGCCTGATGAGGAAAAATCTTGGTAGAGATGTGGTAGAGAATAGGGCAATAGGGAATGCTTGCTGTAAGTTGTTGTAAAAAGTCTATCTGTAAAGAGGCCTATCAGTTGCCCATGGCTTGATTAAGCTGTCTGATGTTCAGTTTTACACTAAATCTGTCCTTTTGGCTGGCCAGACTTATGTTTGGTGTACTATATGCCATTGCATTGAGGAGTTTATTAAGCTATAGCACAAAATATAAATTGTATCCCTTCACATGGTTTGATGGGGATATGATTGGGGATGTAGACTCTAAATCATCACCCTAGAGCAAATATTAATAATATGGAAATAGGTCTTGATCAATGTAATGTAAAATCAATGTAAAACCCAGTGAGTGGAATTGCTCGTTAGCTACGGGAGAGGGGGAGGAAAAAAACATGAGTCATGTAACCATGGAAAAATATTCTTAATTAATCAAAAAAATAAGTTGTATCCTTGATCAGTTTTGCCATTTGTTAGCAAGGGAGAGTTCTGTTTAGAGGAAGAGAGCACTCTTTTGAAGCAACAACAGTGTTTTTTTAATAAAAAAAAAATATTAACAAAACATTTTTAGAAAAGGAAGTGCCCTCGTTGTATACTCTAAAGAAAGATATGATTTCTTTGCTAAATCCCAAATAGTATAGAGATTGGTGGAATAGAGTTATTTTTCTGGTTTTTTGTTTTGTTTTGTTTTGGTTTTTTTGCTATTCTACAATGTACCTATCCATGTTACCTTAGCCTTCATATCCTGTTACTATCTTAATTTCTTATTCAGATGCCCTTCTTGTTTGTTCAGAACTTTCTCTGCTTAACTAAATCTCTGAAAATATCTCTAGCCTCCTTTATACCTCAAAATGTTATCTTATCATTGAAAGTAAAGAAAGCCTTCTTTATATTCTTGCTGAATTTTTTCTGATTTATTATTTTAACTTTTAAAAATTAATAAAACTAATTTATTCCGGTAAAAACCTAATCATCCTGGGCTCATACTTGATTCCCCTTTTACAGCTCTGTTTTGTTTTTGTCACATTTTCATCTCAGTCATTGTACCTGTCTTTAATGTCTTGTCCAAAATATGAATCAAAATTCAAAAAGTCACTACTTCTCATATGAACAGGAAATCTGGCATCCAGAGAGAGACAAGAGAAGGAACTTAAATTCTGCTTGTCGGGAGTGGAGGGAATGTAGCAATCCACAGTATCAGAGAAACCAGAGTAAAGGCAAAGAGTAGTTAAGGAGACAGCTAGGTATTTGGATGGACTGAGCACTTGCCTGGAATCAGGAAGACACAAGTTCAAATGTAGCCTCAGACATTTGCTAGCTGTGTGACCATAGGCAAGTCACTTTGCCTCTGCTTGCCTTAGTTTCTTTATAAAATAGAAATAATAACACCACTTACCTCCCCAGGTTATGATGAAGATCAAATAAGATATATTTGTAAAATGTTCAGTCTAGTGCCTGGCAGATAATAAACTATATGAAGTTAGCTGCTGGTGGTGGTGGTACCTGGAGGAAGAGGAAGAGGAGGAGGAAGAGGAATTTTTTTTTAGTTTAATCATTTTGCCCTGACGCCCTGATTAACATTTTCTTCTCTAGCTCAGCTCATTTTACACACGAGGAAACTGAGGCCAACAGGGTGAAGTAACTTTCCCAGGGTCACACATGTAGTAAGTAGCTGATGCTGGATTTGGACTTGGGTCTTCCTGGCTCCAGCCCTGGCACTGTCTCTACTTCACTACATAGCTTTCCAATAATAATAGTAGCAGCAGCTCAACAAGTCTCATCTGTACCTATACAGACCTTTACTCTGCAGAAAGAGATGGCAGCCACTCTTGGTTTGCAAAAAACATACCTTAAAGAAATGCACCCATTCCAATTAAAATCATAAAATTATGGGCACCTAGTTAGCTCAGCACATAGGGAGCCATGCCTGGAGACAAGGACCTGAGTTCAAATTTGACCTCAGACAGCTGCTAGCTGTGCGACCCCGAGCAAGTCATCTAACTTTAATTGCCTATCCATTCTTCTGCCTTGGAACTGATTCTTAGGTAGAAGGTAAGGGTTTGGTAGGGGGTGTGGAGCATAAGTTATATTCCTGAACATGTTTAAAATGTCTTTTGTGTAAAAGAAGCTGGGAAGAAATTTAAGCTAGTATGGAAGGTAGGCAAGAAGGACCTGAAACTTTCGGTCTGAGTACCAAAAGTCCTGGTGTAGAAATAAGGGCAAAGATTTGGCAGATTCTGGGAATGATTTTGCCCTTCCTTTCATAGCCCAATACCCCAGAAGGCAGCACATACCCCACTAAAATAGGGAATAAATAAGCTGCGGACTCATAAAAATTTTGGTTGGTTGAGAACCTAGTTGCAGGTACTTGAAGGGCACTGCTACATGCTTTCTTTCCCTGTTGAATTTTTCCCCCCAATTGTTCAGCTTTCCCATTGTTAATGTTTCCATTGTTAATTAGAGTGCATATTCCTTCAGAACCAGAACCAGGACTGTGCCTACAATTCTTTTTGAAACCTATTACACCTAGCGTATTACAGTCAATTGTTACATAAGGAACACTTAATAAATGCTTGGGATCAATAACAAATGCTGTACTTGACATCTAAAATTGTTGCATGATGACTAGTTAATTGTTCTTGCTCTTTTTGTTCCCCTCTCTCTTTTAGAATTTGGAATTGTATGTCTGACGTTTTTTGCAGCAGTCGTCTATTTCCCAACACGGCCTCCATTTCCTCCAAGCGTGGCTGCAGCAAGCCAGCGACTAAGTTACAGACGGAGTTTCTGTAGGCTCTTAAGGTAAGTGATTGTGCTTAAGGTTATTTCATGATTTTACTTAGCAATTTAACAGACATTGCTAGGTTTTCTGAGTCTAGTTAAAAGGAAATTATCTAGGAAAGTCTCTCTTAAAGCAGTATTGTTAAGCAAGTGAACATCGTGAGTGGTTGTGTATCTAGATGATCTTTTTAAGCAAAAAAAGAAATTGAGTGAGAAAAATTGTCATATTCTAAAACAATCAAATAATTTATTCACGGACTCTTTTTGCCATAATATAGAGAACCCATGTATAGTACTAACAGTCCTCAAGTCATGGTCTTCTGAACCAAATATAAAGCTGTCACTGGAAATAGTTTGATGGACTTTACAAAATTAAACAAATATGTTTTTTTACTCTTGTATTGTTAGATTTAATTCTTTTGAGTGATTATGATAGAGTGGAAAGAGCTGTGAACTTGGAGTCCATATTCAGGGCTGTGACATTTAGTAACTTATGTGACCTTGGACAACTCATTTAACCTGTAAATAGAGTAAAGAAAATGAGATGGCCCAAAGGTCCTTTCCAATTTTAGATCTGTTGCCCTGTGCTTAGTGTCACGGGGGATGTGGAGGATAAAAAAATTAAAATATATATATATGTATATACATATAACTAATAGCTATATTACTGTTAATTTTCAGAGACTTATGCCATGCTTCAAGGTGCCCAGATTCTATGTTCTCAATTTTGTTAGCATAACTTAAATTTAATTGGATTGTAACAAGAGTTCCCCATACAGCATTTAATCCTTTGGATCCATACTGCATCATAAATAAAGGTTGCATCTTTTGCTATTGAGTCAGGAAAACATGCCCTTGTGTTGTTTATCTATTAATGGTGATGAATTTTTGTACATTATTCAGTTTCCCCCTTGTGATCCATAACACACATTTGATGAATGACTGGCAGTAGCTAAAGATTGAGTCTCTAATGGTGCTCTGGGCAAAGCTAACTGACCCATGCAGGGATCTAATCAGCAGTCTTGCCCTCATTTGAGCCAAGTTATCAGTGACTAAACTCATCATCAGTACTTGCTAGTTGATTTTTACTATAGCCAAGGAAGGCAATTTCTTCCCCTTTTTGGTACCTATCAACACTTAAGAACTTGCACTCTGGAGCTGACCAGCCTGCATGGGACATTAGAGCAAAGGTAACAAAGCCCCAAGTAGATCACTATATCCATTTGTCTTATGGATGGAATTTTAATATTTTTACCTTCAGTTTTAAAGCCCTTTACTTTAGTGCCTCCCTGCATTTTACTTCCTGTATTAACCATATATTCTATCAGTTCATTTCCTCAGCTTAACTCAAATACTTCTGCTTAAAAATCTCTGTCTCCTTACCCCACTTCTATCTTCCAACTTTAAATGAGGGCCTTGGAGCAGCTGGGTGGCTCAATGGATTGACAGCCAGTCCCAAAGACAGGAGGTCCTGGGTTCAAATCTAGCTCAGACACTTCCTACCTTTGTGACCCTGAGTAAGTCACTTAACCCCCATTTTATCTAGCCCTTATAATTTTTTCTGCCTTTGGAACCAATATTAATTCCAAGACAGAAAGTAAGAGTCGCTCCCTGCTCTAGCCCACCTAAATCTCAGCACCTTCATGAATGGATTGACTATGCTCCCTTCCCTCCCAGGGCTGTTTTTCACCCTCATTATGGACTACTTTTATTCCCTGCCCTTTAAAATGCATTTACCTTGACCTAAACTGATAATGCAGATGCGATAGGGAGGTAGTGTGGTGCAGTAACAAGACCATGGCATTTGGAGTCAGAAGACCTGAGTCCAGATCCCCAGATCTGCTTCTTGTTACTTCATCTCTTAACCTTACTTCTTTAATTTGTTTTTTGTTTTTTTTAAAATGGGACTCAAGGCTCCTTCCAGCTCTAAATCTCTTATCCTGTGATCTTATTATGTATTAATATATTGGTTAAATGTTTTTATTTTATGTCAGAGCATTTCTCTTAATACTTTCATTCTGTTGCATTTGTGATTTATATATATATCTCAGGGGATAATATCCAAGAGAGTAAGGACCAGTTATAAATATTTTTTCTTTGAACCATGCTTATTAGAAGCAAATCACCAGACATAATTAGATACATATTGTTTTTTCTTTCTTTTTAAACCCTTACCTTCTGTCTTAGCATCGATTCTAAGACAGAAGAGCAGCAAGGGCAAGGCAATCTGAGTTAAGTGATTTGCCCAGGGTCACCCAGTTAGGAAGTCTCCAAGGCCAGATTTGAACCCAAGTTAATTCTAGGCCTGGTGCTCAATCCACTGTGCTACCTAGTTGCCTTGGTACATACTATTTTAAATGATGATGATCCATAATACTAGTTTTTACCATAACACATCACCTCCTGCCAGTAATCAAACTATCCCCTAGCTTTAATTGGGAATTATTGGAATCAACATTAACACATCATTTGAGTATTATTTATTTAGTTAAGTGGTACTGAAACCCTAATCTAATGCTTCCACATAGCATGAAGATGGTCCTGGACTGGACGTTCTTCTTTAAAGAAAAATGCCCAAGAAACAGAAGTACCTATCAAACTGTGGGTGCTTGGATTATGAGTCTGGTTACAGACTGGGTATCTTTGGGAGCTAGCCTAACCAAGTTTAAAGAGATTCTTCTGCAGAAGATGGCCTCTACGTGATTTAGAAACACATGAAAAGTATTATTCTAAAATATGGGTCAAGAACTTTCTGCTGCCTCAGATTTTCACCCTAAATTCCCCCTTTTCTGTTGCTTTCAGTTACATATTAAAAGATCTCAGGTTGCTCTACAGCACTGGTTCTTAATCTTTTTTGTGTTATGAACCACTTTTGTCAGTTTGGTAAATGTTGCAAAAATGGAAAGATGCTAAATTTCAGTTAAGAGGTTAGTGAAAATTAAGATTTTTTTTTCCTATCCAAGTTCATGGATTCTCTGAAATCTATACTTGGACTGCAAATTAAAAACCAATAGTCTAAGGAGAGATCCTTAAGGTAGACCTGTCTCTTGCTTTGTAATTATTTCAATCAAGTACACATTTACCTAATACAGATTTTTTTTGTCCCATAAATATTTTTGGCAATATATATACCCACAGATGGGGCCCTTGAAATAAGTGGCAAAGTAGTCTGTACTATTTTTAGTTTCTTTCTGGGCGGGAGGACAAAATTAGGACCAGTATATAAAAGTTACAACTGGAAGAAAGGTTTTGACTCAACATAAAAAAATAACAAAACAAAATATTGTGACTAAGCTGTCCAACAGTCGAATTAAGGTGCCTTAGAATCTGTTAAGCTCTCTGCCACTGTGGTTTCTAAAGTAGATGCCAAATGACCATCTGTCAGTAATTCTGTGGAAGGAGTGTCTGTACAGTAAGGAGTAGAACCCCTTCCACTTCTAAATATCCTTTAGCTTTCTTCCCATTTGCATGATTCTGTAGACAGAAATTTCTTTGACAATATTATGATAAAAATGTAACAGTTGCTATTCTTTACTTCTATATTTTACTCAAACTGAAATGCCTTAGCAAACTGTCAAATAATTTATCTGCTCTTTAAAAACCTTTTTTAAATTTTGGTGTGGATATTGAACTTGATATTGTCTCTCAATTTTTACTTAATTGGGTATTAAAAACTAATGAAATGCTGTTTCTTTATTAATAATGAAAATTTAGTGTTAATAAATAGAAAAAATGTATCCTTTATGGCTTTTCATAGCCTTAATTTTAAATTTTTTTAAGCCTTTACCTTCTGGGTTCTAAGACAGAAGAGCAACAAGGTCTAGGCAATGGAGGTTAAGTGACTTGCCCAGGTTCACATAACTAGGAAGTATCTGAGGCCTGATTTGAACCCAGGGCCTCCCATCTCCAGGCATAACTTCATCCACTGAGCCACCTACCTACCCCCAATTAAAAAAAAAAGTTTTATTGATACTTTTTAAAAATTATGTCACTGACACTTCCTGGTCTCCTTCCCAGTTAGACTTTCCTAAACAGTCTAAGATATCAGTCATGTCTGACATTGCCTGTAGCATTGTGTATCCATAGCTTTTTCTTACACTAGTTCTTTTATTTGCTTGGGCCTCAAGAAGCATTCTATGTCCCATTCTCATGCACTTATTTAGTCTTTTTTTCCCACCCCCCCAAAAAATCTGATTTAAAAGTTCTTTAACTGCAAAACTGCACCCTTAAAAAAAATTTCTACATCCTCATTTGGCCTCTTTTAAAACCAGAGTTGACCCAACAGCACTTTCCCAAGAGACCTCAGCTCCCTGAGGCAGTGAATTAGTTTAGAAACTGGAGTTGCAAAATTTTCTTTCTTACTTCTTTTTTTTTCTTATCTTCTTACCTTAGAATTGTAGAATCTTAGAACTAAAAAGGAGTCAACTGGCCCCATATTTTAATTGACCTCAAGTGGCCTGTCTCCCAGGTCCATGCTCTTTCCACTATACCACCACCTTATGTTTTCTGAAAGCAGCTCATGGTGAAGCAGATAGAAATGGAGGCCTGGAGTCAGAAAGCACCCATATATATAACCCTGGACAAGTCACTTAACCTGTTTGCCACAGTTTCCTCCACTGTAAAACAGAGATAACAACATCAACCTCCCAGGGTTGTTGTGAGGATCAAATGAGATAATAATTATAAAGCCTCTAGCACAGTGCCTGGCACATAGTAGGTGCTTAATTCATGTTGTTGTTACCTTAGAAGCCAGCTATGCAAGTGATTTGTACTTTTTAGTTTAAGAAAAGTAGACACTCTCATTACCAGTACTATTTTTTTTTTTTTTTTTGCCCCTTCGCATCCCTACCGTACTTGGCAAACACTAGCTATGCCATAGCTGATATATAAGTATAAGGACAAAAGGAGGCCTTCAAAAATAGGCTAATTGTAGGCTGAGAAAATTGGTCAGATGACATATAAGTCTTCAGAAGAGAAATAGAACTGTTGATGTCTTCTATTTTTTTAAAAATGAACATCTTTACAATAATAAAATGGAAATTGCTGAGAAAATAAATTGATATGCAGAATTTTACTTTGTAGTTAGAAATGTATCTATCTTATTTGTTCTCTATGTGAAGGCATACCTATATTTTGTACAGTCGTAATTGTCAAGATCCCCAAGTCTGATAATGACTCCACTATATAACTCTTCTACTTCACCTACTCTGCCAGGGACAGAAGAGGGAAAACCCATTTAATAGCAAGCTAGTATTGAGGAAAATGGTGCTGATTTTCACGAACATATATTTTTGGAAAATTTTCCAAAGCAAAGACCAATTCGTCATTTCATGAAGCTGGTTACTTATAGACTCTCTAAAAACCCATTTCTAACTGATAAACAAAAAGTTGAGCATATAAAATGGTTTTGGAATAATTTCTATGGGAGGGAAAAGGATATTCTCGAAGAAAATGGTATACAACTCTACTGAAAACATGGACATTTAAATTTTTTGAATACACTATCACATTAAGAAGTTAAAAAAAAAAAAGAACCATCATACCTTGTTGGCATGGAGGTATTCCTAGATTCTTGAGACTGTATCAAGTGAGCACAAGTTCTTGTCCATGCTATCATTCTGGAGTGGCTCTGATTATGCATCAAGAAATGAACTGCAGGTCTCTTGTTGGAGGACTGATCTATTTTTGGAGAGAATCAATGCCAAGTTGTCCTTAAGGTGATGAAGTTTTCAGCTATAGCTTTTCTACTAACTTTGATAGTGTTTACTATTGATAGAGGCACTATCCATACTGATGATGTAGTTACTTCTCTCAGAATTATGCATTGCTAGGAAATTAAATGTGAATTTGTCTTAACATTTCCTTCTTATTTTCTGTCTTGTACTTGGTAAAAGAAAAATCTAAATTTCAGGACTGATAGAAACTTTTGAAATCATCAATCTTAATCCTCATTTAACAGAAGAAAAACAAAAGTCATAAAGCATCTTACAGACTTTCACAATTCGTTAATTGCAGTGTTGGAAATAGAACTTGGAATGTTCAAGTAGATAAATTTTTTTCTCATCTTCTATCACTTAGAATACATTAATGCTAAAACTTCATCTCTGATAAAATTAACTTAAATGCATGTAAAAACATTGCAAAGAGCTTATTCTAATAAAGGTCAAATTTTCAAAATTGAAGGTGAACAATATTAGCATTAAGTATTAACTAAAGAAGTCAACTTTTTTTTTTTTTTTAAACTAACCAGGCCCTTTCTATTTCTAACCCTGGTCATTCATTTTCTGAACTCATGATATTTTTGATAAGAATTGAATCAGACCTAGGACAGGAATGGACCTCAGATGCCTTTTTTATAGATGAAGAAACTGAGGCCCAGGGAAATTTAAGTGACTTACATCACAGATTATTAATTCCAAGTTGTATTTTTTCCATTTATAATAACATAATTTTCCTATATCTTTTACAGCAATTTGAGATTTCTGATGATAGCTTTAGCCTATGCTATACCTTTAGGTGTATTTGCCGGCTGGTCTGGAGTTCTGGATTTAATTTTAACACCAGTTCATGTCAGCCAAGTAAGTATTTTTCTTCCTTATATTTTAGAGGTATTCTGAGTTGTTTAGATTGAAGAATAAACAGCATTCTAACTAAAATAACACACAACTTGTTATTGTAGCTTTATGATTTTTAATCTTCTACCATCATACTATCATTGAAAAAAAAACCTTAAATAGTAACATGCTAAAAACTTCTATAAGAATACAACAAAGGAATTTTTTTATGTATCTGATTCCTTTTGTTAGAGTAACAATTAATCATTTTATGCTTCTTTTGAGTAATAAGTATCCTTTTTTAATTTTTTAAGGAAAACAAATTTGTTTTGTTTCTTTCCTTTTCTCCACCCTCACTTTCAATAGATGATCTCACCTCAGACTTTATGGAGTGTTACTTTGGGAAAAATAGCCTGGCCAACTGAAGTATAGAGTGGAAATAAGGGAATCTATTCATACTCTTATAATCCAAATGTGAGGTAATAAGGGCCTGAATCAAAGTGATAGCAGCAAAAATGAAAGCAGAGCAGAGGTGAAACAGACATTGTAAAGGAGGTTTTTACAGGGCTTAATGATTGTATGTAATAAGAGAGAGAAAGGTAAGAGTCTGAGGTTGCTAGCAGAAATAACTAGGAAAATCATGGTACTGTTACACAGAAAAGTGGGAAATTAGAAAAGAAAAAAATACCTTTTTTGGTTAGTCATGAGAGGATAATGTATTTACTTTTGGGTAAATTGAGTTAATAAATAATCTCTTTCCTTTACAGTTTTATAATGTTAGGAGGTAGATCCACTTTCCAGGGCTTCAATAGCTAGAAAATGGTAAAACTCAAATTTTCTGATCTTATCACTTCCGCTTTTTAGAACTCTTTCTTTTAAAAAAAATAAAAATTTTCTTTTCCCCCATTAAAGAAAAGTTACATCCTTCCTGTAAATACATACACAGAAAATTCTTGTGTTGATCATATTTAAAAAATACATCTCATCCTACATCCTGAGCCCATCATCTCTCTTTCACAGGTGGGCAGCATGTTCTGTTGGATTTGTGACTTGTCACTGGGTTGATCAGAGTTCTTTAGTTTTTCAGAATTGTTTTTATAGTGGTGTCTTTACTATATACATTGTTTTCCTGGTTCTGCTCACTTTACTCTGTATCAATTCATGCAGATCTTCCCAGCTTTCATTAAAAGCTTCCCTTTCATTATTTCCTATGGCATAAGAGTATTACATTCATGCATATACCATAATTTTTTGGCCATTCCAGAATAAATAGATGCCTCATTAGTTTCCAGTTCTTTGCTGCTAAAGGGGAATAAAAGTTACCCTTGATAACATTTTGGACTTTTTCTTCTTTCTTTGATTTCTTTGAGGCATAGCCTTAATAATGGTGTTCCTGAGGCCACAGGGTTTGCAAAGTTATATTGACTTAGAGGATCTACTTGCATATTGCTTTCTAGAATGGCGGTGCCAATTCACAACTCCACTAACAGTGCATTAATGTGTATCTAGTGCATTTTTCTATTAGTTTTTCTACTAGTTTATTTTTCTGTGTTGGAAGTAAAAGCATAGAAATCTGGTAGAAATGTCCCATAGACTTGAAATTGTGGGGTTCAAATGGTGAAGGCAGAAGAGAAAGATTTGAGAAAGACTGGAATTGGACCCTATCTTAGGATCATAGATAGATATATTCTGACCTAGAGGGGACCTTACGGGCCATCTAATCCAAACCCTCCATGCTTTTATACAAAGGAGGAAACTAAGACCTACTAACATGAAGTGATTTACTTAATAACAGGAATCGAGATGTGAATCTAGATTACCTTGACTCCGAATACATTGTTTTTTCCTCTATACTACACTGTCCTCATTCTCTGAAGAAAAAAAAAAGAAAGCAAGAAAAGATCAAGGGCAGATTAACATTGGTCAGTTGTTCCATTGTTCTTAGCATTTTAATCCATGGGGCTTCTTATGTAAAGTTTTAGTGTTAGTTTAACACTGAAAACACCTCCCAATAATTCCCTTCACCAAATGGCAGAAGAAAAGAAAAATTAAAACATTAACATTTGGGAAGCAGGAAAAGGAAGTACAGATGGTAAAAGGTGTCAATATAAAAGTATAGTCAGAGAGGTAGGAAGAGATCCAGCATAGTAGAAAGTTATAGGAGCCAGGGAAGAAGAATATTTAAAAGGGGAAAAAAATAATTAAACATGTGAAATAGTGTTGAGAAATTTCCCTGGGATAAAGGATATTGAATTGAGGAATGAAGCAGAACCACTGGTGATCTCTGAGAGAGTTGTTTAAATAGAAGCTTGGTACAGAAGCCATATTGCAAGGAGCAAAGGAAGAGGTTCTTAGTAAGGAAAAAAAAAGTTCAATGGGTATCAGAAAAATTTAACTATGAAAGGGAAGAGGGAAATAGAAGAGTTTCTAGAAGGAACAACAAAATTAAGAGGACATTTTTTTCAGGCTAGGGAGCACTGGACCTCACATTTGAAAGCCCACCTTAAGTTCCACTTCTACCATGAAATGTTCCCAGATCACTCCAGCCAATGGATATTGTATTTATAGTTAGTGTTGCACAGTTTAATATTAAATTGTTATCAAATCAAGTTGTATTTTAGTTCTCCCTAACTAGTCAGATTGAAAACTCCTTGAGGGATAATAAAGTCTGGCTCATAGGAAACAAACTATTTGTTTTGCTTTTTTTATTTTAAACATTCAGATAAAATGTTGATCTGAATATTCTCACTAAATTAAGAGCGTGTGTAGATCTGTCATACCATGAACATGAATTCTTTTTTTTTTTTTTTAATAGTATGGTATAGTGACTATATCTAGGAAAACAGTTGTTCAAATACTGCCTCTGACATTAACTGTGGCCCTGGACAAGTCCTTTAATCTTTGTGCACATCAGACAATTTCCTACAACATTTTTTCTGAATCACGGGTTATAAATCCTTCATATATTCAACTATTTCATTAAATTTTATTTCCTTCTATATTTTTATTTTTTGTTTTTATTTGCCAATTAGCTACCAAGTTGGTGGTCATTGAGGGGTCTTTAAACCATTCTTTTAAAATAGTGGTGTGATGAGCAACCTAATGCTAAATATTATCCCTTTTTTTCATCAGGTAGATGCTGGCTGGATTGGATTTTGGTCTATAGTTGGAGGCTGCATTGTTGGAATAGCTATTGCAAGGTGAGAATAAATTATGCTTCATTTAAAAATTATTACTTTCTTAAAGTAGAGCTTGGATATATTTAGTTTTGTCATTCATTTCTACTTCTTTACATCAAGGAAGGTACATATACTTTCTCTCTTTCTCTCTCCCACTCTCCCTCTTCCCCCGTCATGTCCTTCTCCCTCTTCCTCTCCCTCTTCTCCCCCCACCCCATGTTGTTTACTGCCTCATGCATTATTACAGTTTTAATTTTTATTTTACAGCTCCTTCACTGTCCTTCTTAACTTTTTTCCCATAGGCTAGAACTGAAAGCTAAATCCCACAGGATGATGAATAATTGATAAGACATCCATGGGATAAAACTGAGAAAGGGGTTGTGTTTCAGGATGAGGGGGAGTGGTGCAGAATTAGTACAGAGGTGAAACTTTTTGTAAAGGAAGCATCTTTTATTGATATGATGGTAAACCAAGAACACAGGTGGGTTTAGTGGTATACCACCAGGTAACAGTATGGGAGTTAGAATATCCTCGCTGAGAATAAAATACTCATCATCCAGTGATAAATAGTTCTTTTCCACTGAAATATCAAAAAAGGATTGTGTTAAAAGATGAGGCGCAATCAG
Organism: Gracilinanus agilis; assembly: GCF_016433145.1. NCBI lineage: Eukaryota > Metazoa > Chordata > Mammalia > Didelphimorphia > Didelphidae > Gracilinanus > Gracilinanus agilis. The sequence continues at coordinate 341,703,711 of NC_058132.1, read as the reverse complement.
AAATGATCCCTAAGACTTTTTCAAGAGGCTCTTTCCTAGAGAGCTTTGACAGATTTCTGATGCACTATAGATCAGGGCATGAGGTCTCAAGATAGCACATGCAGAGAATGGCTGCCACATGGAAACAAAAACAGGAAAGAACCATACAATGGAGCTGCTTATAATTGGGCAAAGGCCCAGAGCATCACAGGTGGAGACAAGAAGAGTCTATATACAGTGCCTACCCAGAGGTCAGAAAGAAAGGAATAATACTTTGCCAGCTCTTGACTCCAGAGAAGCCCACCCTGGTGCTATTTTCTGACATGAATAAGAAGGCTCTGTGATGTCATAATAAAGCTATTAAAGCTACAAATTGGACTAAGACTTTGGGACACCCTGTCTAATGGCCTCTCTTCATTTTATAGATGAGGACATCCAAAGAGGTAGAGTGACTTGCTAGTTAGCAGCAAAGCAGGGGCTTGAGCCCAGGTGGCATTACTTTTAAGCTTGGGATTCTTTCCACTACTATAGTGATTCCCAACCTTTTTTGGGCATCATGATCTCTTTTTTATATCAAAAAAATTTCATAGATCCCCCTTTATGGAAGCTAAGTGAAGATTTTAGAATAACAGTGCTTGGTGTGCATATAGATTTGAGGCCTCCATGGTTCTTAGGTTGGGAACTTAATGCACCATACCTCATTTTGAATTGGTATGAAGTGATTTTCCAGATGGGCCCATCTGGTCTTATGTAAAGCAGCGCATCTGTAGGTAATTATGCAGCATTCTGAATATAGGCTGAAATATAGACTTTGTAACCATGATGAAACAATTTTCACTTTTTTGTAACAGAAAGGGCATAGAAGAGATCTCTTGTAGACGTCTTCTTTTTTTTAAAACTCTTACTTCTGTCTTAGACTCTGTAATGTGGGAATAAAGCAAGTGGATGGGGTTTGTGGGTCACTAAGTCAGTAAGTGGGAAAGGAGGGTACAATGGTGGAGGTAGTAAATTGGGGTGGTAGGAGATGTAAGGGAACGACTGAGTTTAGGGAAATATAAGATGATGGAGTATAATGAGCAGCAAGGGGAGAGGATGAGGTAGTTGGGCAGGCAACTGCAACAGGGAAACACAGACTGGGTACACAGGCTTGAGACAGAGGACACTGAAGGGAAACAGGCTGAACCCCTTCCAGGTAGGAAGGGCACTTCTACAGACAAAAGATTAAGGCCAGTCAGAAATGTTTTGAAACGTAACTAGAGGGCTTTCTAGTCAGTTTCTCAAGTTCACAAAGAAAGAGCCCCAAGGCTCTTCCCTGTCTGTGAAATAGAAGGGCTTCTCAGAGGAAGTATAGAGATCACCACTTCCTCCAGCTCCCCTCAGGACCCAAAGAGAAACTATTTCTTTCTCTCCTTATCCCTCTTATTCAACCAATGATTTAAGCAAAAGGTTTGATTAAATGACAACAGGGTTTATTAAGTTTCAGGGTTGATTATAAAGGACAGAGGGATACAAGGTTTCTCTAACAACTGCCTAGGGAGAAGCTCCAGGTGGGGGAGGGACACAGGAATGGGAGACTGAGAAAGGGCCTGCTCTCACTCAGTCCCAGGAGGTTTTGTTGCCTTTAAGGTTAAGGAAATTATACACAATGAATCAGGAGATAATTTGTATCAAGGGTAAGCCCTACTTGACTATGGGGAAAACCTAAGTCTTCAAAGTTTGATTGCTACCACCCAAATCCACCCTTCTCCCAAAACCCACAGGAAATCAGGAAGGGAAATGGTGATTGGAATAGGGAAAGTCAGGGAGATCCAGAGGAATTAACTAAGCTACAAAATCTCAAGAGAAAAGGCACAGAATCAAGGCCAGGTTTCAGCCCAAAAGACCGAGCTCAGTTGACCTTTCTGCTCTGACCAAGCCTCCAGGATCAACTGCCTCTAGTCAGGGTTCTAAACCCTCTCAACTGTCAGAAATTCTGCAGTTAGCCTTTGGCAGGGTTGATTGCACCTCTACCCTACACTCAATATTATGTATTGTATAATTGCGTAAGACACATTACTTGTAATGGCTAGGCAATGGGGGTTAAGTGTCTTGGCCAGGATTCCACAGCTAGGAAGTGTGTTAAGGCCAAATTTGAACCCAGGACCTCTCATCCACTGAGCCTCCTAGCCACCCTCCTCCCATAGACTTTACAAGTTGATTTTAGTTACTAACATCCCCCAAAAGATCCTTGATTTTAAACTTTGGTAAACTTCCTTATCAGTGGAATGAAGGGATTGACTTTGGTGGCCTGTGAGAATCCTTCCCATTCCAGAGTTATCAATACTTTCTCTCTACTTTTCACCCCTTTCAAAAAGAATGATGAGCTAGATAGCCCAATTGATTAAGAACCAGGCTTAGAAACAGGAGATTCTGAGTTTAAATCTGGACTATGACAATTCCTGGCTGTATGAGCCTAGGCAAGTCATTTGACACCCATTAGACAGAAGGGAAGGATTAAAGAAAAAGAATGATGTTGTGGGAAGAAGGGACAAAAAAACCTGGACCAAACTTATAAGACTGTTTTTAAAAAAGAAATAACAACGCTTCCTAAGTACCTGTTTTAAATGGGTAAGCTTTTCCTAAAAAATTACTTTAATTCTTTTGTAAAGTTTAGAAGTAGAGATTTTTTTAAATTCTTACCTTCTTTCTTAGAATGGATAATAAGTATGGTTTCCAAGACAGAAGAGCAATTAGGGTTAGGCAAATGGAGTTAAGTGACTTGCCCCAAGTCACACAGCCAGGAAATGTCAGGCCAGATTTGAACAGACATTTTTGTTGTCTTCTTTTTCAGCAGGTTCCTCTCCACTTGTAGTAAGTAGGGAGTTTCTCTTCTCATTTTATTAAGTATTCAATCCCAGGGGCAACTAGGTGATGGCTCAATGGATAGAGAGCCAGACCCAGAGACAAAAGATCCTGGGTTCAAATCTGGTCTCAGACACTGCCTAGCTGTGTAACCCTGGGCAAGCTTTTTGACCCCCAATGCCTATGCCTTACTGCTCTTTTGCCTTGGAACTAATACTTAGTATTGCTTCTAAGATGGAAGATAAAACTATTCACAGTAACTCATTGAGCACTTTTACTATGTGCCCCTTGTTATGTAGGTATTTGCATAAAAATAACTATGATGTAGTCTCTCTTCCAAAGAGATTAAAAGTATAATTGGGAAAGAAGATAAACATGTGTGAAACACTTAAGGAATAATTAAGTGCCGAACTATATAGTACTAATTATGAGTACAGTAGGAGTCCAAAAAAGGGAATTGATCATTGTTTAGCTGGAGTATTGAGGAAAAGTTTTGTGGAGGGCAGACATGCTGGGTCTTGAATAAGGAGAAAGCCTGACATAAGTTCAGGGAAACAGGGAGGACAAGATGAAATTTGATGGAGGAAGAGAGTACAGTCTTGTTCTTTTTAGTGTTCGCTGCAGAAGACCAAATAGCAGCTTGAAAATATAGATTAGAGGTTAAGATGATTCTTTACCTCCAGATTTTCCACTCTTAATGGGGCCTGTGGGTAGCATAATTTTCCAAACCAAATATTGATCTTGCCCTCTCCCCCAAATAAAAGGATCTGTTTGTTTTGTGAGTGAAAACATGGTATTTGAAATTGGGACTATTCTACAAAAACTGGGACATATGGTGGGGCATATCCTGTTGACACCTAATGGAAAAGTTAAGATAGGCAAAAAAGGAAATATGTAACAAAGGTGACAAAGACCTGAGCAACCAGAGTCAAGTATAGCACAGCAGATGAGAATCAAGAGGTGCCCAGAGCACAGTGAAATGGAGTGCAGGGGAAGGTTTAGAGCTCTCTAAGTTGATTGTTAGCCTTTGGACCCTTGATTGTGGTCCCCAAAGTGGGAGGCTACAAATAATTCCTCCAGGAAAGGAAGTATCAGAAGTTCCTCCCCTGATTCCAGGACCAGCACAGAGGAGTTGATGATAGCCTTGGCACTGTTGCTGTAATTGGTGTCCTGGGTACTAGAAGTCTCAGTCTGCCCCTGGTGGCTTGGCTCAACTTAGCAGGTTTCACTCAAGTTGGTATTAAAGATGCAAGGAGGTAGCAGGCTTCAGAACCCCATTTTCTATATTGCCAAGGGCTCCCCTAACCCCACAGGTAAAAAGCACCAGGTGGCAGATGGAGAGTGACAGACAGTGAAGGGATGAGTTTGCTAGGTGCACTTCTGCCATTATGAGGGCTTATTTTTCATCTCCTTGGCACTCTTTGGATTGCTTTGCCAAACCACAGAGGTATACATGGTTTAGGGGCAATGCTGAAGTAGATTATCTTTTAAGATCTTTTAAGTTTATTTCTATTAGGACAAGGATGGCTCTCCAGGCTAGCTTTGGTATCTTAAAATAACTTTAATACACCTTCCCCTTTCATTGGAGAGATAGATTATGGGTGTGGCATTTTGCACACATTTTCAGAAATAGTTGCTACTTTAGAATTTACTTGTTTTTTTTTTCCTTATGATAAGAAAAAATACTTGAGCATTGTAGGGTTCTTTTAGTGTTTAATTTTTTTATAATTTTAAAAAATGTTTGTCATCTCTTTTTTTTTATTGTTTTTTAAGAATGTCTGGTTTTTTACATCATAAACATTTCTCAGTATTTCCGCCCTCCCAGGAAATCTTCTGTAACCAAAACTTTAAAGGAGGAAAAAACAGTTCAGCAGAACTAACCAGCATATCACCCTAGTCAGACATATGTAGTGTTCTGCACCTAGAGACTCCTACCTCATCAGAGAAGGGAGAGAGGGAATTCTTATATCTCTTCTTTGGGGCCAAGCTTATTAGTAAGATTTTTTTTTGTCATCCCTTCTCCTCCCTCCCCACATAACAGTGGGATCAAGCACTGTTATGATCATTACCTGTGGTGTCAAGAATGAGAATGCTGAACTTGGGAATCAGGAGAGGCCTGATTACTATGTGACCATAGACAGACCCCCTTACCTTTTTCAACTTTCCATTTCCCTCATCTGCAATACTGGGATGAATGCTACAACATCTACCTCTCAAGATTATTGGGAGACTTGAATGAGATGATGTGAGTAAAGCACTTTGTAACTTAAAGCATATAAATGTCAGCTCTTGTTATTATAAGAAGAGAGAATAGCTTACTTTATCCAGGAAAGAAAAGAGAAGCAATGGAAATGTCAATCCCCAGATCACTTAACACATTCAACCAAAATTCCCATCAGAATAGCCATTCTACTTTACCAGGTGTGGGAGGACTTAATTATATCTTTTTTGGGGAATAAAGAGTATTGTTAAATCAGGTTTGTAAATTACGGAACATCCAAACACTTAAGGATATCTGACATTGTGTGATGTTGTATCCAGACTTAAACATTCCAGTGGTGGTACTAAGGGAAGGAAAAAATAATCTGACACTGTAATTTCTAAAATCCCACATCTAAGGTTTTGCCTATTAGCAGCTGGTTGAACTAAAAATAAAAGCCCCCAAAAGGGAGATAGCTGCTGTCAGGGAAGGCACTTACTGACATTGAAATACATCAGTCTGTCACACTTGACAAGAATCATACCTAATTTTTCTAATTACAACTTCTATCTGGTTTCATTTAGTCATCATTGATTCAGCCATACAGAGATAAGTACTGAATAGGCCAAAGAAGGAGCAATCATCCATCAAAAGTGGCATATAATAAATACGTCCTATTCCATTTTTCCCCGTAGCCACTTAGTTTTAACTATATGTTGCTAGAACAGGAGGGACAAATTTGGAAGCAGCCATTAGGATTTTTTAATTATCTCAAAGGAAAGGTTATGAATGCTGAAAAATATTGTGACCTTCTGCAGGCTGAATTCAATGTCACATCAGTTACAGAGATATTAGCATCCCTTGGACTTAACACTTGCCACAGTGAAGCCTTACTCTGCGCGCGCACGTGTGCGCACACACACACACACACACACACACGCACGCTGTGGTCCTTTAAGTATATGCTGTGGGACCCTCTTATTGTAATTGTGATGATATTGATAGATCAACAGACTTCATTTGGGCTGATTGGTTGCTTTAACTAAATAGGATCTTCATGGGTTTTAAGGCTGGTCTCTTATGGTAAGTCAAAGTCCTTTCTGGTTTTCTTATTTCCAGAGAAAATCAGATCCTAAAAAACTAGATTCACTAAAGTTCATTTGAGGCTGGTTTGCATCAGATTGTTTATTAATTTACAGTGGAGAATATATTTGGTCCAGGAAGGTTCAGGACTAACTGTATAGGATATTTCCCCTCTGGAGAGTAGATCCACCTAGGAGACCTGGTTATAGATCCTGCAGTTGATTAGTGAATATAGGATTACAACTGAGGGAGTTGGGTGTTATGTAAGAGCGCAGTTTTAGGTGGCTTAGTGGATTGAGAGTCAGACCCAGAGATGTGAGGACCTGGGTTCAAATGTAGCCTCAGATACTTCCTAGCTGTGTGACCCTGGGCAAGTCATTTAACCCCCATTACTTAGCCCTCATCTCTCTTCTGCCTTAGACCTAATACACAGTATTGATTCTAAGACAGAAGATAAGAGTTGTTTTGTTGTTTTTTTTAGTGTGTGTGAATAACGGGCCATTTGTTTAAAAACCAGCGTACCCTCCCCTCTAGGGTCACTTAAATATTTCAGAAGTCTTGTGATCTCATCAATGTAATTTAACTTCTACATTTAACACTTGCTATACTTTCACAAACCTCAGCAGATAATTTTATGGATTTCTCTAGCCAAAAAACTCATGTGGACACGAGGAACAGTCTACTGCCTGGCATGGACTTGGAAGTTTTACTAGCTCAGTACAATCCGCCAGTGCATTTATTACTTTGGCATGGCTTTAAAAAACCTGTAGTTACCTCTAAAGATGAGTCATTGGAATGGGGCTGTAATCGAGGCTACTCTTCTGAGCAGGCTTGAGAAATTTGATTTTACTAAACTCTACTTTTTCCATATTCCATGAGGACTATTTATTTTCCATTTTGTTTCTGTATAGCCATTATCCAATACAGTGCTTTGCACATAATGGTTGCTTAATAAATTCTCATTGAGTGAATCAATGATATGAATTAAATCCAAGATAGAATAGATGTAAAATCCATTTCAAACAAGATGAGAAAAAAAATCTGTCTTTATTCCTTGCTGATTTTTCTCAAGAGATCTCAGAAAAGCAAAAAGCTCTTCAAGAATGGGCGGAAAATGAAAAAAAAAATGTAAAGGAAAGGGGCCTAGCAGTATCAGATATTAAACTATACTGTAAAGCAGCAGTCATCAAAACAATATGGTACTGGTAAGAGACAGAAGGGAGGATCAGTGGAATAGACTTGGGGTAAATGACATCAGCAAGACAGTGTATGATAAACCCAAAGAGCCCAACTTTTGGGGCATGAATCTACTATTTGACAAAAACTGCTGGGAAATTTGGAAAACAATATGGGAGAGATTAGGTTTAGATCAACATCTCACACCCTACACCAAGATAAATTCAGAATGGGTGAATGACTTGAATATAAAGAGGGAAACTATAAGTTAAGTGAACACAGAATAGTATACTTGTCAGATCTCTGGGAAAGGAAAGATTTTAAAACCAAGCAAGAGTTAGAGAAAATTACAAAATGTAAATTAAATGGTTTTTATTATATTAAACTAAAAAGCTTTTGTTCAAACAAAAACAATGTAGTCAAAATCAGAAGGGAAACAACAAATTGGGAAAAAATCTTTATAACAAAAAACTCTGACAGGGGTCTAATTACTCAAATATACAAGGAGTTAAATCAATTGTATAAAAAAAATCAAGCCATTCCCCAGTTGATAAATGGGCAAGTGACATGAATAGGCAATTTTCAGGTAAAGAAATCAAAAGTATCAATAAGAACATGAGAAAGTGTTCTAAATCTCTAATAATTAGAGAAATGCAAATCAAAACAACTCTGAGGTATCACCTCATACCTAGCAGATTGGCTAAAATGAAAGAAGGGGAGAGTAATGAATGCTGGAGGGGTGGCAAAATTGGGACATTAATGCATTGCTGGTGGAGTTGTGAACTGATCCAACCATTCTGGCTGGCAATTTGGAACTATGCTCAAAGGGCTATAAAAAGAATGCTTGCCCTTTGATCCAGCCATACCATTGTTGGGTTTGTACCCCAAAGAGATTATAAATAGACTTGTACGAAAATATTTATAGCTGCGCTTTTTGTGGTGGCAAAAAACTGGAAAAGTCAAGATATCCTTCAATTGGGGAATGGCTGAACAAACTGTAATATATGCTGGTGATGGAATACTATTGTGCTCAAAGGAATAATAAACTAGAGGAGTTCCATGTGAACTGGAAAGACCTCCAGGAATTGATGCAGAGTGAAAGGAGCAGAGCCAGAAGAACATTGTACACAGAGACTGATACACTGTGGTAAAATCGAATGTAATGGGCTTCTGTACCAGCAGCAATGCAATGACACAGGACAATTCTGAGGATTTATGAGAAAGAATGCTGTGCACATTCAGAGGAAGGACTGCAGGAGAGGAAACATATAAGAAAAACAATTGCTTGAACGCATGGGTTGAGGTGGACATGATTGGGGATGTAGCTTGATCAGTGACACATGTTAAAACCAGTGGAAATGTGCATCGGCCATGGGTAGGGGGAGTGCGGTGGGTGAAGGGGAAAGTAGGAGCATGAATCATGTAACCATGTTAAAAATGAATATTAATAAATGTTTAAAAAAAAAAAAAGAATGGCCAAATAGGGGCAGCCAAGTGGTTCAATGGATTGAGAGCAAGGCCTGGAGATGAGAGATCCTGGATTCAAATTTGGCCTCAGATACTTCTTAGCTGTATGATCCTAAATAAGTCACTTAACCCTGTTTGCTTAGTCCTTCCACTTTTTATCTTGGAACCAATACTTTTAGTATCAATTCTAAGACAGATGGTATGGATTTAAAAGAAAAAGAATAGACCAATGACATTTATATAAAGGTACCTTGAGTGTATAGGGTGGCATTGATTAAGGATGTGGCTGTAGCTTGGGGAAAACAACATCAATTGCAAGTGCCTTAGAGGCAAATATTTAATTTAAAACCATACTTCTCCATATGGAAAACAGGTAAACTTTGCCACAGCTTGTTATTAAAACTATTTTTATTTGAACTTTGAGAGCCTGGACTTTCTTGAATCTCCTTTTCTCTTTTACCATTTCAAGGAGGGAGAGGTGAATATAATTACTTCTTAGCCTGGAACCTACAACATGTCACATTTCACTTATTGGTAATCTATTTTATGGAAATCACAGAGCTAGCATTTGGGAAATTCATCAAATAGGCAAAAGTTTTTCTTTGGTCCCTTTTCTTCTCCTTTTCTGCATCCCATTTCCTCTCTCTTTGTATCCCTCTTTTTCCAGGTACTCATTCTGTGTTTCTTTCTTACAAGGTGTCCTTGCTGTCAGGTCAAGTCAAAGCATCTCCAATAAAGTGTGAATTTGTAAACGGTTGGTGGGGTTGTGAACACAGTAGTTTTGCATGGTTCAGAGTAGGAACAGGCAGAAAAGGCATATGGTGAGACTTGTAAAAATAGGCAAGATTCAAAAGTCAAGATAATAAACACAAGCAAACAAAGCCAAGGCCTGAGAGGTCAGAGAAGCCTCAGGTAGCACCAGCCCTCACAGGAAGAGAGGGCTACAATCTTAGCTTGATTTCCGTGGGACTGTGGCATCTATCCAAGTAGGGGAAAAGGCCCCTGTGCCCTGTGAAGAAGTGGATCATCCTCAGCTAAGACTCAGCTTCTACAGTATCCATAGCTGAACCTCATCCATTAGACTTAGTCCCTTTAAGAACAGAGACTGACTCATTCTTGCCTTGCTCTTGATCTCCAATCCTTAAAGGCATGGTGCCTAGCATATAGTGGCCACTTATGTTTATTTTTTTAATTTTTTTAAAAACCTTTACCATTTGTCTTAGAATTGATACTTAGTATCAGTTCCAAGGCAGAAGAGCAGTAATGGCTAGGCAGTGGGAATTAAGTGACAAGCCCAGAGCTTGGAAGTATCTGAGGCCAGATTTGAGCCCAGGACGTCCTGAGCTAGTCCTGGTTCTCAGTCCACTGAGCCACCCAGCTACCCCTTTAATAAATGCTTATTAACTGATTAATTGTGTAGTTTGGACTGAATGGTTCATTTGTTGGAAGCCCGTGTCTCCTACCACTTTTCTAGAGATGGGATGTCTGGAGATGGCATCAGTTTCTTCTTCTTCCTTCACTAAGATTTCATTATGTCCTGTGGTAGAGTATCTCTCTAGAGCACTGAAATTTGAGAATTTATATGTTACCTGTCCTAGAGCAATTTGAATTTTAACAAGGAAATATGCCCTTGGTCAACTTGAGCCAAAGGGACAGTTCTTACTACCCATCTGATCTTGGGCAATTAACTTCTGTATACCTCAGCTTCCTCTCCTATAAAATGAGATGGACTAGAGGGCCTCTGAGGTGCCTTCTTGTTCTAGATCTGTGGTCTTATAGTGTTAGGAATAGAATTCTTTCCTGTTGAGTTTAGAAGCCAATCAAATGGGAAAGACACTTGCAGGGAACAGGGACCTTCCCAACCCTTTGAAATCTCACCACGAATGTTGTCACTTGCTCAGCTTAATAAATCCAACCCTAGTCACCAACAATTGCACCAGATGCAAGTTTGTTCTCCCTGTTTTAATTCAATTTTTATATGTAAATAGTTAGCCTCCCATGTTGCAAATATATTTTAACTTCTCAGTATCTGCTGAAGACCCAAATTTTTAGCTTTTGGGCTCATGGAATTTATAAATCTCAAAGATGTGGAACAGCCTAAAAACTTCTTAATTTAGTTATACTGTATTAAATTTTAATAGGATTTTATTTCAAATATCACTTTATCTCTCAACCTTCACAATAATGCTGGAGGCTGAGTAGGAGGTTTCCTTTCCCTCTCTGAGGTGAATTCTGACCAGAAAGCACTTTGCTTAAGAAGTGTGAAATGACATTTTAGTTTTCACCTAGTTTTTCAGGCCAAGGGAGGTAATTTACTGGGCATCAGCATTTTCATGGAAAAGATATATGAATTTACCTGGCTCTGTCATGAATCATTCAACTACTTTTCTTTTAAGAATTGTTCCTGCTGCCCTGTTATATATCCCATTTCTTAGCTTTATAACTACCTTTTCTTTAAAACTTTTCATTTTTGTTCTGTTGCGACCACTGAATATCTCTCTTTTATTAAGTCTCGCTCAAAGTCCAGCTTAAATGTGTGTGTTTTTTAAATTAATGCTCTGATACAACTGATATTTTTGTAACTTCGTGCTTTATCAGAAACATTTCTATGGCAAATCCCAGGCATCTGATAGTTGCTAAAGGCCAGAAAAGCAACAACAACAAGGGATTTATGTATAAAGGCCCCAGATTTGAATCCCATTTTCACTACTCATTGCCTTTGTGACCTTGAACAAGTCATTTTTCCTCTCTTGGCTTCAGTTTCTTCATCTATAGATTGAAAGAGTTGAATTTTATGACCTCTGAAATTTCTTAAAGCTGTAAATCCATGACTTTACCTTATAGCACTTTCTAGCTTCAAAGGGAAAAAAGCTAAAATTCAAAAGATGTACATCCCTTCTTGTTTATTGATAACATTTTATTTCAAAGCATCATGCACTCAAATTAGAATTTTTACCCCGAAGTAGAATTGTCCAACAAAACAGTGATTGTAGGATCCCTTCATTAAATAGTTAAAAGAAATTCTTACTGGAAAAAAAGAAGGTAGTCATGCAGTTCCCAAACAGATGTACTATATGGCTTTTGTCTTTCTCTTTATGCATCTATTCATGGATGAGGAAGCAAGAAAACCAGTAACACACAGGAAGTATTAGAAGATTCAGTCACTAGAGGCAGGAACTTGTAAATATATAGTTAAAGCAAACAATTTCATTGTAAAATGGAAGCACATAGGTAGGGCTCTCTTATCAGGGAAAGCAACCAGAACAATGGCTTTTGACACCCATTTTCTCTCAGAGAAATGGTTCTACACATGTTCTGCAAAGGTTTTTCAAAATAGAGAAATTCATGATGGACTAAAGAGGTCTAAAATAGTAACAAACAAAATGTTACAGTCGTACAGGAAGTGCAAAAAACAAACCAAAAAAAATTTTTAACCCACAAATAAACAATTCAGTACCAAGCAAAAACTATATGATAGAGGCTTGAGAAACAAAGAAATTATGAGGAGAGAGAAAAAGGATGAGGAAAACTTCTGGTCCTCTCTTTTGTCCAGAGAAGACTAATACAAGACGAAAACAAACGTTTGATAAAATTCTAAACAAAAGGCTTATGTGTCATTTATTACATTGAGAATGTATCAGAATGACTGTGTCAAGGAAGGTGACTTGAAATGTTAGCTTTCTGCAAAATTAAGAAGTGAGGGATCTGGATAAAATCCAATAATTATTGGCTGAAATATTTTTTGGTGATGCAAGAATTACTATCAAAGCACCTTACCAGCTTCCTTTCTGATGAATACCTGATCCCAGCTTTCTCAACATAAAGAATCATATATTTATTACTGAGAGTTGAGAATGTAATTGACTCCTCCAAATATAAACCAGTTGTGTTTAATGTATTTTTTAAGAAGCATTTACAGTTTGTATTGGTGGAAATTTTTTTGAACTCTTAGAAGAAAACATATTGGCTAAAGAGCAGAAAAGATGTACCAGAAAGTTCCCAGGGAAATAAGAGCAATTCATTATCAATTCATTGTTTATTGAATATGCTATCCAAAATGTCATAACATTTATACCACTTTTATTGATTATGACAAAGTCCTTGTCTCCGTTCCCCACTTGTGACTTAATTATATAGAGAAAATGAATAAAGTAATTCCATACATAGAATATTAGAATATCTGATGTTCACAACCCTTAAATTACTGAAAAAAACACCATCAACACAATAATGTCAAGAACAATTGTTACAAAATGCTACATTTTTCCATGGAACTATTTAAGCTTGCTAAGATTCTGTCTAGCCTTCAACTAGTTGTCACTCAACAGAACTGAATGTTGTTGTTCAGTCATGTCCAACTCTTCATGACCCCGTCTGGGTTTTCTTAGCAAAGGTATTAGAGTGGTTTGCCATTTCCTTCTCTAGCTCATTTTACAGATGAGCAAACTGAGGTCAACAGAGTTAAGTGACTTGCCCAAAGTTGATAAATGCTTGAAGCCAGTTTTGAACTTGAAACTTCTAGACTCCAGGTGGTGGCAGTGTTAGAGGAGAGAAAGAAACATATGAGAAATGTTATAAGGCAGAATTGACAGGACTTGACAACTGATTGGATATGGGGTATGAGGGTGAATGAGGAATTGAAGATGATTCCTAGTTGTGAGCCTGAATGACTAGAAGAATGGTGGTGCCCAGGGCAATAATAGGGAATTTTGAAAAGAAGATGTTTTTGGGGAAAGATGATGATTTCAGTTTTAGACATCTTGAGTCTAAGATGTCCAATAGGCTGTTGAATGGGAAGCTGGAGATCAGCAGAGAAGCTAGGGCTGCATAAGTAGATTTGAGAATCATTAACATAGAGATGATCTTTGGATCCATGAGAGTTGATGAGATCACCATGTGAAGTAGTATAGAGGGAGAAGAGAAGAGGGCCCAGGACAGAGTCCTTTGGGACAACCATGCTAATATATGTGACTTAGATGAAACTATAGCAAAGTAGAATGATAAGTATTGGCCAGAAAAGGAGGTGAACCAGGAGAAAGTAGCAGATAGGAGAGAATCCAGAAAAAGAGAGTAATTGGCAGTCTTGGTGGCTTCAGAGACAAAATTGACAAAAGCCCTTAGGATATGGCAATTCAAAGATCTTTGGTAATTTTGGAGAAAGCAGTTTCATTTAAATGTTGAAGTGAAAGTCAGGCCTTGGAGAGGTAAGAGGAAAGCAAATGATAACACCTATAATAGATAATATTCTAAAGAAGTTTAGCCTGAAAAGGGATATGAAATGATGATAAATAGTGGGGATGGATGGATCAGATGAGGATGGGAGAGTCATGGGCATCTAAACAGCATGGAAAGCCGCCATCAAACAGATTTTGAAGATAAGTGAAAGTGGGTATAATAGAGGTATAACAGTCTGCTAAAGAAAACCAATATTTGCACATGTAAATAATATTTTAATAATATTTTTGCCTTGGCAAAACCTTCATGTGAGCTGGGGAAAGGGAAGGTAGTGGCAGAAGGCATCAAGGTGATGCAATGAAAAAGAAAGGAGAAGAGGAAGTTTTTCACAAATGGCCTCAATTTTTTTTCTATAAAATATGAGGCAAGATCCTTAACTGAGATGGTGAGGATAGGAGTGGCTGTGGGAGGTTTGAGGAGAATTTGAAATGGTTTGGTGAGTGCTGAGTGGGATAATAAATTAATTAGAGGGGAGTAAAACGTGCTTTATGGTTTGCAGTTTTATTGTATTGTGATCATTAAAGGTTATGCTTAATATTTCTTTTCTACATTTGTTAAGAGGAGTTTCATGCCTTGACTCATAGTTGGTTTTTGTAACTATGAAGTGTATAACTGAGAAATAAGAATATTCCTTTCTGTTTCCATTCAGCTAATTGCCAGAGACCTATTATGTCTGACTTTTCCAAAATTCTGTTTAAGGCTTTAACATATTATTTATCTTTCTGTTAGACTTGTTTGGGCTTTTAAAATGGTGCGTTGATATCCTTAACAGTTATATAGTTGCTTTATATTTTTCCCTATAATTCAATTAATTTTTCATTCATGTATTTATGGTTCTTGCCATTTGATACATATATGTTAAATAGCATTTCCTTATCTCTGGTGCCTTTAAGCATAATATATTTTCCTTATCCCTTTTATTGTGACAATTTTTACTGTTATCTTTTCTGATATTGTTTGCTATGCCTGTTTTTTCCTTTATTTTATTTTAATAATAAATTTCCACATAAGTTTTCCAAAGTTATATGATTCATGTTGTCTCCCTCTCTTCTTCTCTCCCCTCCTTCCAGAGCTGGCAAGCAATTAAATCTGGGTTATACGTATATTATCACATAAAACATTTCCATAGCATTCATTTTTGTAAGTTAAAAATCTTGTAAAATCAAAACCCCAAATCATATAGCCAAATAAACAAGTGATAAATTATATGTTTTCCTCTGTATTTATACTCCAACAGTTCTTTCTCTAGAGGAGGATAGCATTCTTTTAGTCCCTCAGAATTGTCCTGGATCATTGTTTTTAATGCCTGTTTTTTAAATTACCCTTAAGTATAATAAATTATGCTAGAGCTCTCCACATTAGCTCTGTGTAATTTTTCTTAATGTTTTAAATGTGTTTCTTAAAATAGCGTATTATTTGATTATACTTTCTAATCTGTAATGCTGCTGTCCTGTGTTTTATGGGTGAGTTCATCCCATTTACCTTCATGTTATGTTTGTTACTCATTGACTGGAATCAGAGCATTATCACATGTGCAACTATTGCCCAGAACTAACACTGATCCATAAAAATTTAAGAATGGCCTTTTTAATAGATGGCACCTGTAATGACTACACACCACACCAAAAGCTCATCATTTTCAAACTATATGAAATTAAAAGCTTTAAAAGTATGATATCTAATGGAGAAAATGAAAATGAACTAGGAACAAGATGAGGCACATGTTTTTCTTCTTGTCTTTTCTGCTGCTAGATTTGTCCCTAAGAGGGATTCTGTAAACCCACAGAAAATGAGCCTGCATCTCAGTATTTTCATTTTCATAAATCAGCCATTTTATCTATATGCACAATAGTTCATCAAAAATTAAATATAAAAGCAATACAGTATTAACATAACTGTCCTAAGATGATTCTTATCTGAATTCTACCCAGTTTAATAAATTAGAATGTAACACCACCTAACCCTGTAATAACATTTTCAGCTTTGTTCACAGCAATCTTGTAAGGTTTACATAGTGTAAGTGCTATTATTTCTATTTTATAAATTAGGAAACTGAGTTAAGTGGCCTGCCTAGAGCAATTCAAACCCAGGGCTTCTAATTCCAAGCTTAATACTATTTCCAATGTACTTGCTTTAAAAGAAATAGGAACTATCCATTTGTACATAGCTTTTAGAATCAAAGGGTTTGGAATTCAAAAGTCTTCCTGTAATGGTAACTTTTGAGGCAAAAACTTGTTTCAGCTTCTTAACTTTTCTTATTTCTAATTTTTGGTATATTCTTGACTGACTCGTCATTAACAATTTCTCTTTCTGAATGTTAGCAAATTGCTTTCAGTTCTTTAGGCCTAAAAATGACACTTGTGCTCCTTGGCTGCAGGAAGGTGGTTTTTTTTTTTAAATTTAAATAACTATATCTATAAAATATCAACTTCTTGAATGACGATTCTCATATGGTTTAAAGGTTTTTTGCTTTAGTCATAAGGAAGAACAATGGCACTATATTTAATACCATCTGAGAACTAAAATGAATCCTATATTGAGCTTTTGGGAGCTGTAAAGAAATAAGATTTGAAAGTTCACTTCTAATAGCATTTCCAAATCCAGAAATCCTTCCATATAGGCTGAAGGTTCTTAACAAAGATATATAATTTCAAATGCCCTATGAAGTAATAACAGTCAAAATACTGAATTTCAAAATAACGTATGGGAATTCTGGTCTTAACCTAATTTTAGTTGATTTATAGAATGTCACATGGTAAAATAATGAGAAAAAATATGGTCTGAATTAATGAATCCTTGTTTCCTGTCAGGTTTGCAGATTTTATCAGAGGCATGCTGAAGCTAATCCTTCTGTTACTGTTTTCTGGAGCTACGCTTTCATCCACTTGGTTTACCCTGACCTGCTTGAACACCATTACTCACCTGCCTTTAACTACAGGTACACCCTGAATCTTAGTGGACTCTGGACAAATTTTTTTCTCATTTCATGTTATAATATTGTTCATTTCTGATGACATTGTGAGATCCAAATTCTTTTCTTCCTTCTCTCCCTCTTTTCCCCCTTTGCCAAGATAGCAAATAATCTGATATAGGTTATACATATGCTGTTTTGCAGTACATATTTACATATTCATCATGTTGAAAAAAAACTGATGAAGGGCATAAAATGAAAAATGGAATGCTTCAATGTGCATTCAGAATCCATCAGTTCCTTCTATGACAGTGGATAGTGGAGTTATCTTGGATCCATGCACTGCCAATAATGAAGTTATTCACAATTGATCATCATAATATTGCTGTTACTTTGTACAGTGCTATCCCGATTCTGGTTACTTTACTTTGTATCTGTTCATGTAAATCTTTGCAAATTTTTTTGAAATCCTCCTGGAATACACTAGTATTCCATCACAATCACATACCGCAACTTGTTCTGCCATTCACCAACTTGTGAGCATCCCCTCTATTTCTAGTTCTTTGCCATCACAAAAAGAACTGTTGGAAATATTTTTGTACAAATAGGTCTTTTTTCCCTTTCTCTAATCTCTGTAGGATATAGACCTCATAGTGGTATTGCTACATCAAAGGTGTATGTGCAACTTTATGACCTGGTAGGCATCACACATAGATTATCTCAGCAGCCTCCTCACCTTGATTTTCCATTACAATCAAACCTGTCTCAGTGATTTTTCTCAAGTATATATGTCTGATTATGCCATTCCTCATTGGTATCTAGAATAAAATAAAAACTCTTCTGTTTAGCTTTTAAAATTCTTCACCACCTGACCATGGCTATTGTTCCAGCCTCCCTGGTCATTAACTCTCCCTCCCCTGACACCCATCCCCACTCTCTCTCTGTTCTCTGTCTCGCACATGATACTCCATATCTTTTCTTCCTACCTTTGTACTAGCCATCTTATGTGCCTAGAATATATTCCTTCTTTAACTGTGGTCTCTTAGAAACCCTCTTTTTTCTACAAGATGCAGTTAAGTACTGCCTTCTACAGGAAGGATTCCACTTCCCCTCAACTACTACTGCTTGCCTACCCAAACTATCTTGTATTTTATTTTTATTTGCATTTATTCTGTACATATTTATGCATATACTTACTGTCTCGCCTCCCATTAGAATATAAGCTCCTTGAGAGAAAGGACTATTTATTTTTTAATTTATATTTCTAGCTCTTAGCACAGTGCCCAGCACATGGTAAGCTCTTAATAAATGCTTGTCAGAGCATTATAAAAACAAATAATTTGAAAGAGTTAAGACTTTTTTTTCTAATGTACCCCTATCTTCTATCTTACTATCAGTTTTAAGAAAGAAGAGAGTGGTAAAGGTTAGGCGTTTGGAGTAAAATGACTTGCACAGGGACACCCAGTTACAAAGTGTCTGAGGCCAGATTTGAACCCAGGTATTCCCAACTCCAGGTTTATGCTCTATCCAGTGAACAACCTAGTTTTTAAGTCTTTTGATCAACATAAAGAAAAGATTTTTTATTCTAGTAGATGACAACTTTCATTCTCAAGGATTGGGGGATCAGAAGTTTGTTAGCTATAGATTGGAAGGAATACCAGTTGATCTAGGATGGCACACCCCAAGGCCCCATGGAGACCACAGGACAACAGTGTAGCAGACATTGCATTGGCATCTATGATATAGTTCTTCAGACACTGAGAAGCTTTGGGTAGAAATAGTGGCAATTACAGTTGGGCATCTGGGTTATTGAATACCTGGTGTTTGAATCTCCAGGAGCTGTTCTGAACTCATATGTGACCATGTTCTCTTTTCAAGAAAATAGATGATGCACATCAGAAGCTGTTCCACCTCTGAATATTGGGGGAAGGAAAGGAAGGGACTGAGACAGTGTCAGAGATTGTGTTGACAGCCTGAGAATGAGACTGAACCAAAGCTGTGTTTATACAAAATAAATGAATTGGACATGATACATTTTTTTATTGCCAATTTACTGGTGATTTATGAACTATGAAATTTGGTGCAATCACACTGAAGCTATGTAGCCTCTAAACATAGTCCAGATTTTGTTCAAATCTGTTAAAAATTATATTGAAAAATATATCTCCTATCTTTTTTTTTTCATCTAGATATACAACTGAACCACAAATTAAAGTAAAGGTCTATCTTAAGGTATACTCAAATGGCACTCCAGATTTTCCTTAAGTTCAAATCTATTCAGTAATTTTTAAGTCTATGGATATGGCTGACTAAAAACAATCATTCTATAATCAGCAGCCATCAGAGTCCTGTAAGGTCAAGAAAAGGCTTTTTTATCAACCCTAAAATTTTCTTGACTAGTTTGGAACGTGTAAGAGAGAGAACCAAATGGTACCACTCTCAAAGAGCTTACATTCTCTTTGGGGAAAAATAATATACACAGCTAAGCAAATAAAAGCTATACGTAAATACATGAATGAAGACAATGTAGAGTAGTGGATAGAGAGCTAGCCTAGGAACTAGAAGGACTTGGTTCAGATCCTGCCTTTGACATATGAGTACTAGCTCTGTGACCTTTGGCCAATCGCTTAAACCTTCAGTGCCCCCAGACATTTCTAAGATCATAGATCATAGAACAATTAATAGAAAGAGACTGGGGACAGTAAAGCCTTTAGCCCCTTCTTCTTAGGATTATTGTAAGGCTCAAATAAGATCATCTCTCTAATGCTCTTTTAAACCTTAAATCAATCTCTAGATAAGTGCTGGCTATTATTATTATTATTTTGTCATGGACAGCAAAGAAACTCAAAGAAAAGGTCAAGATAAACTTTTATATAAAGAAGTGCTCCCCAAACTGTGGAGAAGCCTCTCAAGCTCTGGAACTGGTTTTGCTTAACATATCTACCAGCATTTTGAACCAGACAATGCCGAGTAAACCTCTGAGTCTGCTTCATTCACACTGCTGCTCAAATTTAAAAATGACAAGCTGACGGTATAAACTTCAAGGCTTTAGAAAGCAGAAAAGTGACACTCAAACTTCACTGTGGACATATTTAAGGGAAAATAATCCAAAGTCAGTTTAGAGAGTGATTAGTCAGTCAACAAGCATTTATTAAATGCCTGCAACACACAAAGAATGAAATGAGCCTTACTCTCAGGAAGCTCACCATTCTGATGGAGAAAACAACAAATACCTATGTAAGTAGCTACAAAGTAGAGAATAAATACAAATAATAACAAGTACTACTGAGTATCAAGACTGTTGATTGACTCACTTATTCAGGAAGCATATATTTATCACTGCATTAGACTTCGTGCTAGATATGAGTCAAAGACAAAAATTTAAACCAATTCTGGCCAGAAGAAATTTACATTCTCTTGGAGGAAAATGACATGTTCACAGATGAGTGAATACAAAGGAATTTCCATGGTGGGATGATGAGAGTACTCTCTCACCAGGAGAGAGAGGATAGAGAAGAGAGCTCAACCAGGACAGTCTTGGGAGACACCCACAGTCAGGGATCAGGAATTCAATGATTATCAACAGTGTCATGTGCTAGAGGAGGAGTGAGGAAAATGAGACCTGAAATAGATCATTGGTAGCTTGGACGAGAACTGTTTCAGAACCATTTGACCCAGAAGCTCCGCTGCTAGGCATATATCCAAAGAGGCCTTTGACAAAAAGAAAAGCTCTTGTACAGACCCACATATTTATATCACTACCTTTTGTAGTGACCAAGAACTGGAAACAAAGTGGTGCTCGTTGATTGGTGAAAGGCCGCATAAATATATATATGGACGATTACTGTGCTGTCAGAAATGATAAATGCGAAAAATGCTGAGAAGCATGGGAAAATGGATGTAAAGTAAGCAGAACTAGTAAAAACAATATATATCATGATTTCAACAATGTAAATGCAAAGAAAATGTTGCTTTCAGGTTCTAAAAGCACCATTGTGGTGTAGTCCTCAAGTTAACTACCTAAAAGTCATCACAGTTGGTAGATTTAAATTAAATCAAATCATTTTTTCAATAATTTATTAAAACCACCCTGTCCCATTCAATTGAATCAGTAGTGTCTTGACACAAAACTTTCAAAAAGACACTAAGTCTGATGAGTTCCAGAGTTATAAAGTCCAAAATGAAGCATATCTTTGATACTGGGAATCAGGAAGATTTGAGTTCAGATCCTCCCTCAAACACTGCTCACCTGGGTGACCAAAGGTAAGTCACATAACCTCTTTTAGCCTCAATTTCCTTATCTATAAAATGGGGATAAATAATTGCACTTACCTAACAGGGTTTCTGTGAATATCAAATGAGATATTTGTAAAACATTTTGTAATCCTTACTCTTTATTAATATTATTTGATGACATTTTTCAGATTAACTAATAATAATAATTAGTACCACTAATTATTATTATCCTTTTTATATAGCCTTGGGAGTTTACAAAGTGATTACCTCACAGTAATGGTGAGGTAGATCATACAAGTATTTTCTTTTTACAGGTGAGGAGACCAAGATACAAAGAAGTTGTGGCTTACCCAATGGGAGGCCTTTAATGGCATGCCATAAATGATAGATAGATAGTGTACTGGACTTGGATTCACAAAGACCTGAGTAAGAATCCAGCCTCAGACACTTTCTAGCTGTGTCTCTGGGCAAGTCTTAAGCTCATAACTTCATTTTTCTTCTCTGTAGAAAAGGGATAATCATAGCACCTACCACACAGGTTTACAGCAAAGATCAAACAAGGTAACCTGTGTAAAGAGCTTTTTGCAAACTGTTGTCGTTGAGTTGTTGCATTTGTGTCCAACTCATAGTGACTCCATTTGGAGTTTTCTTGGTAAAGATATTGGAGTGGTTTGCCATTTCTTTGTCTAGCTCATTTTATAGATGAGGAAACTGAGGCAAACAAGGTTAAGTGACTTGCTCAGGATGGCCATACCGCTAGAGTGTCTGGGGTTGAATTTGAACCCAGGAAAATGAGTCTTCCTGACTCCAGGCCCAAGACACTATCCACTGCGCCACCAGCTGCCCCAGCACCTTAAAGTGCTATATAAATGCTTGCTATAATCAGCAACATTATTGTTGTTACTATTAATATCAACATCATCATCATTATTGTCCATGAACACACTGCCATTAAGTAGAGGAGTTTGGATTTGAACCCAGGGCTCCTGATTCCAAACCCAACAATCTATATCTAACTTGACTCTTCGACGAATTGTTTTTAACTTTCCTAAGTAATTTTGGGAACTCCTTTAGACTGGAAATCTAAAAGAGCTCATAACATGTTGAAACTTATAAAACCTTCCTTTAAAGATCATTTGAACCTAAATACTATATAATTAGAAGTTCTTCATTCCATAAGTGGTATCTTTAAGCTTTTTAACCTCTTTTACCTTAATGCCATTTATATAGAAAGATAAGAATATTTTCAAACCCCAGTTTTTAAACTTAAAAAAAAGATTAATGAGTTTTACCTGTTCTGGAAGAAGCCCACACTATACTAAGTTGATAACAAGAATGCAATTGGGGACAGAATGAAAAGACTACAGAAAAGAAGACAGAATCTTTAATAAGACAAAGACTGAAATAAAATAGAAGATTTGGTATAGAAGGTGTAGACCTACAAATGACCACCAAATTGCTAGATTCTTCTGTGAATAGAGATGAATCTATTTTTGGTATGTTTTATAGATAAGTCAGTCCTGAGAAGCATTATATCATCTCTCTGTCCCGTGGGAGAATGACTGAGCCTAGGTTCCTTATGTCCTAGGAGCTTTCAGTAAATATTCATTATCATTAATATAGTAGCAACAGACTACATTTTATTATTCAGAACTGACTAGACCTAGAGAAACAAAAAAACACACATTTTAATGTGGCTTGATAAAAATCAATAAATCTGTTGCTAATAATCTTTCTGCCTCATAAGAAGCTGTCTTAATTCCTTTTAAACAACAGACATTCTGTAGAAGGGGACTTGCTAATTATTTGGACTAATCTAGACCTTTGAATCTCTTTTCAATGCCCCTGGCAAATTCCTATTTCCTCCACCAACTGTCGTTTTCATTGTAATCAGGAAAGTATTTAGAGCCTTTTAGAAATTCTTCTTTCATAGCAAATTTGTAGTTCCTACCATATCATAAAAGGTTATCTGTGGAAAATATATGTGAATCATAACTACTGACATGAGAAATTAATTAAAATTCAGAAACTCAGTTTCATCATGCCATTAAAGAGATCTAATTTAAGCAATGTGCAGCTATTACTACTGCTATCAGTTTTAAATCCTCAGTGCTAGAATTGCTTTGCAAGGCATCATCTAGGATTACATGTTAGCACCATTATTTGAAGTTATTTTCCATGAGGGATAAATGGAGCCAATTTAAAAATCTTGGTTTAGATAGAAAGTTATTGATAAAAAACTATCCACTTACTTTAAGAAGTAAGTAATAGTTGAACCATATTACCCAGAGTTTACATGGTCATTTTCTACCAAATGTCAAATTTGTCTTCTCTTTTTAAAATGTTTTTAAATGCTAATGCTTTAAAATTGACTTTCCCAAAGTAATTTGTCTGCTTTTAACAAACAGAATAGCATATGAATCAATTATTTTGAGAAAATTCTTTAAGTAGCTCTGGTTATTAGGGTATCACAGTAGTAGGTTTATAACATTCTAGGCACAAGTGTAGAAGAAAACAGCCTGGAAGAGGTTCCAGTTGACCACTTGCTACTATGGATCATAGTTAGAATTGTAGTATAGAACCGCTTAATATATGTACATACTGGGATGGGATGGGTTATAAATGTTGGACATGCAAAGACTAGAAAGTGATACTACCACCACATTGTACTTCCATCAGTCAAACTCTTCATAAACAGTTTTGGTAAACCACACTTTCCAAATGATGTGTAGAAATTGTAGAGAATTCAGAAGTAGGAAACAGGAAATGCTATGAATAAAGTTTGAAGGGAATAATGTTGTTTAACATTAAGAAGAAATTTCTTGTTTTGTCCAGTATATGAATGATTTTTTCTAAACTTAGGTGCTTACTTGCTACTTATATCCCTGAATAAATAAGCAAGAGAAAAATGAGCTTAAGAAGAGAAATTTTAATAGGATGCAGGAGACAGTTTTGGTTTTTTTTTTAACTATCAGGGTAATAAAACACTGGAATAAACACTGTTCCTGAAGATCTTCAAGAAAAGAATTGAGTTTTCAAGTAGAATGTGCTATTTAAATGCAAAGGAAAAGCTAGACCAGATGAACTGTCAGCATCCCTTCCAGCCCTATTATTCTGAGATTTCATAATAAATTACCTTTTCCAGGGTTGTAAATGCTGCTTTGGGGCATGAAAAATATGAATAAGTTCAGACTCATTAATTCTGATTTCACAATCAGTCTTCACCTCCATGTCTACTAATACTGAAGATTATTAGTTGTGCTTCATTTCTATAAGATAATTAATTTGCTTTCTAGGGATAAGGGTCTGTAAACATAATAATCAACCTTTCCAAAACAAAACTATAGAAACAAAAAAGATGAGCAAAAGGGGCAAGCAAATCATAACACAAAATAACAGGAATTATTTTGTACCAGAATATCCTCATCATTTTCTACAGTCTTCATTTTATATACCACTGACTTTCTTAATATGAAATATTTTGTAGTAAAGAACAAAACAACTGTTTTTGAAATGGAAGAAAAGGCGCAACTCAAAGATATTGATATACAAATACAAATGTATATCAACATTATCAACACCCTTGAAAAATGATGTGGATGTTTCTTGGTTCCTTTCTTTTTAAGCATCTCTTAGTTGTCCAAATTCTCTTTTAAAAGTATTCTTTATCTTAATGTCAGTTTACCATAATTATTTTGGAAATTTTTTAATAAATTCAGTTTAATCATTTCCATTTATGTTATAACTTTATCATAAGAATTCAGTAAATGCACAAATAAAAGTTTATCCAATATTATACCTAGTATATTAATATAATTATTGAAATTCTTTGAGTTTTTGAAAATTCTTGAAAATTCTTTATTCAAATCAGCATGATAGATGCTGCTTTTAAAAAAATTTTTTAGCCCTTATCACCCTCTGTCTTAGTATGAATTCTAGGGCAGAAGAATAGCAAGGGCTAGGCAATTAACATCAAGTGACTTGCCCAGGGTCACACAGCCACAAAATGTCTGAGGCCAAATTTGAGCTCAGATCCTCCTAACTCCAGGCCTGACACTCTACCCACTGTGATACCCAAAATAGCTTCTTAAGAAAACTTTAAGCCAACTTCTCTACTACTTCTCCACTTATAATTATCAAGAAAAGTAAACTCAACAGAACTGTACTTAAGAGGTTTTTTATTTTAAATTCTTTTTAGCATTCATTTTGTTTTTTTTAATCAACAAGGATATTTTTCTCCTCTTCCCACCTCCCTCAACCTTCACATTGAAATGAAGAAAAACAAAACAAATGTAACTTATAGTTGTTGTTATTATCATTAACAATAATGAGAATTTCCTGAAAGCTCCCAGAACACAGGGAGACCAGGCTCAGTCATTTTCCCAGGTGACTAAGTTGGAACAATGCCTATTCATCTCTGTTCGTAGTAAGTTTAGCAATTCGGTGGTCATTTTTATGTCTATACTTTCTACACCAAATTTTGCTTTTCAGTTTTTTGTCTCACTTAAGGTTCTTTCTTCACTTTTATAGACTTTTGATTTTGTCCCAAACTGCATTCTTCCTTGTAACAAATATTGTGTAGTCAAGGAAAACAAAGTCAAGGAGCAGGGAGGAAGTCGGAGGTGGAGAATGCCCCAAGTTCATCATCCCATTATTGATATTCTAGAATTGGGGTTGGTCATTACAATGATCTAGTCTTTCAGTGTTTACAATGCTGTTGCTATTATATAAATTGTTCTCTTGGTTCTGCTCATTTCATTTTGCATCAGTTCTTGGAGATTTCTCTGAAGCCAATCTCTCTATATGTGCAGTTTTAAAAGTAGAATGGATACTGTATTAGAAAGTCTGAAATCAAGTCTTGACTCTGCTACTAGCTTACACTTGACCACCCTGAGCCAGTCGTTTTTCGTCTTTGGGGTCAGTTTCTTCACCTGTTCAATTGGAATGGTAAAGCTCTTCTACTAGCCTGACAAGGTTAAAGCAAAAATCAAATGTGATAATAGATAACAAATCAAGCCAACAAGTACTTATTAAGCCGTGGTTGTTGGTGGCAGGCATTGTATTAAGTGCTGGAGTTACAAATAGAAGCAGAAAGAAATAGTCCCTGTCCCCAAGGAGCCTACATTCTAGTAGAAGAAAATGCTATGTAAAATGAAGCTGAAAAGGGGAGGAAAGAAAAGGGATAAAAGTACCTTGCATGAAATCTTGATAAAGTCCAGAGAAAGGTCAGGAATATGGCCTGAAAAAAAAAAATGAAAGATGGGGGCAAGTACATTTAACAGTTAAAAAAAGGGCAGCTAGGTGGCTTAATGGATAAAGTGCCAGGCCTGAGAGAACTTTTTCAAATTTGGCCTTAGACATTTGCTTGTTATGTGACTAAAGTGACAAATCAAATACTGAGGAAATAATCTTCTGAGCCAAAAACTCACCTTTTTTTGTTAAATTCTTTAATCACAGTGTCAGGGTCAGAGAGACATGCCCAGTACTCACCCCTTTTTGCCAATTTGCCTATATACCTTATGCAAAAGAGTCAGATTACACAAATTTCCCCTAAAAGCAGGGAGTGATCAGCTGAATGTTTCTTCAGAAGGGGGAAATCAGAGTGTCCCCTTTTAAAAGGTTTTTTTTTTTTTTTAATTTCCAGAAGGTCAGGTTGTTTCTTTAGATTCTCATGAAGGAGAGAATCATGTAATCCTCCTGGCCCAGTATAGTAACAACCAAGGTTATTCCATAGTTTCAGAACCAAAAGATATTCCACTGTCATTAGAAATCTGAATATGTTCCAAGACGGTAAAGATGTGCCAACTCTCCTTGTTAAAGGTATTTTGCAAAAGCATTTCAAAGGATTTTAACTTGTTATTTTACTCACAATATGATTACTGATTACTGATTCTCACTTATAATTATTCAATCAATCAATAATTGGGATTATTCCTTATAACTTATCACTAAAATACTGGTTATCTAATAGGATTATATGCAGAGAATATACAGCTACATAGAGGCATAAAACAGTGACTATAAACTGACTTGTTATTTAATTAGATTATCTTTTACATCACTTAACCCCAGCTGCCTAGCCCTTACTTTTCTGCTGCCTTGAAACTTATATTAGTGTCAATTCTAAGACAGAAGGCAAGAGTTTTTTTGTTGTTTTTTTTTAAGTTAAAATATTTTACCAGTGCAACATTATGACATTAATAATTTTAAAAATCTTAAGAACTTAATATAATGCATGGTCCAATGGAGTGTATTTTTTATTCTTGTCAAATTAATTTTTACAAAAACATTTTCAGTATTTCTCACTCATAAAAAATGAAAGTGTTTGATTCATATAGTCTTAATATGCCTCATCTAAAAATGAGAAAATCTAAGTGTAAAGAGAGTAAAGGATATACTGAGGGCATCTCCAGCCTAGACCTCCTCTGACTCTTGTGCATAGCTATTTTCATTACTAGTTTAGGAATTAGTCTGTCATTGAGTTAGGAATACTGTAGAGGTAGGGAGGGAAAAATATCTTTGAGAAATATTCTAATTCCTTTACCTGAAGTTTCCCTAGGCTAGGCAAATGAGGTGATTTTTTTTTAACTAAAGTGGAATTCTTTGCATTTTGTGTAGTAAACCAGTAAAATATTCTCTTTGAATGAGATCCTACTCTAGACTCTTTTATATTATTCTTCAGTCTAGGAGAAAAAATAGAAGAAGCAGTTGGTAGTGTAGTACCATGGAAGAAAGTGACTCCATTTCATATAATTTCTCTTTTGTCCCCATTTTCTTCCTCTCTTTTTTTAATCATTGTCATCATCCTTTCTCTTTGTACTGTGGCCCTGTTAACCAGCACAGATTCTAAGACTCTTTGCATTCTCTTTTCAAAAGGAAACAATCAGTCTCTCTCTTTAGAACCCCCAGGTCCTTTGGGTATATACCAGGGAAAGAAAAATGGACATTAATTGGTTATTCTTACCTACCTACCAGGGATGAGGTAAAATTCATTTATATATCAGAATCAATTCTGGATAATTTTTATCCTAAATATACTGTGGTGAAGCCACAAGAAGGCCATCTTGGTTCCTTGGTGAACAAACTCAACATGAGTTACCAAGGTGACATGACAGGGGAAAAGCTGATTTGATTTTCGGCTCCCCTTACAGCTTCACAGAATCTCCCATTTGGGATCTGAGTCCACAAAGTACAACTCATCCCCAAAAAAGAATTCTGTCTTTGTCATTATTCAACAATAAACAGTTTTTGCTTTAAGATCTCCAGTGAGGGGGCAACCATCCCCTCCAAAGTCAGCCTCTTCCACTTTTGGATAGCATTAATTTTTGAGACATTTTTACTTACATCAAGCCAAGTGTGCTTTTCTGCAGCTTCCATCTATTAATGCTACTTCTGCCTTCTGGAGATGCATAAAACATGTCTCATTTTTCTTGGCAGTCCTTCACATATTTGAAGACAACTGTCCTTTCCTTTTCTTTCCCCTCTCCCCAAGTCTTCTGTAGCCTAAACAATCCCATTTTCCTTCAGCCAATCTTCTTGTGGCATGAACTCAAGGCTCTTTACCTTGGTATATGACATAATGTTCTTGTGATATTCATTCCCCTACCAAGACTATTATTGGAGTGAGCAACAGAGGGAAATTCAACCACTCAACCACAATCTTTGACTTAAATTGTATGCGCTCTTCTCTATATCTGAAAGCTGGAAAAACCTGAGGAGCTTTCACTATTTTTGTTCTCCTCTGGACACACTTCAGTTTATCAATACCCATCCTAAAATATAATGCCCAGAACTTACTATTTCTCTGTAGTCCTATGTATTATGTCTGTTTTTTTTTTTTAACCCTTACCTTCTGTCTTAGGACCAACGCAGAAAAGCATTAAGAGCTAGGCATACAGTTAGGAAGTGTGTGAGGCTAGATTTGAACCCAGGACCCTCCCATCTCTAGGCATGGCTCTCAATCCACTGAGCCATCTAGCTGCCCCCACCTTCTATCTTTTTAAAAAGAACTTAGTATTCCAATAACTTTCTTAACCAGAATCCTACTGTTGATTCATGGAGCTTGTTGTCCACTAAATGACCCATATTTGTTTACAGCACATTTATTCCCAGTCTTACTTTCCCCATATTGTCCTTGTGAAACCTATTTTTTTTTAAATCAAGTGCAAGAAAAACTTCATATTTATTCCTAACCAGCACAAAGTCTGTCACAGGTTCTAGAGCACTTAGTTGTCATTGAACCAGTGATGACTACTCTTTAGGTAATTAGATGGTTGTCTAGCCCACATCTCTCCAGAATAATATGGATTATACATTTTGTCCTAAAGTTACTTTGGCTCTCTACAGCATTCACCTTATTTACCACTCTTCTAACTAGATCTTAAGGGGAAAAAAATGACATTTAAAATTTTTTTTATATTTATCGATGTTAATGCAAATATTGTTACAGGTTGATGGCATTTCATTAAGTTTTAAAGGACACTGTTAAATAATATACATGCAAGTCAGGTTCCATAACTACTATCCAAGGAAAAGAACGAGCACAGTGGAGATGTGTAAGCCACATTGCTTAGGATTCCTAACTTTCAGGTATAAGGAAGACCCTATGCAATTTATATCAGATTGTGTTTGAGTGGTCAAATTTCCCTTTGTTACTCACTCCAATTATAGTCTCAGTAGGGGAACAAGTATCTACAAGAACAGTGTTACACCATATACCAAAGCAAAGTCAAAATGAATTTATGATTTTGAAATAAAGAGTGATAACATAAACAAATTAGGGGAGCACAAAATAGTTTACCTGTCAGATTTATGGAGAAGAGAAGTTAGGTTCAAACAAGACATAGAGAACATTGTGAGATATAAAATAGATAACTTTGACTATATTAAATTTAATTTTTTTACACAAACAAAATCAATGCAACCAAGATTAAAAGGCAAACACAAGGACAGTGTAAGGCCAAAATGACTTGTTAAAATGGTAAAATGAGGAATCTTTGGAGACTAAGCAATGTTACCTTGTATTCATTCCATATTAGACTTGGGACTGGTATATATACAGTGATCCCTGGGTGAGTAAGAACAGGTGGATTCTTTCCCCCTTTGTATTCTGGACAACCAGATGGGCATATACATGAATCAGTACTGCTGAGTAACATGATATAAGGAAGCATAATAAGGGTACAACATTTGTTACACAACAGGAAGTGTGAGAATACAATTAGAAATGGAAACCTTTGGCTGTTCAAGAAAGGGATTTAGTGGAAAAACCAATACCATCCATTATTCTGAGCAAAGATTCACTGAGCACTTCTTCTCTAGGTGTAGTATATCTGTCCCCAAATTAAGTACGTGACATACCACATACCCCAAATGTAGCTATTACCCAAGGTGCTGTCTTGGGCACTTCTCTCTCCTTTAGTGTGCTCATACATCTCCTGCATATCTTCAGGTACCACTTTTGGCAGAAATAAATAATTTTGTGTTTCCTTAATAACTAGTACTGGAATTTGAATTTAAATAACTAGTATTGTTTTACTATTCTAATAGCATATGTATTTACTGTCACAATATGAGTATAATAAAATTTTGTGGCTGCCCTGGGAGTCTACCTATCATTTATGACATTGGAACTCAGAGAGCATCTCCTTTAGAAACAAGGGCCTGGCTTGAGCACTCAGGGAGTACAATGTGTTCATAAGTTGGAGACTCCCTGTATTGTCATTTTATCTCCAGGAGTCATATATTACTGGAGATTCAATGATTCTTTGGCCCTTGGGAACCATATCAACTTGTCTCCTCACATAAATAATTTTCATGTTCCTTGTTATGCTTCATAGATTTACCCTTTGGTTTAATTTTTTTTTCCTACAGTTTCAAAGCAGACATAAATTTTGTGATTCCATCACTGTAGATCCCTCTATGTTCAAGTAATGTACCAAGAGGGAACTTAATCTTGTTAATTATATTCTGGTGATTAAATTCATATTGCACTTTGACACAGCACCCCTAAAAGAGAGAAATAATAGTGGCACCGATAACTGCTGGCAACACAACCTTTTCCCACCTGCCCCACAAAACTAGGATAAAGAAAAGGGCTGACAGATGCAGGATGCTTTTTATATCCTTATCGGCCACTTTAGCCAGAGTTGGCCCTTAAGAAAGAACACTCGGGTGATCTCTCTGATGTAACTGACTGCCTCTGGCATAAAACTAATCTGTTTGTATTTTTATTTTAGTGACATTGTACGCCTCCTGTATTCTGCTGGGAGTATTCTTGAATAGCAGCGTTCCCATCTTCTTTGAGCTTTTTGTGGAAACTGTCTACCCAGTTCCAGAAGGAATTACTTGTGGAGTTGTTACCTTCTTAAGTAATATGTTCATGGGAGTGCTTTTATTTTTTCTCACATTTTATCATACAGGTAAGAAAGGCATTCTTTGTTTCACTATCAAAATATTTTCTCAGGACATTATATGTTAATGTTGTATAGAGATTTTATATGCTGAATTCTCATTAATATTGATTATGTTTCACAAATCTATCACATGCTAATGGCAAAAGGAACACTTTCAATTCTTGTGCCCAGTGTCTAGCACATATCCCAACATATAGTAGATCCTTGTTAAATGATTTTTTTTTAACCCTTACCTTCAGTCTTAGAGTCAATACTGTGTATTGGTTTCAAGGCAAAAGAGAGGTAAGGGCTAGGCAATGGGGGTTAAATGACTTGCCCAGGTTCACATAGCTAGGAAGTATTTGAGGTCATATTTGAACCCAGGAACTTCCATCTCTAGGCCTGGCTCTCAATCCACTGAGCTACCCAGCTGCCCCCCAAATGTTTCTTAAAATAAATAAGTGAATCTGTAGAGATTCTAAGGCTTTGGGGGAAATCTTGAAATCTACATATATTTTATATCAATATATGAATACTATATGTAATTTTCATATATGCTGTATGAGTATAGTATATATAGGAAGGAATGGAGGGAAGGCTTGTGCATGTGTATACATTTCTTG
The DNA here is from genome assembly GCF_016433145.1 of Gracilinanus agilis. Classification (NCBI taxonomy): domain Eukaryota; kingdom Metazoa; phylum Chordata; class Mammalia; order Didelphimorphia; family Didelphidae; genus Gracilinanus; species Gracilinanus agilis. The sequence continues at coordinate 341,671,566 of NC_058132.1, read as the reverse complement.
TAATGGGAAAGCAGTTACTGTGGTCATCATTCAAAAGACTTGAAGACATTTCAGTTTAAAACCTAGTCAGGATAATTCCCATCCTTTAGAGTGATTAGAAACCCCTGCTCTAATCATCTATCCACTTCATATTTGCCAGGCTTTGCAGTGGAGTGAGATAGAAAGAACACACAATCCTGGTAGTCACATATGTGACTATGGTCAGTTCACTTAAACCTCTCTGAACCTCAGGTTTCCCATCTGTAAAATCAGGGAGGTAGGACTATATGGCCTCTAAGGTCCCTTCCAGCTCTAAATCCATGAGCCTCTGCAATTTGTCATTTTAGAAACATTTGTTTTTGGAACAGTATGGATTATTTTCTCTTAAATTTAAAGCACTTGCTTCTCTCTGATCCTGTTGAATAAATTGTTTGTAAAAAGACTAGATTCAAATTGTAGAGTCTTTAAATTGGAAAGCATTTTATAGATTACGGAATCCAGCCTCTTTTTTTATGGGCAGGAAAATCGAAGCCTAAATATGTGAAATTATTTGCCCAAAGTTGCACTTCTACTTAGTGGCAAATTTGGCGCCAGAACTCATATCTCCTGACTCCTAGCATTATGATGATGTTTTTTCTCTTTTTCTTGTGCCTTATCTGTGTGCTTAAATAAGGGCCTTGTGATAATAGGTATAAATAATGAATATAAAAAATCATAATCTCAATGGATATTTCTGCTATAACAAATGGCTCATATCACAGTGGTTATGGAATGTATGCTTAAATTGGAAATTTCTTCAAATGGCATTCTCTAAGAAAATGATGGGCATTGACTTGTCCAATATGTTAGTTGCTTTATTTTCATGTCTTTACCTTTACCTTGCTATAACTTTGCCTATCCTCTCACCCAGAAGATCCAAATGGCAATTTGTTTTATGGATTGGGTGAAAGCTGGACTCTCCCTTGCTTTAGGATTTTGGTAAATATATTCCAGGGTTTTGCTATATTGGCTTGGGGTGGGGTGTGTAATGGGGAAAAAGGGCTTTTGGTCGAATATATTAAAAGGTTAGGTCACCAGGGAATTGAATATGTGATTTTAGTGATTTATTTACAAAATATAGGAGAGAGTGGAAGTAGGGAGATGAGAAGAGGGTAGAGTTAGAGATTTGTATTCAAGTCTGGGCTTTACTCCGGTGGGGCTCCAGAGGCCCAGCCAGAGCCTAAAAGTCAATTAACAAAGGTTTTAACCACAAGGGCTTCTCCCAATCAAGGGAGCCTCCCGGAAGCTAGTACCTCCTGGGAGGTTAAAGGATTCAGCCTTCTTCACTCACCACGTGTAGCTCTAAGAGAGAGATTTAAGAGCAGTCTCACCAAGGTCTCAGGTCCCAGGTCCCAGGTCCCAGCAATGAACAAGAAGCCCTTCTCCAGCAGAAGACCTCTGACTCACTCAACTCTCTCTTTTTAAAGGGGTCTCTTATGCATCACTTCCTGTGCCTCCCTCCTAGTTTGCGTGTCCAATCACAACAGACACTTCTCTTAGGACTGCCTAGGGGGCAGTCAGTCGATTCTGATTCATTACCCACTCTAGTGGGTTATGGACCTCCCAAAATTGGAGATGTTCTCACCTTTGGTTATTAAATCTATTGTAGATTTAATCTAATTATCACAGGTGTCTAGTCAGGACTTGAGATATCTTTATTGTGGGGAAATCCTGGTGAGAAAACTCCTTCTACCAATGAAGATTGGCAGATGTTCTGAAACTTACAGTCTTAGAGAGTTGTCTGGGCCGCTTAGAGGTTAAATGACTTGACCCATGTCAAATGGTTAATAGAATTGGGACTTACCACTGAGTCTGCCTGACTACGAGTTAGACTTTCCGTCCTTTGTACTATACTTCCTTAATAAAGGCTAAAATGATAAATTATTTAATTTTGTCTTTCTTTAGTGCTTAGTACAGTGCCTTGAATAGAGTTGTCACTAATTAAATCCTTGTTAATTGATTGATTTACCTCCCAGATAAGTAAATTCATTTCCAAGACTTGTTTTGTCTTTTGTATTATTTGATGTTACTTAAATTAGACCTAAATAGTTTGTGTTGGCAGTGTCCTAGGTGAGGAATGCTTAAACACATGATTAGATTAATAGCTTTGCTACATTAGTCAAGCATTTATGAAGTGTTTTACCATGTGCCAGGCACTGCTAAATGCGAAGGATATAAAGAAAAGTAAAACTATAATCCCTGCCCTCAAGGAGCTCACATTCTAATGGGGAGGAGACAATGTTGCAAACAGCTGTGATTGTAAAAGATGTATACCAGATAGGTGAGAGGTGATATATTCACATGTCATCTTTACAAACCGAAGAACTAGTTTCATTATGTTGACTGACAATAATGAAATGGCAAGTAAATTGAGGTCAGAAAATTAATTCAGATTCTGATCTCTGCCATTAGATTGAAAATTTGCATTCAGTGTAATAAAGCTAATTTGGATTGAATTAATCTGATAGTTCTTACAGAAAAAATAATATAGAAATTCAATTTAGAGTGAAACTACATATTTCATGCCATATAACTCTTGAAGTGCAAAAATTGAAGTGGAAATCTTGAGGAATCAATATTTTTGTCAATAAAGTAATTAAAGCAACACAAAAATAAGTGTTGTATTTGTTCCTATTCTTTGAGGAAAATAAAATCATAGGTATAATGTTTTCCGTAATCATCTTTACTAAAGTACAAAAACAACACTATTCTTGAACTCTTGGGAAGACTGATTATTGTACTTAGGTGACCATTGTATTGGAATGAAAATGAGGGCCTTAACAACTTTATTATTTATTTTTTGGATGTTGCATTATCACTTAAGTACAGTGATGCCTTGACATAACCAGCACTTAAACTCAAGCATTACACTTGATAGCATTAAATAGCTAGGAACCTGAAAGCAATCGAAAAAAACCTAAAATTTTTGAGCAAGAACAAAGTTTTGAAGATCAAAGTAACAGTGATACAATTGGTTAGTCTTTTTGGCAAAAGGAACAGAACTAATTTTTTTATCTTATTAGTGTTATTAAAGCCATTTCCTGACAATAGCAAAGCAAATAAGAAATGGTAGCAACAAGAAAAAACAGACAAAAAAGGAAAAGTGGTCTGAAGAAGAAAAATAAGATTTAGGTGACAAAAGAAGTAATCAATATTAGAAATGGTGACATTGGGAGGGATTGACAGTTGTGAGGGGGAAAATTGATAGTGAAGACCATCAGTTAAGAAGATGGCATCTGAGAGTATAATTGAGCTTTCTGGACCATGGCTTAAAGCATAGGAATGGTGAACCATGGATGGAGTGTGTCTAGAATTTGTGATAGAGAAGCAAAGGAAGTCTGAGCAAAGTTTTGACATCACCCTAGATAATAGGAAAGACTATTCCAAAGGGTTCAGAGAAAGAGTAGGGAGAATTCCTGGACTCAAATTCTGTCAGCCCAGGTGGGATGAGAGTTGTTCAAGAATAAAATTCTGAAAGCAAACAAACATAAAACAAAAATGAAGAGGAAATTGTTTAAAGAGAATAATATGGTTATGTAGGGAATTCACTGACCAACCTAGAGGGGTTTGTTTTTTTAAGATATGTACCAAAAAAATAAAACAAGGAAAGATGTATAAAAAGTGTGACACAATTATATGAGAGTAGAGTCAATAGAGATAAAGCTCAGGATGATCCAGGGTTGGTGAAGAAAGTGAAGGATAATTGAAAAGTGTTTTTTTTTTGTTTTGTTTTGTTTTAAGCCATACTGGGAAAAGGAGCAGGATAAAAGAAAGAATCGAGCTGCTACTTGGGATGATGAGAACAGTAACTGACAACAGACTAGGCCAATCTTATCTGCAAAGGAGAATGAGCTTTAGGACAGAATAAGAATGGTTTATAGGGAGTTGATACTCAAATAAGGAAGAGAACTCCTACCTGCCTTTGAAATCATTTCCCAGCCCAGGGTACTGAAAGAAGGGGTCGATGGAATCCCTGAATCACTGGTTTTAGAAAGATCTTTGAGAATTTGAGAGAGACTAAGGTAAACTGTGTTCTGAAGCTGGAAAAAAAGAGAGAGAGAGAGAAGAGTGAAGTATACAAACTTTAGAAAAAAGAACTCAACTGTAATTCCTGATGAAATTCTAGGAAGGAATACTAAAAGGTTCATTAGCGAAAAGAACATAGTGATCATCAAAAGCCCCTGTAACTTCATCAAGAGTCATAATGCTAGGTTAATCTCCTCTCCTTTTTTTGATAGAGCATCCAGAGTGATAGATTAGAGCGAGTGCAGATAGAATTTACCTCTGTTTTAATGAAGCAGTTGGGTGAATTCAGAACTGTTTGAATGTTCACACACAAACAGTTCATAATCATGGGTCTTTGTCAGCTTAGAAGGACTTATCCAGATTACCCTCAGCATCTGTTTGGCTCTGTACTGTTAATTTTTTTTTTTTTAACCCTTAATCTCGGTGTATTGTCTCATAGGTGGAAGAGTGGTTGTACTGTTATTTTTAATCAAGATCCATAAGATCTTAATAGAACATTAGGCCAAATCTAATAAAAAAAGAAATGTAATAATGCTTAATGTAAAGTCTTATACTTTTTTTTTTAATCAGCTTCACAAGTACATGATGTGGGAGTCGTAGCTAGATAACAGTTGGACTCAAATAGATCTGAGGATTTTAGTGACCTATATGAATCAACTGTGTGAAATCAACAGATTACTAAAACAATCTTAGGCTACATTAAGAGGCATAATGCCCAAGACATTTCTTGAATGTCATATAAGCTAAAACCCTGAGCAGGAGAAAGAAGGAAATGTGTGCCGTGTAAACCAAATCTCTAACCATCACCTTGACCATCATCTGTCTTCAGACCCTAATGGAGACAGCCCAGGACCATGACTGTAAAGAAGTGGCAGTAGCATCTGCTTTGTTGCTTCACCCTAAGGGCCATGGGACATCTGGCTTGTAGCCGAGACTGTCCGTTTGTATCATCTCCTATCATTAGAACAGGAACCCCTAGAGATCAGGGACTGTCACACTTTTCTGTTTTATGCTTAGGTAGACCTTAGCACTGAGCTTTGCAGATAGTAAGTGCTCAATAACATTTTTATCTATTCATTCAAGACTAGATATCTGCAATATTGTGTTCAATCCTGGATGCTCCATTTTAGGAGGATACTAATTATCTGGAGAGTATACAGAAGATGCTGAAGTGCTCTGAGATAATGCCACATGAGGGTTGGTTCAGAGAACTGGGAATAGTTAAACTGGAAAAGGAACTGGCAAGGGCAGCTAAGTGGTTCAGTTGATAGAGAGCCAGGACTAAATATAGGAAGACCTGGGTTCAAATGTGGCCACAGATACTTCTTAGTTGTGTGACCCTGGGCAAGTCATTTAACCCCCACTGCCTAGCCTTTACCACTCTTCTGCCTTGGAACCAATACACAGTATTGAGCCTAAGACTAAAGGTAGGCATTCAAAAAAAGAAGAAGGAGAAGGAGAAGAAGAAGAACTTGAGGATACTCAATTTAGAGAAATAAGACTTAGCTGAGACAAAAATAAGTATTGTATTTGTTCCTATTCTTTGAGGAAAATAAAATGATAGGTATAACGTTTTCTGTAATCATCTTTACTAAAGTACAAAAACAACACTATTCTTGAATTCTTGGGAAGACTGATTATTGTACTTAGGAGACCATTGTATAAGAATGAAAATGAGGGCCTTAACAACTTTATTATTTATTTTTTGGATGTTGCATTATCACTTAAGTATAGTGATGCCTTGACATAACCAGCACTTAAACTCAAGCATTACACTCGATAGCATTAAATAGCTAGGAACCTGAAAGCAATTGAAAAAGCCTACCCATATATGTATCAATAAAAAAATTTTGAGCAAGAACAGAGTTTTGAAGATCAAAGTAACAGTGATACAATTGGTTAGTCTTTTTGGCAAAAGGAACAGAACTTTTTTTTTTTATCTTAGTGTTATTAAAGCCATTTCCTGACAATAGCAAAGCAAATAAGAAATGGTAGCAACAAGAAAAAAAGAGACTGTCCCATTGAAATGGAATTAATTGTGTTCAGCTTGGCTTGGAGAACAAACAGCAGCAATGGGTAAAAATTTTAGAAAAGCAAATTTAGGCTAAGATAAGGAAAAAATGCTAGGTGGTGCAGTGTCTAAAGCACCAGGTCTAAAGTCAGGAAGACTCATCTAAGTGAGTTCAAATCTGGCCTCAGTCACTTACTAGCTGGGTGACCTAGACAAGTCACAACAGAAGAAAAAATACTCTAAAAGTAGAATGATCCCAAAATGGCATAGGTTGTCTTGAGAGGTGGAACTTACATTTATATAATGCTTTTAGGTTTGCAAAACACTTTTCTTAATACAGTCATGTGAGATAAGTATTGCAAATATGATTATTCCTATCTTCTAGATGAGGAAATTAGATCTTTAAGAGCTTATTTAGCTTGCCTTTGTCCACATGACTGGAAAGCATCTTAAATGAGTCTGCAGCCATTCAGTATTTATGCCAAGCTCTGTGCTGGAGTCTGGAGGACACAGACACAGAAATGAGACAGCTCTTGTCCTGCTTTCTTTGAGGAAAACAACATGTACAGATAAAGCATATAGAAATATATATATATATACATATAATGTAAATATAGGATAATTTGAGGGTCAGGGAAACATCAAGAGCCGAGACACTTAGGAAAGGCCCCAAGTTAGACGTGATATTTGATTGTTTGCATGAGAGCCAAATCACCTGAAATAAATCCAGAATGCTGTCTGCTATAATAAACTGTCTCAGGAGAACCAATGCCCAAGAAGCCAATGAGAGAAGTGATTGTTTTAAGGAGGGTATTCTGAAGTTGAAAAGAAGGCAGAAAAATGAAGTCTTGGAGAAGGCTATTTAATTTGATGTTTAGCTGGCATCTGTTTCAGGTGAGTGGTAAAAATAGAAACCAGAGTGCAAAGGAACAAGAAGTAGGGAAATGAAGGCAATGAGTTTGGAATATTTACCCAAGAATTTCTGCAGTAAAAAGAGATGGGACAGGAGTTTTATAGGGATCCATACATGTTTAAAGACAGAAAGAATCAAAGAAAAGGAAAGACCAAAGATTCTATGAAGAGGATAAATGAGAGAGCAAAATCTCCTAGAATGTAGGGAGTGATGTGACAAGCACGGGTAAAAGAATTAGAGTTGCTAAGGGAAAGAACAGCTCTTCCTCTTGAGATTGGAGGACAGCATAAGAAGGTTGGCACAAGAACTTGTCAAGATGGCATGAAGGGCAATGAGAAGTCCTCAATATTATTCTTGAATTAAGGAAAGTAGAAAACAAGTCATTTCCTGAGAGTTAGGAAAGATAGGTGGAATTGAGGGTTTCTGATTCCAAAGAAATTTCCCAAGTGTAAAATTTTGGAATGACTGTTGTATTTTAAGGAATTGGCAAAAGGAGAATTTAAAGATTTTGCTGAACAGTTTCTAGAATAAAATTTAACAGCTTTAATTTATAGTAAGGTGGGTCTATTTGATTCTATGACTGCCACATGCAACTAAAAGCAAAGAGTAGGACAATTGAAATGATCCAGAGTTTAGGATTGGCAGAAACAGCATAATAGAAAGACAGAGATATACATTGATATACAATGGTATACAAGTATACATTAATGCTGGTATAGACAATAGGGAAATAAAAGCAGAACAGGAAAATAGGCCCATTCTGTGTGTACCCCTGAACAGATATTATTTATTTTTTGCCAACAGAATTACCTCCTGGGCTGTTACATATTTATCATGTGTTGTGGTGGTCACGTTTTAATTCTATTTTTTACCATTATGGAGAAGACTTTTTCTGTAGCCCCTTACAATGGCTTTAAACTATTTAAAGCCCAAGTAGACACAGATATAAAATAATTGCTGAACAAGACAAGATGGAGAGTTGAAAAACCTATAAATTAGGGTAGATAATTTGTTTTTAATCTAGATTCTTTTATATTTAAGGCTGGAAGTTTCTATTTATACTTCCTTCCTTGGTACAGTCTTTTATTAGTTTAAAAACCTTTGAGATCATTTTTAGCATTTTAAGTGAAAGACTGCTATTTGAGACTTTTATTTAGATTCTTTGTTAGTCCAGACTAATTTTAGTTAATTTTTTTAAAGCAATTATGAACCAGAAAAGAATGAGCAAGAATTCTCTTATCAGTCTTCCAGACAGAAAAACCCCACAACTGCTGGGTTTTTTGTTTTGTTTTGTTTTGGGTTTTTTGGTCTTTGATCTTATCATCAGATGTGAAAAAATTTGTCCTCCAGTATCAAATAGATTGGTGCATTTGAACTTGAAAAAAATCAAATTTATTGGAGTCTTAAGTAGCTTATTTCATTGGGTATTCATTGGCACCCTAGAGAACCAGACTGATGAAATTCATGAAAAGATTTTGTCAGTCAGGCAGTTCATTCCTAAGCATTTCTTTTCCGACACCTCCTAAGTTCCAGGCCCTGTGCTAGGAATTGATGGCACAAAGAATGGAGCCAGCCTTGATCTCAACGTTTACATTCTAATGGAAGAAATAGCATGTGCACAGATAAATGTATGCCGGTTAAACGAATGGGGAATTAATACAAGGTTGTTGGAGGCCACTAGCAACTTGGGGGATTGGTAATGACTTCATTGAGAGGCTTCAAGGAATGGAAGGGTTCTGGAAAATGGAAGTGAGAAAAGGTGCATTCCAGGCGTGAGGGACAGGCAGTATAAAGGCTGGAAGTGGAAAATGGCATGCCATGAGTGACTGAGACATAATCAGTCTAGTTGAAACATGGAGTTCAGGAAGGGTAGTAGTGTACTTTAAAGGTAGAAAGATGGATTGAGGCCAAATTGTGAAGGGCTTTATAAGCCAGACAGGGATATCCATATTATTCCAGAGGCAATAAGGAAGTCAAGGAGTTTATTGAGTAGGAAATGTGATCAGATCTTGAACTGAAGAAAATCCCCTTGTCCGCATATTAAACAGGTTTTACCAGGTTGCAAGAACTAACCAGGCAAGGTTTGACTTGTTAAATATGATTAACAACAAACTAGAGTTTTTCTTTAAATAAATAGTTCAATGAAATAATGAATTTTAACCTATATTAACTTTCTAAATTTGATGTTTTACATGAAGGAGAATGATGTTGGGAAATCAGAGTCTATTCAGCTGACCATCCTAGAAACCAGTATTCCCCTAAGGAAAAATAACCTCACTAGGTCCAATTGTTTTGGGGAAAAGGGAACATGAAGCCTTTAGAGTTCCTTGTGTAGTTAGAATTTTAATCACACACATACACATACACATGTTGCCACCCAAGATGTGCTTCAGCTTTTCCAAATTAGTCTACAAATTCTTTCTATTCTCTTTGGCTAATTTCTGTTATGGAATTTCAAGTCAAGAGCCTTATGGACATTTGAATATTTTGTCAATAGATCTGAGCAAATAATCCTGAAAATAGTTATTTTATAGTTATTATCAAATGAAGAGGCAGGGGTACTTTTGTAGACTTAATTATGATAGCTAAAAATAGACTAAAAATACAGAAGAAGGGAATAATGCCTACTGTAAAAGTTAAAAAGGGAGGTTGCCAAATTGCAATAATTACAGTTAAAATTATGAGGCTGTTAGTAGCTTTAACAATTTAGTTTAATTGAAGGGGGCAGCTGGGTGGCTCAGTGGATTGAGAGTCAAGCCTAGAGATGAGAGGTCCTGGGTTCAAATCCGGCCTCAGATACTTCTTAGCCGTGTGACCCTGGACAAGTCACTTAACCCCCATTGCCTAACCCTTACCACTCTTCTGCCTGAGAAACAATACCCAGTATTGATTCTAAGGTGGAAGATAAGGATTTTTAAAAAACAAACAAACACGTTGCCACCAGTGCAAGAGCAAGCTCATTCAGCAAGAGACTGAATTCGAGTGCCTCCAGAGTGAGAGTGTGAATCAGAATGTCCCATTTTGTGCTGGGACTTACCATATAAACATTTTTCTTCCACCCACTAGTTCTCCCACGTCATATCTCAGGAAACAATCATAGTTCCTTAATTTGTCTGGCACTGTCCAAGGGGTCAGTACCTGTGGGATCAATTTCCTGTCTCTGAGGGTGTGAACTTTCTTTCTGTCAATGATAAAGGATCTTCAAGTTCCTGACTGATTAAGTTAAAAGGGAGAAGAATTCCAGGTTCCTGATTAAGTTAAAGAGAGAGAGAGAGAGAGAGAGAGAGAGAGAGAGAGAGAGAGAGAGAATGTTAGTTTCCTTTTAACACTACTTATATATTTCATTTATTTATTTTAAGGTTTTATTTAATTTCTGCATAAGTTTTCTGAAGTTATATGATCCAAATTTTTTCCCTTCCTTCTTCCCCTTGCCCTCCTGGAGCTGGCAAGCAATTCAGCCTGGGTTATACATGTATTGTCTTATTTCCATATTATTCATTTTTGTTAAGCAAATAATCTTATAAAACCAAAACTCCCAAACATATACCCAAATAAATAAGAGATAAGCCATATGTTTTCAGCTGCACTTCTACTCCAACAGTTCTTTCTCTACTCCAACAGTTCTTTCTCTACTCCACTCCAACAGTTCTTTCTCTGGAGGTGGATAGCATTCTTTTTCCCAAGTACCTCAGAATTGTTCTGAATTGTTTTATTTCTATGATTAGCAAAGTCTTATCACATTTGATCGTTCAACACATTGATCAACACATATTGCTGTTGCTATGTACAATGTTTTCCTTGTTCTGCTTATTTCACTCTGCATTGGTTCATATAGGTCTTTCCAGTTCTTTCTGAAATCATCTTGTTCATCCTTCCTTATAGCACAACAGTATTCTATCACCATCAAATACCACAATTTGTTCAATCATTCCCCAATTGAGGGACATCCCTTTAGTTTCCAATTTTTTGCCACCACAAAAAGAGCAGCTATTAATATTTTTTAACAAGTAGGTCCTTTTTCCCTTTTTTATGCTCTTTTTTGGACATAGACCTAGTAGTGACATTATGTGATCAAAGGGTATGGAGTTTTATACCCCTTTGGGCATAGTTCCAAACTGTCCTCCAGAATGGTTGGGTCAGTTCACAACTCCACCATGTATTAGTGTCCATTTTGCCACATCCCTCCAACATTTATCATTTTCCTTTACTGTCATATTGGCCAATCTGATAGATGTGAGGTCATACCTCAGTTGTTATACTGTTCATTTCCCTAATCAAGAGGGATTTTGAACATTTTTTCATATAATTATTGATAGCTTTGAACTCTTCATCTGAAAACTGCTTGTTCATATCCTTTGACCATTTGTCAATTGCGGAATGGCTTATATTCTTATAAAATGGACTTAGTTCTCCACATATTTGAGAAATGAGACTGTTATCAGAGAAATTTGTTATAAACATTTTTGTATCTATATATTTATTCTCTTCCTTTTTAACTTGAAGCCCTGGCAAAAATTAAGGCAAAATACTATCTCTAGAAAACCTGGATCTAGACTCAAGATATTACGGAAAGAATATTTGGCTTATCAGGAGAAAGGGGAATCATATGGTCAGCCTAAAAGTTGATTGTTTCCTTAAAGGTTTTCCTTAGAGTGGATATCGACTCAAAATTATGAAATGCTTTAAGGCTTATGAATCATTTTCCCCAAAATAGCCCTCTGAATTATTACTCCATATAGAAGAGTTAGGATCATTCCTTTGTTTTCCCAGATGATTTCTCTTTAATATGCTTAAAAACAAAGCTTAATTCATTCAGACTCCCACCATCTATATAGGAGGGTTGGTGTTTCTCATATTTCTTTCCTGGATCAATTTTGAGGTTCGGGTATGTTTTTGAAGCTGTTTGAGATGTTGCTAGACATGGATGCATCTTCTGAGAACATAGTAGTATTGGTGGTAGTAGTAGTAATACTAGCTAGTTGCATTTACCAACAGCTCTCAAGTTTGTAAAGCATTTTACATATATTATCTTTTATTCTCACAACAATCCTTTGAGATGGATGCTATTACTATCTCCATTTTTACAAAAGAGGAAATTGAGGCTGGGAACAGTTAAATGACTTGAACAGAATGACCCAATTGTTTTAGTATCAGTGGCAGGATTTGGATTCTGATCTTCTCATTCCAATTCCAGCCCTCTCTACTTGACACCACTGGTTGATTCTGCCAAATCTGCTATGCAGCAATGTCTGCTTTTTAGAAGAGCCATTATGGGTGAGAAATAGCTATTAAAATCCAAGAAATCAACATGGATTAAAATTTATAAGCAATAGAGGTAGCCAAATGCAACTGATAAGTCAAGCCAGGCATTTTAAAGTATTGATTTAGAAGACCTTGTAACAGGCTTATGATTAAAATTGTGTTCACCCTGTTTCTCTCCTTCACTAGAACATGAATTTTCTTAACTTCTTGTGAGGGCCATAGAGGGATCAATTATAGGTCCTAGGAAATTAACATTTCAGATTGCTTGTGGTAAAGAATTAAGTTGGTGTAATAATACAGATTAGAAAATGAATCAGGAGACCTCAGTTCTCATCTAGGCTCTGCTTTGTCATTTGAAAACTGAGAAAAATCAATGATAGATCAGTAGTATCAAACTGAAATAGAAGGAAGGGGCCACTAAACCATACACAAGGGTCCCTGCAACTACATATTGATTTATAGAATAGAATATCTATGCCAGATCTATGGGAAAGGAAGGAATTTAAGACCAAGCAGAAGAGAGAGAACACTACAAAACGTAAAATTAATAATTTTGATTATATTAAATTAAAAAGTTCCTGTACAAACAAAACCAGTGCAACCAAAATTAGAAGGGAAGCAATAAATTGGGGAAAATTTTTTATAACACAATCTCTGACAAAGGTCTCATTTCTCAAATTTATAGGGGCTAAGTCAATTGTACAAAAAAATCAAGCCATTCCCCAATTGACAAATGGTCAAGGGACATGAATAGGCAGTTTTCAGATAAAGAAATCAAAACTATCAATAAGCACTTGAAAAAGTATTCTAAATCTCTCATAATTAGAGAAATGCAGATCAAAACAACTCTGAGATACTACCTCACACCCAGCAGATTGGCCAATATGACAGTAAAGAAAAATAATAAATGTTGGAGAGGATGTGGCAAAATTGGGACACTAATACATTGTTGGTGGAGTTGTGAATTAATCCAGCCATTCTGGAAGGCAATTTGGAATTATGGCTAAAGGGTTTTAAAAGAGTGCATACCCTTTGATCCAACCATGCCACTGCTGGGTTTGTACTCCAAAGAGATAAGGAAAAATACTTGTACGAAAGTATTCATAGCCTCACTCTTTGTGATGGCAAAAAATATTGGAAAATGAGGGGATCTACTTCGACTGGGGAATGGCTGAACAAATTGTGGTATATGATGATGATGGAATACCATTATGCTGTAAGGATTGATGATTTGGAGACTTTAAAGGGAAGACTGATATCATTGAACTGATATGGAGTGAAATGAGCAGAACCAGAAGAACATTATACACATAAAGTAAAACATTGTGGAAAAAATCTAATGTAATGGACTTTGCTACTAGTAGCAATGCAACAAGCCAGGACACTCCGGAGGGACTTATGTAAAAGAATGCTATCCACATTGAGAGAAAGAACTATGGGAGTAAAAATGCAAAAGCAAAACATATGACATCACTCATCACATGTATATATGGGTATGGGGCGGGGGTGGAAGGTAAGGAGAAGGAAAGAAAAGTAATCATGTAAACATGGGAAAGTATTTTAAAATAAAAAAAAAATTAATCATGTAGCCATTTCAAACTGAAAAATCCCTACATGTTGACTTAGAAAACCCACACATTAACATCTATATTCTATCCCATTTTTATTTATTTTATTAAATATTCTCTCCCTCCACCCTCTCAATATACATTTAATCTGGTTCAGTTTGCTCTCTGTTTCCCACCTCTGGACTAGAAGGTCTCTAAGATCATTTCCAGCCCTGGCATTCTCTGTAATCCTCTATCCCCCATGAAGTCCCAGGCTTTTTCCTAGGATTTGGGGACTTGGAGTCAAAGATCCATTTCAAATCAGCTCAAGAACTGATTGTTAAATTTTTAGTGTGAGCTTTTTTGTTGTTGTTCTGTCATTTCAGTCATATCTGACTCTACATGACCCATTTGGGGTTTTCTTGTCCAACAGACTGGTGTAGTTTGCCATTTCCTTCTGCCGAAGCTTTTACACCTAAGTAATCAGCACACACTACAAATCAGAGCTTGTCTAGACTTAAAGTGAAGGAAAAAATGTTAATACTGTAATGCAAATTAAACTTAAAAGCTATTGTGGGCACATTTCCCTTTTCCTTCCCCTCCAAGAGCTGATTATTAAGCATTTTCTAGCATATTGCTGTTTATAATGTCATTTGAGAGTTTCAGGCTAAGCAACCACATAGAAGAATGCATTAGCTTCTACAGGAATATACACAGAAGCAGCATTATGTATTGTAGGAAACTGGCCTGTGATTTTCTTTTCATGGGTTCTTAGTCGAAAGAAGCCTTAAAAGTAATCCCTATTCACTAGAAATCAAGTTATCTTTAATAGGAAGCTTAGGGTAGACATAAAAGGAAAAAATTTGGGAAATTTTGATCTATAATATCAATTCATCCATGCCATATAGCACTAAGTTCTAGAAGAGAAAACTAATCAGCTATATTTTCTAAGATTAAAGAAAGCCTATTAGTACCTTTCATCCCTGCATATTACTATGTGCCCCAAATTGTGGTCAATTAAATTTCATTTGGGATGTTAGTCTGATCATTTTTATTAGACCCATCTCCCTTAATTAGTTTTCTAGGTATCTTGACAAATTAAATAATTAAGGGAGGCAGCAGATATTATGGAAAGAACCCTAGACTTTACGTTAGGAAATCTGAATTCCATTCTTAGCTTTGGTACCTGCTCTCCAAACCCATTTCTTTATCATTATTAGAATGATGATGTACTCGTACCACTTGCCATACTATGTTATGGAATGGGGGTGGGGAAAGCACCTTGCAAAAAATTAAAGCATTGTATAGATGCATTGCTCTGACTAATGGATTTAGTTTCAAAATTAGTAATATCAAGTGAGTTATAAAGTAGAGAGAAATATGAGAGACATCCAATGCAGAGTCCAAATTGAGAGGGGCATCCTTATAGTCAGGTGAGGGCTTTCAGACACTCCTATTTGCAATTAGCATTGCACCAAACCTTAGGTCACTAAAGAGCTTATTAAATGATATCCATTATCCCTCAAAGGAGTTGCGCTTATATATTCATACAAGAAAACTTCTGAGAATGAAGAAATAAATGCCTTTTCAGACTGATACGTAGTTGGATGGACAACCTTGGGCTTATCCACCAGTATATATTTCTTGTACAGACTGCAAATAAGTGGTGATCTGGGCTTCAAACTGATCCAAGAAAGACTTGCCTTTGGGAAGCTATAGTTTTTACTGACTGCAAGTTTTTCCCAGAAACAAAAATCTCATCTTTTTAACACCATTATTTTTCCAGAGATGTTATATGGCTTTGCCATGGAATATTAGAGTTTGCAAAAAATTGGAACACAGGTATGTGGTGGATGAGAACAGGTTAGGACACATAACAGAATTAAGTAACAGAAGCAATATAAAGGATGTCATCAACGAAAGTTGATGTTCCAAAAATAGTCCCTGCTCTCTAGAAGGCTGATTGGTGGATTGTTTGAGTTTGGGAAATCTGAGTGGCATTGAGGCTACTTCAAATTTAGAGAATTCAGGGGGGTAGGGTGCACGAGGCTGCCTCAGAAGGGACAAGCCAGCCCAACTCAGAAATAGCAGGTCAAAAGTCCATCGCCATAAGCAGTGGAATCAGGCTTAGAGTGGCCTTTGCTTAGCCAGCCTAGGCAAGATTGCATGTGGGGAGGAGATCATGTGCTTAAAATGAGGAAAAACCAACTGGTAGACAGCTCTCATATCATCTAGAGAATGTGAGGAAAGCCCTTGGCATATTGAGAGGGCCCCTCCCCCAAGTGATGAATTTATGGGAGCATATAAACAAGGCTGGCATAGAATATTCAGGGAATGACCTTCATTCCTTCAGGGAATACGTGTAAAGAATCAAAGGTCTGTTACAGAGAGGGACCGTAGATATTCATTGTCTTATGATTTGAGCCAAGTCTGCAGTCTTAGACACTTCCTCATTTGGGATCTGAGTGACAACTGTCAGAGAATTGGGTGATTTGGGTGACCTGCATTCAAGACCTAACTTTGCCACTTTCACTACCTTTGTGACCTTGAGCAAGTCACATTCCCTGAGATTCCTTCCAGTTTTAGAGCCTCAGAACTGTCTAAATCTGAGCACCGGGGGTGTCACATATTGCCCTAAAATCATAGTATATACTTGAAAAACATTAGTTTCATTTTTACTTCATTTTGTCTGTTTTTAGGTTATTTCTTTAAAAAAAAAAACCTCAGAGATTAATATGTTAAGAGGAAAAATTAGTAACAAAAGTGAATTTTTATTTTTGATAAAGTATTTCCCTCTTACCAACTCTGAATATGTGCTTATCCCAGCTTTAACAATATGAAATTGGCAGCATTTTTATTCATTTCAGAAATAAAAGCACTTTGAACATATGTCCAAATTCATCTTAATTAATGACCCATCCTTGTATTAGTAAAAATTGACCATTTGTTCCCTTATGTAATAATCAGAAAACATACAGAGTTCCTTAAGGTCAAAATGACCTTTTAGAATATTCATCACATAGTCAAATCAGGAAAAGCCTGGAATACAACTTTTCATGAAAGGAGCATTGAAAATGTAAGTCTTTGTGTTAGAAAACCTTCAGCTGAAAGATGACCTAGACTGTCAACCTATGAGATAACATATCTACTTCAAAAATGAGGGAAAGAATTGGTCTAAAAAGTGTGCTAAACATAATCTAGAGAAAAGCTCCCCACAGGTTGATTTTTAAGCTCCCAATTATGTTTTCCATTCCTAAGCATATATTGCTTTTTTTAGCCATGTGAATTCTGGATTCAGCAGTGTTAAGTCTTTTAATATACCTACTAGAAACTGAGGCAGGGTTTAGAATCCTGCAAAAATACTGAGCTAAAATACCACGGGAGGTTTCAAATGGATAAGTTTCTCCATTAAATTGAAGGTAAAAACAAGTGTTTTACACAGAGTTAACTGTTTGCTTTCCCAAAAAAGTATTTTTTTTGTTTGTTTTTTGGTATTATACCTCCCAACCCCACTAGAATATTTCCTTGTAATAAAGAACAGGTGAGCAAAACCAATCAGTTCAGATCTGATATCCAAAAGGAAATGTAACATTCTGTGCTTGGAGTCTCCCACTTCTCTAAGAAGAGGAGAGAAGTGTGTTTCATCATCTGTCCAGATTGATCATGGCTTTTAATATGAATTCTACTACTGACAATAGTGTTGTTTCATTTAATTTATTGTAGCTTTTGTGTGTATTGTTTTCCTGGTTTGCTTTATTTTTTTAAACTTCCAAATAAATAGAGTGTTTTCAGGATGAGAACACTGTATACCCCACCCGAAGTTCCACTCTTGTGTGGGTTTGGGAGGATAGCTCTGTAGAGAGGATGGAGAGGGAGGAGGGTAGCAGAGATTGGGCTTTTTCCACCCTTTCCCACCCACTTTCCAGTTTCCATCCACTCCATACTTTAGCTTGAAATGGAAACAAGAGGCTGAGGTAGCACTTACCAGCCAGTGGTCAGCCTGTTGGGGCTGCCTGATTTAAGCTCGCCAGAAAGAATTTTGGAACCCACCAGAAACAGACCCATAACATGTTAATGCCAGAACAGAAAAGGGTTTAGGTTAAAAGATTAATTTTTTTTTTTAGACTTTACTTTCCATCTTAGAATCGATATTGGTTCCCAGGGGCAGAAGAGGAATAAGGACTAGGCAATTGGGTTAAGTGACTTGTCTAGGATCACAGAGCTAGGAAGTATTTGAGGTCATATTTCCACCTAAGTCTTCCCTACTTCAGGCCTTGTGCTCTATCCACTGTGCTACCTAGCTGTCCCTAAAAGATTACATTTTAAGATAGCCCTTAAAATTATTTTCTGTTCTAGTAATCAGTTGCCTTGCATAAAACTAGCCAAGGAGCCCAAACTACATACCCATTAGGGGAACTTAACAGAAAAAAAACAAAAACAACATTTTTTGCTTACTTATAGTTTAATTTGTTTGTTTCAACTTTGTTAAACAGTAGAGCTTTTATTTCTTATTTTGTATGCTTACTAGATTATTTGCATTTATTAATGGTTTTCAATGGATAATTTTAAAATGTATACTAAGATTTAATTTCCCTTCCCAAAGAGTAGAGCTCTTTTGTTTGTAAAAGCTAACGCACTTAGTTATTTATCTACTGGGTAGAGTTTTGGAGAGAGGCAGACTCCACTTGGAAACATGATGGAAGGCATTTTAAAATTAATTAACAAATTGACATTTGAGGGTGATTTGTTTTCCCTTGAAGGTGATAGATTTTTTTTGCCCCTAAAGTCATCTGTGAAAAGTCATCAATAATGTTGACTAAAAGCACTCCTCAGCAAGGCCCCAAAATCTGTTGTATATCATTCCGTCACAAGCCAGATTGTCACTACTTATTGAAAGCTGTTTCCAGCCTGTCAGGTAAGTTTGGTTTTAACTGCTTTTTTGAGTGCCAAGTAGATTGCCATTAATGGTGGCTGACATTTTGCAAGTGTATTACCTGCATTTTTTTTAACTACAAGTTTTGTTTTGTTTTGTTTTGTTTTACAGAGTTGTCTTGGTTCAACTGGTGCCTTCCTGGGTCATGTTTGCTCAGTCTGCTCCTCATTTTGTGCTTCAGGGAATCCTATGATAGACTCTACCTTGATGTTGTTGTTTCAGTCTGAGAGCCCAGACTGGGAGGGATTTACAGAGACTGGCCATCACTACAGCATACCAGACATTTGCTTGGAATTGCACAACTAAATGGAGGGGGAAGAGAAGAGATTAAACTCTCGGAGATTTTATTAGGGTACAGATTTTTATTTTTATGTTTATTTAATTACTACTAGGTAACAATAATGCAGGACTTGAGTGGTAATAGATGATTTTTAAATATATCTGTTTGACATACAGATGCCTGAATCTTGGACTAGAGGCCTGCTCTCTTTAAAAAAAAAAAAAAAAAAAAGCACTTCCCAAAACAGTTTAGAGTCCATTTTTTTACAAGTTCTAAATTACTAAGTGATTAAATGTAGTTATAAGGAGGAACTAAAGGGTAATATAGGTTCAGTTTCCTCTGCTATCAAAGGTTCCTTCCCTGAGTCACTGATCAGAATAGGAAAAATGCCAGTAACTTCTTTAGAAGTTTAAAACATGTACCAGATTTTCATATAAAGTGGCCAACAAATGTATAAATTAGAGTAATTACCTAATTGTACACTACTTTTTTTCTAATAAAACCATTTCTTATTTGACTCTTTATTTTTAATTAGGCCAAACCCCTTCAGTTGCTTCTAGTATACTAATCCAAATGCTAGCTGTTTTCCAGCTGCACCTGTAGTTTGACTCTGCCTTCTAGCACGTGTCATTTTATCTTTGATTCAAACCCTTAGTTTTACTTTGAAATATAATTTTGCTTCCCATTCTACTCTAAAAAGTGATTTTTTTTAAACTTCAGATTTCCTAAATTTTTAGCATATTCACTTTTCAGTATAATAGTTCACTGTCAACATTTGAAATCCCTTTCCTCTGTATCAGTATATAGTGCTTTTGTTAATAGCGAAATGACAAATCACAGGAATGTTCAATCTTCCCATTCCATAGATTTAAGTGCGAAGTGGAAAGTTCATGACCAGCATCCTGGTTAACTGGACATAATTTATAGCTTTCAGTCACTTTGAAACTTAGTCAATATGCTGGTGGTTTCTGAACTGTATTCTTGTAGTTTAGTTTGTTTTGTAAATTATTCAATTCTGGATATATTCTCTGTGTGTGTGTGTGTGTGTGTGTGTGTGTGTGTGCGCGCGCGCGCGCACGCTCATGCTAATCTGTGCTTTACAGAATATCCCATTGTAAGATGGTAGCTTTCTGAAGAAGAATCCAGTGGTTACCTGTCAGGTGAATCTTTCAGTGACATGAAGTATAGTGGTTTTGGGACATGCAGAATATTCTAAGGAGAAAATCAAAGGGAAAAAAGACTTCTTCTTTAACCTCTGCTCCCAGTTTGGTTTGACTTCATTGTTAACAGAACCTTATTTAAGCAGAATTGTTTTGTCTTTGCCTGAGGCGGATGAAGGGTTAAATTTAAAGAACAATTAGCTGATTGGTCTGGCCTGATGAAGAAAGAGTTCATCAAAGCTCACCATTTTACACCATACCTCTGCCCCACATACGTACACAGCCCAACCGCCTCTGCTTCTCCTCCCTCTGCCTCCTTTCTGTTGACCTTTGTGCTTAGAATTGCAGGGCTGTCGGTCACAGTACCAACCCCATGAGGAGTCACAGGAGTGAACTGAGACTGCTGTAACACCCTGGTTGTCTTCCTCTAAGCCCCAGACCTAAAAATAGCACCTGTCAGTCACTTGCATATTATCTCCATCTGCAACCTTAGTGCTCTCTGGGCATTACTTTTCTAGCCCTGAACGGAATTTGTTGGAGGGACAGAGGAAGAGAGGAGTTTTAAGAGAGCTGTGTTCTAGCTGACCTTGACACCTATATTAATATTATTACTTTTCTTTAGTAAATGAGAAGTAAGAATTTCAAAGATTAATTTGGTTTGCTGAAAGTTGGGGTAAAAAACCACAATCCTTGTTTTGTAGTGAAAGCGTCAGGGGAACTTATGGAAGTGAATATATATTTAATGCCAAAATTATGCAGTTGAGGAATCTGGTGTATTAAGTTCTGCTACAGCAAGCATTCTTTCTGGAGACTCTTCTACACATAATTAATATTTTTTTGAAATCACAATACAACATGGAGAGCTGAGTGACTTTCATGAAAAAAAAACTGGTGTCTACACTGTATCGAGTATTATACACAAGTAACTTAGTGGTTCCAGTTCAACCCAACCCAAGTGAGGAATGATGGCAGGTCTCTGTCACATAATAGATACCCCCTTTTAGGATAAGCAGCATGCATGAAATGGGTTTGGTTATTGGTTCTCTATAAGATCAATGTAGTTCAGAGCTTTTTCTTCCAAGCAGTTAAGCCTCATATGGGAAAGCTATTGGAAAGAGCCAAAGGATTTAGGGAGAAACAGCTTTTTAAAAATGAAAGGGAAAAAATTTCATTTCAAGTCAGCTCAACAGTAAAAAAAAAAAAAAAATCACATTCTCTTCTTGTTATTTTTGCTTCTAACAGTGTGCCTCAAAATATAGTGGGGACTGTCTGGAACACCATATGAATGAGATGGATCATAGAATTATGAAGTGGTAGAGCTAGAAAGAACCTTAAGAGGTCAGCTAGTCCAAGCTCTTCATTTTACAAAGGAAGAAATGGGAAGATGTCTCTTACAGAAGGTCACAAAGGCAGTAAGAGGTCTGACCAGGACCAGACCCCTAGCTCCATCTTCCAATTCAGTGCTTCTTCCACCACACCAGAACTTGTCTAATTTTAGCATCTTGTGTCGTGCTTATGAATAATTTTTCTCATAACTCATAAAAAGATGAGTTAATGGTAGTGAGGCAGTTACAGTGTCATGACCTACAATAAGAGGTACTGAGATTGAAGTTACTTGTTTGCAGTTGAGATTTTTTTCTTTTCCTTCATAAGCACCCTTAGTTCTAGAAAACCTTTAGATCTCACATTGGGATGGATGGGATAATACAGGATTCCATAGAAGAGTGTAGTTTTAATAAATTAAACAATATAGAAGAGAGGCTAATTTGTACTACAAGCAGAACCAATTTGATTATATGACATACCAATAAAAAGACTGCTTTTTAACAAGTAGGATCTTTTTGTGCAGTATCCACAGTAAAAGTGGGCAAATTTGCGCACCTGTGCCCATTATTACTTAAACTTGAAGGCACCATTCCTAAAAGGCAAAAGGCTACCAATACATTTTGTGTGTGTGTGTGTGTGTGTGTGTGTGTGTGTGTGTGTGTGTTAAAATGTATGTGCAGGGCAGCTGGGTAGCTCAGTGGATTGAGAGTCAGGCCTAGAGATGGCAGGTCCTAGGTTCAAATCCGGCCTCAGACACTTCCCAGCTGTATGACCCTGGGCAAGTCACTTGACCCCCATTGCCCACCCTTACCACTCTTCCACCTAGGAGACAATACACAGCAGTTAAGGGTTTTTTAAAAAAAAATGTATGTGGCTTGAGAAGGACCTTGAACATCATCCTATGTTCATGTCTGTCTGTTGAAGGAAGAAGTTAGGATGTGCATATATGAAGTTCAGCTATTAAAATATATTTACTTCGGAATCTTCTAATTGAAGATATTAAACACTACTTACCTTTCAGTCAATTTTTCTACTCCTCTTGTTAAATAACAGATAGCATTTTGCTATTTGTTTTTAAAATAAAAGCCCCATTTTTAATTCGAGTTTAAACAGAAGCCAAATAGAAAATTTAGGTTAACATGAAATATATTCATTTCCTTAGTGACATGCTGAAATGATGATCTTAAATCTAAATCCAGGACATTTTCTTTTATCCTATGCTGCCCTCATGTTACCCCAGCCCCGTGGGACATTTCCCTGTCACAAAGAGGGCTGTCAAATGTTTCTATAACCTTTCAGTGAAAAATAATCTGGATTAAACCAGAAAGTGGGTGATTGGATATATAAATCAAAACTATTTTATAATTCAGACTTTTTACTAAATCAGAGCAGCCTTCTCATTTATTCAAAATCACACTGTTAAATGCTGTGTAATTGTGAATTACCATTATATATTCTTGGAATGTTAAAACTGGAAAAGACGTTGACAATCATTTTTCTCCAAGACTTTATGTGGTAGAAAAGTGAGAAGGTCCCTGAAATTTATATAGAACTTTATAGTTAGAAAGCAATCCCATATATCTCACTTGGTCCCAACAATCCTCTTATATAAGCAGGACAGTGTCTTTATCATTCACTTTCTACTCATGAGGAAACCAAGGACCAGAGAGATAAAGAGGCAACCAGGATCACAGGGCTAGTCAGTTTAAACCCCAGGACGAGAACCCAGGTGACCTGACTTCTGGTGAAGTTCTCTTTGTGAATATGTTCTCTTTGAATAGCACAGGCAGAATCCTCAAAATTGCCTTTGAAACTGAAATATGTTGGGAACTCTTTCATAGCCATATTAACAAACTTTTATGTTTCAGTAGAGAGTTTCCTAGAGATGTCCTGGTGTCATAGAAAAAGCACTTGACTTAGGGTCAGAAGACCTAGGTTCAAATTCTGATTCTGCCACTTAGTTGTCGTGTTATGGTGGACAAATCCCTGAGCTTATAATGAACCTCAGTTTCATATCTTTAAAATGGCAATAATCTTGCTAGCCTTACCTACCTCACAGGATTCAGATCAAAAGAAATGATGTATGTGAACACACTTTTTACCTGGACTAGGAGTGTTAGTTAATGCTTCAATATTATAATCTCATCAACATGAGTATTCCTTCCATTGATGCAATTGTCTATCTATACTTCCTCATCCTGTCTGATTCTTATTTATTCTCATAGAGCCACCTGATATGTTGGAGGCCTTCCACAGGGTCATTTTTACATTTTGTGGGCACCAGTCCCTCCTCCTGCTTTTTTCATCATCCCTTTCCTTTATGATAATCCCTTATTCCACTTTCTGTTCATTGAGTATCATTGGAAATAATACGAGGACCTACTTGTAGACACCATTCACATCACTACTTTTCAGGTCATCTACAACTTGATTTTTGAGAAATTGTGGTTTTCTAAGATTCACAACCAGACAGCATTGCTGGGAGAACATTTGTGGTGGGGTTTTAAATAGAGATTTTTGTGCTATGGATCATATTGAGATCATTTAAAGAAGTTTCCTAAATGCAATCCAGCCAACTTTATTCCTTCTGTTCAAAACTGAACCTTCTTCATTGTCCATCTACCATGCTTTTCCCAGATGTATGTACTGATATGTTAATGATTAGACTTGTTTTACTTGGCCCTAGAGGGCAGAACTAGAAGCAGTGAGTAGAGTTAGGTAGGGGCATATTTAGATTTGATAGAAGGGGGAAGCTTCCTAAAAATTAGAGCTATCCAAGAATGAAATGGGCTCTCTAGGGAATAATCAGTTCTGCTTTCCCTCCCGAGAAATCTTCAATCAAAGAGTAAATGGCCACTTTGGTAGTTGATGGAGAGGATTCTTGTTCAATTACAAGTTAAACTTAGTGGCCACTGAGCTTTTGTTATTTTGTGAATTCAGAGGACTGAGCATCCAACAGTATATCATAGTCTGCTGCACAAAAGTCAATTTTCAGGCATTTTGGGGGCCAACTTCTTTTGAGTGATCATAGATCTCTTTGAAGAATTCCTGTAGTGTTCTTTGGCTTGATAACATATCATCCCCGTTAAGAAATATCTGGAGAATATCACTTATCTATAGGGTCCTGATTTCTCTGGTTACATTTTTCAAGGAATCTTGAAATGTGATATTAACACATGCATGAGAGATTTTATTTTATTTTTTATATTGTTCCATGTTTTCATGATTCATTTTATTTCCTTCCCCTTTTCCCTCCCCCACTCCTGGAGCTGACAAGCAATTCCACTAGGATATACAAGTGTTATCATTTGATACCTATCCATGAGAGATGTTCTATTACATTACACGGTCAGTTGGGTGTTTGGTTTTTTTGTTTGTTTTTTTTTTTTTTTTTATCAACAAACTTTATACAGTGGAATCTTCTATTCTCTGCACCTTTCAGGCAGTTGTGTAGTTATAAAGATGTGGTCTACTGTAGAGAATTCTATAAGAAACCTGCCTGTTCTCTTCTCAGATCCATTGCTTTTCACTGTTTTTTGGTTTTTTTGAGATGCTGCTTTCTGCAATCATCTACCATCAGCCTCCATATTTAATGTACAAATGAGTTAGTATTCTAAACTATTGTCGCTCTTGGCTAGTATTTCCCTCATCTTGGCAGGAAGACCAAGTGATTGCTGGCTAAACAAGATTTCTGGCCTACTCATTGAATCAAGGATACCCTCAAAATGTGTGTGAATCGTTCTCATAAAGATTGTATCAAGAAGATAAGCATATGGGTCCATAGTTAATGATGTTCTCAGTCACTTTATTAAAAATAATAATGTTATACACATTTTTTTTCTATTCTTCCTCTCTCTGTGATAACTTCTAAAACAATACCTTTGGAGATTAGTATCACTTCTATGGATTTCTTCAGGGTACATTTGGTGTAGTCTATCCATTCCTCCCAAATCTTCTCAAATACTATCTTAACTTCTTTATTGTATACACTGAAGTGTTAGGGTCCAAATTTTGTAGTTTGAACTTTACCGGCAATGAATATGGATTGGCAAAGAAATGATGACAAATTTGTTCATTTTCCATTTGTTGTCCTGGCAGATTCACTTCTCAGTTCTCCCAGGATGATATAACCCAGTAGGGTTTCACAATAAGCTTTTTGTAGATTGTTTTCACTTCCGCTGCTTTTCACTGTTTTATGAGATGCTGCCTGCAATCATCTACCATCAGCCTCCATATTTAATATACAAATGAGTTTGTATTCTAAGCTATTGTTGCTCTTGGCTGGTATTTCTCTAATCTTGGCAGGAAGACCAAGTGATTGCTGGCTAAACATGATTTTTGGCTTCCTCATTGAATCAAATGTTTTATTTCTATTAAATCTTCGCAAAAAATAGTGACAACCAAGGTCAGCAGCATTGCCTATTTCCATTTGCTGGTTTTTGTTTTTTCAACATGGTTCCTTTGATCCTTTGAGTAAGCTGGGTTGAAGGTGTTGCAGTCTTCTCATCTTTTATAGTCTTAACTTTGATGTTGATTTTGACTTTTTCAGTACTCTTAACTGAATACAAAAAGCTGATTCTGATACAACTCTGGCAGTCATAGTGACCAGCCATTCCCTATTTGTTAAATATATTTGGTTTCATTCTTTGTGAAGCCATTTGGCATTTCCTATATCCATCCTCTTCCAACTCTCCTCTGGAAGAAGACACAAGACTTTTGAATAGTCTAAAATAAGCCTTTGACCTTTTCCATCTCTCAAACCTGAGCCATATTTCTCAACATACTTTTTGATATACTATCCTCCCAAATACTGAGGGTATGCATTTATTTGGTTTGGGAAATGTGGTAAAGTATAAATGTTAGCATATAAACTGCTTAATCTGCCCAACATTGCCGTTGTTGCTGCTATTTATATTCATCATGAACACGGACTACAAGGCAGAGAAAATGCGACCCAAGAAATCACGTTTCTTCTTTCTTTAGGGAACTTGATGAAATCAACGTGGTCAAATCCTTTGTTTCCCTCTCCAAATAAAACATGTAGGCCCTCCCTCTATTTAGTTGTAACTTCTTTCTGCCTTCTGGTTTCATCTGTTCACAAGAATATCAATATTGATATACTGCATGTACTTCTTCCAGCATTCTGTCAGTTGCCTTGTCATTGGGCAAAGATCTCCCATATAGGGTAACTACAGAAGAAGTTAACATTTGTAGACAGTCTACAAATTGTATGGTTCTTAGCACCCTCTTCCTTATTTATCCCCATTCTTCTAACTGTCACTGCAGAAATGGAGGAGGCTGCCTAGGAATAAGGATCATTTTTTATTTTTGTTTTATGGGTCTCTGTGGCCACAGGAATTAATCATGATGAATCTCTTCTCAACAAGCTATAACTCGGTCCTTGGACAGTCAGTCCAAGATCAAAATCAGATCAGACACCCGGAATTTACTTCTTCTCCAACGTGACAGAACTTGCCAAAGCTTACTTATTCTCTGTTAAGTTAGCCTTTGCAGACCTAGGATCCCCTGAATGCCATAGTAAGACATTGGAATAAGACTTCATGGAGCCAGCTTATATACAAGTGTCAGTTATTTCATTCCTCTTCCAAACAAGATTGTACCTCAAATAGAGTTAATTATATTTAAAGATATTTCATGTAGAGTGGAGGTTCTTCACATGGAGATATGAACTTTTATTTTCATCCATTGAACTTTTATTTTTGATAACTCTTTCAATATAATTACTTTCCTTTACTCTCCTATTTAATTTAGCTTCTACATTTAAAAACATTATGGCTATGGCTTAACCAGACTGCCATAAAGGTCCATTACAAAAAGGGCCGGGGAGGGGTGTGTGAAGAACATCTGCCTAGAGACAATATGCTATATAACTTTTTATTGCATTCTGAAATTAAATGGTAATGCATGCCAAAATGCAATAGTCTCTTATTTTTCCTACTAGGGGTAGATGGTTTGCATTTTCATTTAGCCAAACAATGCATTTAGAAAAAAGACACTCTTTTTTTCATATCTTGACAAACTTTTCAGTGGTGAGGATCATCTTTAACTTTTAAATAGTAAACATCAGAGAATACTATTCCTTGGATCCCTAATTTATGCTGAAGAAATCAAACACTATGGGAAGCAATGCTCTATATCTTGAAGAAGAGTGAGTTAACACTATATATAGTTCCTTTTCTTTTAAAAAAAAATAATTTTATCAGGAACCTATTCTAGGGGGCAGCTGGGTAGCTCAGTGGATTGAGAGTCAGGCCTAGAGATGGGAGGTCCTAGGTTCAAATCTGGCCTCAGACACTTCCCAGCTGTGTGACCCTGGGCAAGTCACTTGACCCCCATTGCCCGCCCTTATCATTCTTCCACGTATGAGCCAATACACAGAAGTTAAGGGTTTAAAAAAAAAAGAACCTATTCTAACATTTCCTGGTTGGTTGGTTGCAAACTGAAAATCCAGCTTCTAGGTATGCTTCAACCTTAGTGGTTCTATCTCATGCTGCTGATGAAACAGATGAACTTTAAGTAGGGCAAGATTTTAGCTTCCTTTTTGTCAATTCTAACTTCCCCTTCCACTCTCCCATCCAACTTTCCCCCTTGTCTTCATATCTATTTATTTGTTTCTGACCTAGTTACAGTGAGTTTTATGGATTGTGATCTTTCCGAATTGCCAGTTTGGAGGAGAAAAGCTTGTCGAGCAATACCAGTGCTAGAAAGTGGGGTAAAGGCTGAACTAGGATTTATTTAGGAAATCTGGTTTTCACATAACTTTAAAAGAGCTCACATGTATGTGTCACTTTAAGGCTTACAAAGCATTTTGCATAACATCACCTCATTTGAGTCCCTCAACAACTTGTGAGATGAACATTATCTCTGTTTTTCAAGTGAAAAAACTAAGATTCAGAAAGGTTTGTTGATTTTTTTAGGGTTTCACACTTAACACCTAGTCCAGCACTCTTTTAGTTAGACCATGCTACCTGTGTGACCCTGGACAAGTCACATCTTGTAATCTCCTGTTTGTAATCTGTAATCCTGTTTGTAGTCTTCGTAATTTGTCAAAGCAGGAGGATTGAAATAGGTGACATCTAAAATCTCTTCCAGCTCTGAAATCCTACGTTATTTATTGAAACCTAATATTGTCAGTATTCATAAATTACTGAAATAGTCAATAAGGAGGTGCTTTACAAAAACAAAGAGCATCACGGCTCTCTCCTAATAGGAATCCCTGTGCACATAAAATGTTAAATACCTCATATACCCTTTGCTGTGAAAAGGAAATGAATTGTGAGGTTCTAGTCAGTGGGAGATAAGCTGTTTTCCTGAAGGACTTCTCATACAAAATGCATGGTTTATTAAATTCACCAAATACAATAAAAGAAAGTCTATCTTCTGATGTTCAGATAGCAGTAGGAGAGTGAATTGAGAGGACTACATTTGCTCCCTGGCGTCAAATCGAAACCAAGAAAGTATCTATTGGATTGGTTTGATTCATTCTAAGTAAGCAAAGTTTCGTGTCTAGAAATCAGACTGTCAGGTCAGGCATTCCAATTGTTCTTTGAACTCCTTTCTCTGTGGCAGTGTGGCACCAAGAGACAGCAAAGTTAATTTGAAATAACATACAGCATCTCTTTTTTTGTGTGAAAATCACAGTGTTCGTCTACACTGCCAAATTGTTTCTGCAAAAGACACAAATAATTTCCAGATACACAAAATGGACTAACTCCTTCCTCTCACCCAGTGAAAATATCATCTGGGTTGTATAGGTAATAGTAAATAAGTCAATTTGTTGCTGTCACATAAGCTCAAATACATAAAAATTGTCCACAAAGTTATATGCACCAAAATATTCAGTAATACTGATATATATAGCATTCACACAAACATTGATAATTCTGCAGCATTTCAGGCCAAAGACTTTTTGTGGCCTGTGTTGCTGATGCCAGGCAGTTATGCATACTGGTTTTTGCAATTGTGCTTGTTTTTTTATCCTATGTTTATGGAACAGCTGTGTGTTTGCAGCTTCCTTTTGTACTCTCAGATATATAAAGGAACCAAAGACTGGATTCTTACCTACAAGGCACTTATGGTCTGATCAGGAAGAAGCTGTGGACCCTTGAGATTGCATAAGTATACTAATGGCCATGGGAACGACCCATTCAGGGCAGAGTCTTTGCAGTGATCCCCCCAACCACTTTGCTCAAAGCAGCAGAAAGCTCAGACATTTTGGGTGCACCATAACTACAACTGCTTTCATGGCAAGGTTACTTTTGTCCAGGGCAAACATGACTTGTAGGCAGGATCTCGGATTTTCTAGGACCCTAGAAACAGTACTATCATGCAGAAGTCCAACTTTTCTCCTGAGGACTAGAGAACTGATCGCCATCTCAGCAGTTGTTCTTGCTGAACTAGATTCCATATTTGCATTCCAGATCTTAGAATAAAGGTTAATACCCAAGCTAGATAAAATTGCTAAATCCAGGTTTTTTCCTTATCCCTCCTTCCACTTCACTTCTCTTTTATTCTTCCTTCTCTTTTGCTTCCTGTCTTCTTTTCCATCCTTCCTGTGCCCATTGCCCTTATAGCTCTTCTACCCTAGCCAACCTTGCTTTCAGGAAAGACTCATAAACTCCTGCATCTGCATATACATATGCCTGATAACATTTTGCTCTATGTGTTTTAAGTAGGAACAAAATTAAGTCAAAGGAATGAATGCCTAATCGTGGAATTTCAGAAAGGAGAAGGTTACACTGAGTAGCAAAGAGCCTTTCCCAGAGCCCCTAAAACCCAACCTTGCTTATGTGTTTGGGTCATAGGGATTAATCAGTTTCTTACTAGTACACCTGTTCTTAAAGCTTTCAGTCGCAAAAGCAAATATAGATACCTGGAAAATGCCATAAATTTTTCATAATTTCTAATCCTGCAAAGTGATTTCATTTGCCAAAAAACCTCTCCACTTCTGAATTTAATTATTTTTCTCCTTCTCCTATGCCATAGTCCCTTCCCCCCATCCCCCCCAAAAAAGAGAAAAGATCCTTTTAAAGACATGGAAACCACGTGTTAAGGAAGTTCTAAAATAACCCCAACCCCCAACAGATTCAGATCAATCACTTCTTTGACCTACATATGTGGTACTAAAAATCCAATCCTTTTATCTAAATAGATAAAACGATTTTTAAAATCATAGGGCTAGAAGGGACCTTGAGAGAGGTCATCTGTCCAGCCACCCATTCCATCTATTGAAAAGCAGCACTTAATGAAATATCAATGGAGTACACTTCTGAAACTAAGTGTAATACGTGCCATCTATTTTTATTAGTCCTGTTTTTGCCCTTGTACAGATAATGATCTAAACTGACTAATTCACAGGACACTGCTTTTTCTGATCTGTGCTATTGCTGAGAGAGAACCACTTTGGTTTATATTCCTAGATTTGAGTTCCCTTTTCCTTTCCTCTCCCTGACATCATGGACCCCTTTCCTGTTTTCCTTTGGAAGACACAGAACATTTTTGCTGGCCCTCAGAGTTGGGACCCAGTCAAGAACAAGGGATGGAGGGGGCAGCTGGGTAGCTCAGTGGATTGAGAGTCAGGCCTAGAGACGGGAGGTCCTAGGTTCAAATCTGGCCTCAGACACTTCCCAGCTGTGTGACCCTGGGCAAGTCACTTGACTCCCATTGTCTACCCTTACCACTCTTCTGCCTTGGAGCCAATACACAGTATTGACTCCAAGATGGAAGGTAAGGGTTTAAAAAAAAAAAAAAAAAAAGAACAAGGGATGGAAATGAAGGCAAGACAGATAGTATCACACAATGACCAAGGCTCAGAAATTAGAGCTGAGTCCTGGCTCAGCCACTTATTTAATCCTTGTGTGTCTTTCACCTCTTCAGGCTTCAGGTCCCACCTTTAAAATTGGAATTGGACCCAGTAGCCGCTAAGGTCCTTTCTAGCTCTAAAGGTCTCTGAACCCAAAAGTCACTAGGAATCCAACCCACAAAGATCAAAGTATAGGAAAGAGTCCATTATTAGTCATTGCACATTTGACTCTCAGCACAGAAGAGTGGTCAATCTAGAACATAGTAATGGATCCACTGACTTCTACTATGCTACTTTTCAAAGCCTTCTGGCCAACCAGAGTTCAGGCAAGTTCTTGGTGTTTGTTAGTATATTGAGAAGCCTGCAGGAGGCAGGTCCGCAAAGAAAAAGACTACTTTGAAATGGCAGGATAACTAAATTTGCTCTTGTGCCCTTGCCATCTTGGAGACTATGTGAGGTCAGGGAACTCTCATATTTTACACAATTTCAGACACCAAACTCAACAGAAGAGACTGCAGGATATTCTTCACTGAAATAACCCAGCATTCTAACACTTAATCTCACAGCTACCGTGACCTCTAAGCAGCTGTTAGAAGCACCATAACTCTGGCTTCCTTCTTGGTACTGATTAACATTTCACATTGCTTTACCTAACAATTCTGATTTTTCAGGGCAGTATGGGGCAGAGCCCTGGATATGGAGGTAGGGAAATTAGGTTCCAATCTCAGCACCTACCCATTGCCTTTTAACCCTGAGCGAATCACTCACACTAAGATTTCCTCTTTTTTTTTAGATGAAGTGGTAATACCAGATGACCTTTTAAGCTTCGTTTTTGCTTTGAATCTTAAGGAGATTTCCGTGGGCACTTGTCAAATCCTCTTGGTCACTCACTTCTCACTTTTTCTGTACTTCTGGTAGTTGCCAGGAGGTGAATAATAGTCCTGCCTAAAAGGGCTCAGACTCATGATAAGCTTGCCTCCAGCATGGATAACTGAAAGAAGTAGAAATAGCAGAAAATTCAACAGTTATTTCTTATTCTCTAAGAATATACTTTTTAAATTAAAATAGAATAGAGGAACAGCTCTGCCTCAAATCAAAGATTGAGTCAGAAGTCCTTTCTTCTGTTCAAGTAGTGGTGCTTCTAGCATTGGTGTAATTTTGCACTAGAAGGTTCTTTTTTTTTTCCTTAAACAAAATAAGCTTTAATTATATCCTTAACTATTTTTATAATTAAAAGATATGTCATTAGGAGACTAGTTGACATAACAGTTATGAGACTTGTCTAAGGTCAAATATCTATTCAGTAATTGAACCAGTATTTACACTAATGTCTCCTTCTGATTCCATATCTTGGTCTTGTTCCTACTAGAAGGTTCTTGAAGGCCAACCTTTAATTCATGTCTGCCACTTACCCCTAGGATTTTGAGCAAGAAACTTAACCTTTCACATCCCCAGCTGAAAAATAAGAGGGTTGGAGTGAATGATCCCCGTGTTCCCTTCTAGCACTAAATCTGGGATATTAGGAACTAACTGACCTTGAAACAAAGTCATCAGATTACTCCCTTGCCCCCTGTAGGCTCAATAATTCTGGGGGGCAGTAACAACTTCGTGTCCACCAGCATCAGAGAGGGACGTATCTGTTCCTCTTTTTACTTTAGCCAAAAGGAGAGTGGAGTCATACTTCCAACATTCCAGAATCTTTATCCTCTGCAACCATCATCTCTTACTATAAATTATCTTTTCCTTATAACAACCTGAATCCAGTTGCCCTCTTATTCCCCGCCCCATTAGAAAAAGGTTTCTCTTGGCAACAATGTTAGTTCACTCACTCTGCCCCCCCCCTTCAATATTGAATTCTTTTTCATATCAACCTGTCAGTTTCCATGGATTTTTAAAAACTAGGTTTCCTGCTAACACAGATGGCCTTCTTGTGTGTGAAGGAACTCTGCCTTATTTTCCCTCAGAACATTTTAAAACTCAGTTTTCCTATTACAAAGGGTACATTCCCACCACCCACCCAACTGTTTGTTAGAGAGTAGTTTCCTCAGAGCCTCATAACCATTCTCCTGTTCTAGGAGGGAGGCACATAATTAAAAAAGGTATGAGAAAGGGAGAGAGAAAACTAGCTCAGGCCATAAATCAATGTCTATACCACCAAATGGCCTTTGGGAATACTATGGTTCATCTGTGCAATGTGGGCCCCAACCCTTTCTGAGAAATGATGTGCTAATCCCAATCACATGCCCTCTAGGTTCTTAAAGTCCTCCCTTTTTAACCCCAGTAGCTACCATCAAAGCATGTGTAGTGTATAAAATACCATGTGGCACTTTAAAGAGAGGGAAGGACATTCAATTCTTCTGACTGTCTTAGAGAAAGTAAGTTTGCAGGTACCGGGCCAGGGTCCTGAAACTAAGGAAACTATAGATGGAAGTTTCAAGAAGGTAGATGTAAACAGACCTCCTAGAATAGGGATTCTTCACTTTTCCGGTGTCATAGACTCCTTTGGCAGTATACTGAAGCCTATTTATAGCCCTCTTCTCAAAATAATGTTTTTAAAACAACAAAAAAAAGGAGCCTAATTACATTGAAATCAGTTATCAAGATTATTATTTTTTTAAGTTCATGAATCCTAGGTTAAACAACTCCTGCCCTAGAAGGTCTAGGAGACTTAGTAGAAAGAAATCTTATAAAAATGGAGGCCAAGGGCTGCAAGGTAGCACAGCAGAGAGAATACCAGACCTAGATTCAGGAAGACGACCTGGGGCTGAAATCTGGGTTCAGACACTTCCTAGCTATGTAACCCTGAGCAAGTCACTTAACCCCAGTTGCCTAGCCCTTTCCAATCTTTGATACAAAGACCGAAGATAAGGGCTTTAAAAATTTTTCTTAGGTAAAAACTAAAATAAGATAATGTGGAAACCAAGGAACAAAGCTGCTCTTGTATACTAGAAAGAGGCTATCTGTGGAGGCAGCATGTTATAATGGGAAGAATGCTGGCTCCAGAGTTAGAATCCTAGATTTGTCACTTAGTACCTGCATAACCTTGGCCAAGCCCTTTCTGAATCTTTCCTCATCAGCAAAATGTTAAGATTAAACCATTTGACCTTCCATCCCTTAACATTCCATTTTGCTACAAGATAAGGGTCTGACTGACTCCAGGAACCTTCAGGGGTTACGTATACAGAAGCCAGGCAGTTCAACAAATCCAATTCAACAAATAATAAGTACTAAAACTGGATGGGCTCTTGCAAAGATCTCTTATAGAAGCATGAAATGGGCAAAAAGCTGGGCTTAGACAATGATACATGTAAAACCCAGTGGAATGGCTCATTGGCTCTAGGAGGGGGGAGAGAGAAGAGTAGAGGGAAAGAACATGAATTATGGAACCATGGAAAATTAGTCT
Source organism: Gracilinanus agilis (assembly GCF_016433145.1). Lineage (NCBI taxonomy): Eukaryota > Metazoa > Chordata > Mammalia > Didelphimorphia > Didelphidae > Gracilinanus > Gracilinanus agilis. Next base: position 341,636,864 of record NC_058132.1, on the reverse strand, counting down.
AAATTAAATAAATAAATAAATAAATAAATAAATGGATTTTAAGATAAAATGAGAAGGAACACAGTTTCTAAAATAAAAAAAAAGATAATCTTTTGGTGAAGCAGCAGAATGTATTGGAAAGAACTTCTGAATATGGCAGGAACTTAGCAAATGGTTATTGAATAAATAAATGATGTAACTTAAGTTTAAAAAAAAAAAAAGCTGGGCTCAGAATCAGGAAGTCCCAAGTTCACATCTTGCCTTTGAAGGCACACACAGTATGGGCAGGTCACCTAACCTCTCCGAACCTGAATTTCTCAATTGTAAAAATGAAGGGATTACAGGGTTACTCAATGGCTCAATGGATTGAGAGCCAGGCCAGGAGCCAAGAGGATCTGGGTTCAGACGTGGTCTCGGGTATTTCCTATTAACCCCCATTGCCTAGCCCTTACTGCTCTTCTATCTTGGAACTAATACACAGGATTGATTCAAAGACAGAAGGCAAGGGTTTTTATTTAAAACACACACAAAATAGGAGGGGGTTAGACTAGATGGTCACTCTAGATCAGTGATCTTATGAAAGCCATCAGATTCAGCTTCCACGTCCCTTGGTATGGACACTGGAATACTGAGACTCTGAAACTTTCCATTATCTATCTGAGTCAAATCCTTTGATAGCTGGGCCCTTCTTCCCAACCGGGGAGAGAACAGGAAGGAGAATGGACTAAACAAAGGCAAAGTCCCCAATTGAGGAGAATGTGCTAGGGCAAGAGGAGAGGGAACATCTCCTAATACCAGCCACTCGGTCCTCAGAAAACACCATCTGCTGTGAAATGGGCTACTGCAAAAGCAGCTAAGCAATAGCCGGTGTAGCTGATAACTGGATCACACTTGAGTCATTTGACCTTAGGTCAGGGCTCAGCTAGGACATTTGCCATGTGACCAAATGAGTGTAAATAATGGTCGTATACTACTTCCACAGCCACAGGCTCCTTGCAAGGAAAAGCCTTTACAAGTTGGGAGGTGTTCTATAAATGTAAGTTATTGTCCTAAGTACCTTGGAGAGAAGGTTTTCTCTGTATTTGTGCCTTGTCTTCACAGGCACCTCTCAACTTGCCATAATAAATGCTGTTCTATTAGGACAAGTAAAAGTTCTTATGGAAATGGCTATCATAGTGATCTAGAACTCATCTTTTATTCAAAAGGTGAAAGAACTGGCAGGTGAACACCCTCTCCTCCACCCCAACCTCGATTCAAAACAATGGCCTCAAGTTGCCAGCCTGACCAGCACTGGTCAAGTTATTTGGTTATTGGGCAGCTGAGTGGTTCAGTGGATTGAGAGCCAGGCCCAGAGACGGGAGATCCTAGGATCAAACTTCCTAGCCGTGTGACCCTGGGCAAGTCACTTAATCCCCATTGCCTAGCCTTTCCCATTCTTCTGCCTTGGAACAGATACTTGTATTGATTCTGAGGCAGAAGGTAAAGATTTGTTTGTTTGTTTAATGCTTTTGATTATACATCACACCAGGATAATTAATTTTTCTTACAATCCTTAGACAATAAGAAATTTTACATGAATCATTAAGATTGTAGAATTGTTGAAAGAGGAGGGACCCTTAGAGGAGCCCAACCACTTCATTTTACAGATGTGGAAACTGAGGCCTAGGAACTTGAAGGGTCTTCCCAAAATCTAGTGGCAGAATCTATAGTGGAACCTGAGGCTTCTGAATTTCAATTGATGTCATTTTGCACTTGGTGGGTGGGCAGAATTCCAGCAACTTCAGCCTTCTAGGGATAGCCAGGAAGATGGAAGTTGGCCAAAGAAACAACAGTGTAAGGAAAATAGCTCTTCTACCCAGCTCACTTTCCTTATTCTTCTACCTCCCTTCTCAGAGGCACAAAATAGACTTGATTTACTTTATATATCCAGAATACATGTTTATCCATTTTCCATAGAAACCCTTAGTTCTGTACTAGATTGCAGTTGCTCTGAAAAATAGCATTTTTGGTTGGGTTTTTTTGGGGGGAGGGGGGTTGTTTTTGTTTGGTTTTGTGATCCACAAGCATAATATGAGTAAAGTTGCAGTGTGGTAGCCAAAAAAGAAAATTAGCTCAGTCTCAGGTGCTTTTACTTGAGTCACCCTGTCCAGAACTTGGGAGTTGATGGTTCCATTCCTGGTCAGAGCTCAGCCGGAGCATTCTGTTCAGTTTCACATCTACATTTTGGAAAGATATTATGATTAGCCAAAGGAGATAACCAGGCTAGCTATAATGGGTCTTGAGATCATGCCCTATAAGGATCAGCTGAAAAGACAAGAGATATTGAGCCTGGAGGGGAGGGATTAGACTTGTTCTTCTTGGCCCCAGAAGCAGAACCAGTAGTCAGAGGGGTAAAAGATGGGAAAAGGTAGATTGGGGTTTGATGTAACTAAAAACTTGCTATCAAAGGTGGAACACCTGCTTCGGGGGGATCTGAATTCAAGCCCCCTGGAAGTCTTAGTACTAAACCACCCCTGCGTTCCTGGTATAAACTCCCCTTGGTCGTGGTGATATTGCCGTAATCTCCTTGCTAGAATTTTATTTAACATTTTTGTATCAATATTCATTGGGGAAATGGGTCTATAGTTTTCTTTCTTTGTTTTTGCTCTTCCCTCCAGAAGTCTTTTTAAAGTCTGGATGTCCCACTTAATCGGGTGTGTAGGTAATTATCAGCTGGCAGATGACATTCTTCTTCTGGCATGACTTGAATGAGATGGTCCTTGAGCTTCCTTCCAACACAGGGAGGCAAACCTTAGAGACTAGCAATAAGACAACCAGCTCAGAAGGGAATGGGGCATCGAACAGAGCAGATTCTAAGAGTTACAGCCCAGGGCCAGAAGAGAGGCATCACTTGACAAATAGTCGTTGAATTCATCTTCAGAGCTGTGAAAACACAAGTTTAAATCAGGACTCACATTTCTGTAGCCCTTTATAGGGAAGAGAAGTTTTCTTTCCCCCATCAAGAAAGTTGTATTAATAACAATAATAATAATGATGATGATAACGCATCTTTTATTGAGGACATTCGGGTTTGTGAAGCACTTTACATAAGTTATCATATTTGATCCTCACAATAACCCTAGAAGGTAGGTGCTATTATTAACCCCCTTTTTACAGATGAAAAAACTGAGGCTTAGAGAGATTAAGTGACTTGCCTACCATTTCATGACTAGTAAATGGGGCAGAAACACAGACCTTTTTGACTTCAGATCCAGTATTCTTTGCTGCCCCCTTCACATACTAAATGGTTGTTTCCAAGTGTACCCCGTTGTTGTTCCTCTAGGCCTTGACTTCTACCCCCCTAATCCCAGAAAAACCAATATTGCTTTTAGGCCTGATTTGTTTGCTCGAGAAGGTCTTTGAACCCCAGGTAAACTCTAATTTCTTGGCCGCTACTTTACTTAGCAATTCATCTGGTTACCTCCCTGCTTCCTTTTGGCCCGTGCTCTTAGGCCTTGTTCCTCCTGGGTCAAGCCCCCCTCCCTACACTCTGCTGTGTGCTGCTCTCCCCACCTTTGCTGTGGCCTTCTCTGGCCACTCACAATACCTCCATGCACATTAGAAGACAATCATCTCCTTCACTGGGAGGTTCCTTTGGTTTTTCCTATGATATAGTAAATAGGGAGCTGCCTTCTTAGTCCATAAAACTTGGGTTCACCCTGACATCTATAGCTGTGTGACCTTGGACAAGTCACTAACCCTCCCCCTGCCCCAGCAACTCACTGAGACTATCATTTGTAGAGTAGCTGCCATCCATACTGATTGATATGAGGAAGAGCTCTTTGCCTAGAACTTTCTAAAACGGATGAAAATCCTAGTTTTGGTCCCCAAAAAGCACCATTTAAAATACCTAAGAATTTTTAAATTAAATAGACTCCTAGAACATCAGAGCTAGAAGGGCCCTCAGAGGTTATCTTTTTGAAGAAACTTGAGACCCAGAGAGGTAAAACCTTTTGTCTAAGATCATGCATGGAGTTAGTTTACATTTTAACAAAGAAACCTTTGTCCAAAGTTGTTCTTGTTTTGCTACATCCTTGTTTAAATTGTCTTTTTAAAAATATTTTTTCTTTTTTCCCCAACTACCTGTAATAACAATTTTTTTAATGTTTTCCAAAATGTTGAGTTCCAAATTTGAGCTAAAATTGAGCTGCTTGAGAAGGTAAGCAACTTGATGTAGGTTATACATGTGCGTTCATGCAAAACATATCTTTATTCTTTGTCCCTAGTCTAAAGTCTTGGGAGTTGAGGAGAGGTGAGGCAGTTATCTCCTCTACCCCAGGTCTCATTCAATTTGGGGGAGGGGGGTTGGAGCCGCTGTCCAGACAAAACTGCTAGAGGCTTCAATTAAAGGGGAAAAAAGAGTTTAATTGGACATAAGAATGAACTTCTTGACTCACGGAGCTACATGAGTCTGTCCTTGGTCTGCTTTAGTAAATTAATAGTTAGCTGGCTCTCCTGGATAATGGAAACATTCATCTGCCTAAGAGCAAAGGGGTGGCCCAGATGGCCTCTTAAAATTCTATCGCCATTCTCCAATTCCAAGATTTAACTTTTCTGCACTTCGGTTTGAGGAGGTTCTAAGGCCCCTTCAGGCTAAAAATCCATAAATGATCCTGTGAGCCCATCATACAGCAAGAAACATAGTATAAGTGCACTACCTATCATAAGCTTCCATCTCCCATCACCATTGCCATTCCTCTTCCCTCCTCCACTCTCCCCCTCCTGCTTCCCCCAGTAAGCTTTTCTTTTGGACTTTTTCCAATGTTCAGTCAGAATCTGGGGTGAGCCCTGATAAATACACACACACACATACACACACACACATGTTCCCAGTGGTGGGACAGAGTAAACAGTTTTGGAAATGTTTGCTGGGCTAAGTGGGAAGTGGGGTTAAGAGAGGGGGCAAACCGTGTTATCTGTGGAGATTACACTGGATATATTTGTACATATCCTTGTCTCTGATTTGGATATTTGTTTTCTCTATGCACCTATGAACATTTTAGCTATTACTAGAGATGAACAAATTCTTTTTTTTGAAAGTGTTTGTGTGTTTTTAAACAGTCCTTACTGTGTAAAGATTATTAAATTTTACTAAAAAAATTTGAATTTTACTTTTGTAATTTTGGGGTGATTTTCTAGATTTTTATTTTATGGCCAATTTTGTATGGAAATGTTCTGTATTTTTTTCTTTTTATGATAGCAGTAAACCTTAACTGTCAACATCTATAAACATGATTCATATACAATTAAGTTTCCTTTGTATTAGGGATTTTTAAAAGCAATTGTGTTTCTTACATGGTGCTTCCCTCCTTTAAAAAGCTACTCTGTTTTACATATTGTGAATGCTGAAGATTAGGAAAAATAAAAGATGAACTTAAAACCTCTGTGGTGTAACATCCTCAAAATGGTAATGTGTGTATATGGCTTTGGGAAAGTAGTAATTAAATGTTTAATGGTTTAGAACTTCTAGCACAGAACGGCAGTTCTGGTCATTACTCACAGTAGTTGAGTTCCCGAACAAACCGACCATTTCTTTTGAAAATGCTTATTAAAATGGCCATTATTCAGTTAAGAAATGAGGCTACATTGATATTATCATCTTAGGACTTGTGGTATTTCATAGAAAATGTATTGAAAATGTATGCAACAATGTAGCCCCAAATTGTGAGGGGTTTTTTAGTTTGGTTTGGTTTGGTTTGAGATTATTGTTATTGTTTTCTAGAAACCAAATGCCAAATGACATTTGGGAGTGACATCAAAACTCCCTGCAGGCAGACACGGAGGCTTCGGTGTCTTTGTATTCCCCCTGGTGCCTTACACATAGTAGGCAAGCCATAAATGTTGGTTGAGTGAGTATTGAATGAGCACACAGTGAATCTGCCCTTTTAAAGATCATACATGCTGAGCGGAGACTTCTTGCCCTTCATTCAGAATCGTGACACTGGCAGAATAGCCCTGGGGAATTCTACTTAAAGAAGAAAGGTGAAGGGGAAATAGTGCTGAGAGCATCCCTACCTGACTCCCTTCCTTTCATTTGTTTTCGTCAATTCCCATAGACTGTACTCCTTGGATAAAGATGGGTTTGATGAAGCCCCTTTAATCCTCTCTCTAAGTTAGAGATTCTGAGAGTGTTAGGAGTTCAAAGGGACTTTATTTATACCAGTTCACCTCAACTGTGGTGGGCAAAAAAAAAAAGTGGGCAAGTCACTTAACCCCCATTGCCTAGCCCTTACCACTCTTCTGCCTTGGAGCAGTATTGACTCCAAGACATAATATAATTATAATAACAATAATAATAATAGAATAATAATAGAACAAGGACACAGACATCATACTTGACCTGTTTCCTTTTGCCCAAGGCTGCACATGCCCCCAGTGCTGGGAGGAGCCAGTTACCCATCTTTCCTGAAGGTCAGTATGCCACTTAACAGAGATGGGGCAGCCTGGAAGCAGTCACATAGTCCGAGCAGCCGTAGAATCCAAGCCCTTCCAGAAATCCGTGCCAAAACTTCAGGGTTATTGAGGTCACTGATTGGCTGGTCTGCAAGCAGGTCTAGCAAATGAAAGAAGAAAAGAGGGGGGCAAAGGGGTGGAGATGTGAGAGAAAGGAAGATGATGTGGAGGGAGAAAACGAGAGATTCTCTGATTTGGGATAAAAGAGTATTACATTGTCTCGGATATGAAAAGATTTTATTGTTGTATTTTAACAAGCTGACATCTCCAAAAAATACTTCACGCACAATTTACCACGCTAGATAATTTATCCCCCATAGGAATCTACAGCATTATCAGCAATTTTGTTGAGATGCTGTAGTTAAGTTCAAGATCATATTTGTTAATTCACTTGCACTCATTAGTAACACAGATTCCTAAAACAAACTCATTAACCCCCACAGTGCCTAGCAGGAACTTAGTAAATATTTGTTGAATAAATGAATGATAGGGGCAGCTAGGTGGCTCAGTGAAGTGAGAGCCAAGCCTGGAGACAGAAGGTTCTGAGTTCAAATCTGGCCTCGCTGTGTAACTCTGGACAAGTCACTTAACTTCTGTTGCCCAACTCTTACCACTCTTCTGCCTTAGAAACAATACTTAGTATTGATTCTAAGACAAAAGGTAAATGAATGAATGAATGAATGCAATGCAATGCAGCTTTTCCACAGTCCACCCTATTGCATCTTAGTATAATTCACAGTTGTCACAGGGCTGGCTGTAAGTGTCCTGCAGCTACACAGACAAGTTCAACACAGAGGCCAGCAAGAGAGGCCTTTCCCAAGCCTGGCCCAGGAGGGCGGGCTGGCATCTCAGCACCACCTATCTCAGTTCCAGGTTTTCTGGCCAGTCTTCTTCCCCATTTTCTGAAATGGAGACTGAAAGCTGGGCCAACTTTCTCCCACATCATGGTAGTACTCTCAAAGGCACTGAGTTATTCGGCTCCTCTCGGGCCTCACCATCTGGCTCATTATTGGGGTGTCCAGTAACCTGATGGGTGTTTCTGGGTAGCACACTCTCCCAGAACTACACAATAGAAGAATGAGAAGTCATCTTTCAAACTCTTCACTGTCATGGACCCCTTTGGCAATATGGAGCCTCCTCAGAATAATAGTTTCAAAATAAAATACATAGGATTACAAAGGAAACCAATTTAATTGACATATAATTATCAAAATACATATTTTAAAAATATATTTAAATATTTACTTAAATATTTAAAATTTTATGTTTATATTAAAAATATATCATATATTTTTTTTTAAACTCCAGATTGAAGAACACAACTTAGTCTAATTTTCCTCATTTTGCCAGTTAAGAAAACTGGTGCGTTTGGCTAAAGGGGATTGGGGGGGGGGGGGTTAGGGAGAGGGAAAGAACATGAAACATGTAACTAAAGGAAAATATTCAAAATAAAAATATTTTTTAAAAAAAAGAAAAGAAAAAAGAAAACTGGCATGGAATCACATGTTGGCTATGGGAGGGGGAAGGGAGGGAAAGAACATGAATCATGGAACCATGGATTGTTCTTAATCAATAAAAAAAAAAAAGAAAGAAAGAGAAAACTGGGCCCTTTGGGGGGAAAGTACCTTGTCCAGGGTTACAAAGAGAATAACAGAATGGGGAATGGAACCCAGGACAAGTTGAATGCTCTTTCCAGTCTGCCATAACTGCTTTGCTTCCTGACGTTTTAACTTAGGAGAAGAAATACAACCCTCCTAGCAGAAAAACAATTTGGCCTGGTGATTGGAACAGCAACTCACATTTCCATGATGCTTTCAAGTTTCCATTCACTTTCCTTTCAATAATACTATAGTACAATTATTATCCACATTTTATAGAAGAAAACCCATGTGAGCCTCATAGCTAGAATAACAGGAATGGTGAATCAGAGCCAACTCCATGGCGTATACGTGGGGATGGACTGAGCCTGTCCTCCAGAATGGCTTGTACTTTAGTCTCTTGCCCTGAACCATGTTAGGAACTAAAACCAGAACCCAAATCTCAATGGAGTCAGCATGTGGGTGTGCAGCACCAGGGATGAAGCCACTGGGCTGTCACCTTTCTGATGTTGGGCGAGAACCGTGCCTGCCTGTAGATGTGTGCTTTGGAGCTTCTGGGGAAGAAAATGATGAAAATACAGCCGTCAGATCCCTTGGCTGAGATGGCCACCAGCCAGCCACAGCTGCAGCCCGGAAGCCTCACAAAAACAAACAGAAAAAAGGAAAGCAGTGGAGTGTCGTGGATGATAAGAGCACTGACCTTAAAGTCAGGACAGTCTGGCCCCAAATCTCACCTCTACTATTTATTAGCCGTGAGACTGTGGACAGGTCCCCTGGTCCCTTTGGGCTTCGGTTCCCTCCTCTGAAAAATGGAGTTGGATCTGATGACCTCTAAGCTCTAAATCTATGATTCCCTAATGCAGTAAGGCAGCTAGTGGACAGAACCCCAGGCCTGGAGCTAGGAAGACCTAGAATCAAATCTAGCCTCAGACACTTCCTACCTGTGTAACTCTGGGCATGCCATTTAGTGAACCCTGTTTGCCTCAGTTTCTTCCTCTGTAAAAGGAGCTGGAGAAGGAAATGGTATCCCATTCCAGTTCCTTTACCAAGAAAACCCCAAATGGGGTCACAGAGAGTCAAGCAGGACTGAAAATGGATGGGCCAACAAGGAGCCTGAGACCACTGTAGCAATCTCCAATGAAGAGTCGGTGTTCTACTGAGAAAGCTTGGTGTCTGAGGCCAATCCACACAAAATTCTTGCAAGGACTGGGCAAATGGCCTATTTGCCAAAAAGCCTGAAAAAAACAATTCACCCCAGCTTACTGCCTGGAGAGGAGTTAGTGGCACTTTCTGATGAGTCGGTAGAGAGAAGTGATGAATGTTAACAATCTCTGGAACGGAGACTAGAACTGAGGGACGGCTAGGTGGCTCTGTAGATAAAGCGCCAAGGTGGGAGGTCCTGGGTTCAAACCAAGCCTCAGATACTTCCTAGCTGTGTGACCTTGAACTAGTTACAACCCTATTGGACTATCTCTTTCCTTCTCATAGTTATTACTAAAAGAGAAATTAAGGGTTTAAAAAAAAAAAAACAGACCACACACAGGTTATGTGAAGACTGGCTCTGAAAGTGTCATTTCCAGCAGAGACATTGGGGTACAATTACCTAAAAACTCTGCCCCCTGCTGAGGAAAACCCAAATTCAGACAGGAAAAAGGCCTGAGCCTAAGGGCAACCCCTTTCTTGCCTAGAACTTCCACCATAGAGACTCCTCAGGTACCCCGAGAGCCAGCTTGGCTCTTCTCCTAGTCTTGGCTTAGGTGAGCAGAACTCTGGTCAGCTCCTCTGCTGAACACCCTGAGGAGCAAGCAGCCATCACCTGCAGGGGCAGAGAAGTGATTCAGCTGCTCACAGAAGACCTAGACCCACTTAGCCAGTCGTCACTGACCCAGGGTTGTACAGTGAAGGCAGTGCCAACACCAAAGATGGTCTGAAGTGCCCCTTGCATATGCATATCGGTACATGTAGGGCGGCCAGGTATACATAGAGCAGATTAGCGCTCCCTAAATTCAAATCTACCCTCAGACATTTACTGTGTGACCCTGAGTGAGTCACTTTACTCTGTCTGCCTCAGTTTCCTCATCTGTAAAATGACCCGGAGAAGGAAATGGCAAATATTAACAGTATGATCCTGGGCGAGTCATTTAGACCCTATTTACCTAAGTTTTCTCATCTGTAAATGAACTGGAGAAGGTCATGGCAAACCACTCCAGTAACTTTGCCAAGAAAAGCCCAAATGGGGTCATGGAGAGTTGGATACAACTGAAAATTACTGAACAGCATTGATGCATATGTTAATTACTGCATGTTTGCGTTGTGCTTCTGTTTTACGGTTTTCTTATTATGTTTATTTGCCTTTGTGCTTGTGTTATGTCTCTGCAACATCTGTCTAAGCTCTGTGCTGTTTTGCTCATTGTTTATTTGTGTATATGCTCATGATTATCATTATGGTCTGTTCCGTATAGGCCTGTTGATATTGTTATAGTTATCTAGCTTGCTGTTTTGTTTTTTTAATTTTGGCTGTTTTTAAGTTTGTGCATATGTACTATAAATGTCCTGAGAACTTTGTAGTTGAGCTGTCAGCCTCCTGAAATGACCAAATGGGCTCTTTTCCAGTTTACCAGTTGGGTGACATTTTTGAACCTGACTTTTTTTTTTTAAAATCTTTACCTTCTTAGTACCAATTCTTGAGATTAAGTGACTTGCCCAGGGTCACACAACTAGGAAATGTCTAAGGTCAGATTTCAACTAAGGATCTCCCACTCTGGGCCTGGTGCTCTACCCATCATGCTATCTAGCTGCCCCCCTGAACCTGTAGGTTGCAACTACAGGATGATCACTGCCTGCTCTGATTCAGTTCCTCTTTGGTGAGGGGAGGAAGAGGCAGGAGGAGAGGCCAAAGCGTGTCCCTTCCAGCCAACCAAAAATATTAAGTGCTTATTACATTGGATACTTCCTGATTTTAACTGCCCCCACTCCTCAGCCCACTTATAATCTGTCTGTGTGTCTAAGTAATGCAAAAAAAATAAGACTGAGCATCCTTCTACATCTCAGGGTAATTAATCCCAACACATAAGGATCAACCAGAATTCTTTGGTTGCACAAAAAGTCAAAGCCCTATGTAAAGGGGCAGCTGATTGACTAATGAGGATTGAGAATAAGACCTGGAGTCAGGAGGTCCTAAATTCAAATCTGACGTCAGATACTTTCTAGCTGTGTGACCCTGGGCAAGTCACTTAATCCCATTGCTTAGCCCTTAGCGCTCTTCTTAGTGTCCATTTAGTATCCATTCCAAGGCAGAAGATGAGGGTTAAAAACAACAACAAAAACAACAAAAACCGAATCTTCTGTAAGGTGGACCTCAGGCCTATTTCCAAGGATGCTTTCTGGCAACCAAGCAAGCATCAGAGTTGTAAGAGACCTATAAGATCATCTAGTCCAGGAATTCCTAACCTGGAACCTATGAATAAAATAATTATATTCCAATATAATTTTTCCTTCTTAATCCTTGTTAAATGTAGTTATCAGAAGGGGCTACCTTGGCCCCAATGACTTCATGGTTGGAAAGCCTTTGATTTCATCAGACTTTGATCCCATCACTCTTCCCAGTTGCCACTTAATCACATCTAGAGCCTTTGATCTCATCAAATGTTAGTCATTCCTCAGGGTTGCTGGCCCCTCTTCCCTGTGAAAGTTTATTTAAATCCATGCCTTCTCCCTTAAAGCAGTCACTCCTACACTCTCCCTTGTTGTGCAGTGACCAGGAACTCAGCCCTGACTAAACATCCTTGTTGGTACTTAAGCAGTCCTCTTCATTTTCAGCTCGATAGCCTTTATATTTTATTGTTAGTTATTTTCTTCATTGTATTCCAACATAATTTATTTCCTTCATAATGTTTCGTAATCCTTTGTATTTTATTTTATGCATTTATAAATGAGAGTCAAAATTATTCTGAGAATCAAAAGGCTTCACCAGCCTATCAAAGGAGTTGATGTCACAGAAAAGATTAAGAGCTCCTGATCTGGTCCAGTCCGCTCGTTTAAGCGCTGAGGAAACTGAAGCCCAGAGGCGCCTGAGAAGTTGAGAAAATGTTGAGAAATGGCCACTGGGACACTGTGGCCTTCCAGTGTGAGAAGGCTGCAGAGTGGATGGATCTTTCAGAATGAGAAGGATGCCAAAATATGGCAGTGAAGGCAGCTTCGAAAATGAGAAAGCTGGGAAAAGCTGGAGGAAGAAGTGTGGAGAGCCAAGAGCATGGCCCAGAAGGGAATGAAGGAGTTTTACCATTTCCTGGCTTCATTCCCCCTTCTAGGGCTGCCCTTAGCTTTGTGCCACCATATTAAAATAGATGAGGGTGAAGGAATATACAGATGATCCATTCTGGTCCATAATCCCAAGGAATGGCCTTGCCAGAGATGACTATATCTATATTCCAATCCTTGGAGACCCCCTTCCTTCCCAAATGCACCCCAAGGGAACACTAGGCTAATTCTAACTAGAAATAAACCCAGGAATCAAATCAACCTTGAGATCCAACAGCCATTCATTCATGCTTTAAATAGGAGTTGAACTAAATCACCTGAGATCCCTTCTGACTTTGAGCTTCTATGTAATGGTTTCTCCTCTACATATCATCCCTCTGGAAAATACCCATGGTCCTGAAGCTTTGTATGGAGTATCCCAGAGGGCTCTGCACTAAGATCTTGGGAACACTCTGTTTAAGGTTGGAAAGAGCCCCAGCAGAGGATCCTAAGGTTTTGTTGGAATCCTTCTCACACTAGACTGCCTCTAAAACAAATCCAAATAAAATGAGCCATTTCCCATCAAAACATGGTTTTTAAAGGATCCTAGGGTCTTGTTCTAGCAATCATATAATAAGCATTTTATTAAGCATTAATTATGTGCTAGGCATATAATTCCAAGCACTAAAGATACAGAGACAAAAATAAAACAGCCCCAAAGGAGCTTATTGCATTCTTTGTAGATGATTTTTATGTATTTTAATAATTTTTATTTTTGTTATTAACTTGACAAACACTGACAAGCATGAACATTTACATATATGAAGAACAGAAAAAAGAGGATTTTATGTGAAACAACTTGTTTTTTTTTAAGTCTATAATAAATCCAACATGTTCATTTCAAAACTCTCCCGCTTGCCTCTCTTCCTCTGAGCTTGGAGCTTACCCTCTAATGGGGAAGCAATGTGTACCAAAGTTCTTTCCAATTCCTTTTTTTATTCCAGTCCCAAGGAGACATTCACTAAAGTTGGAATCATTCCCAACATTCTTTAGGATAAATGCTGCTGTGCCCATGTTGCATTATCTCACTTTTAAAAAGCTCTTACATACAACCATTCTGGAGAGCAATTTGGAATCGAGCCCAAAGGACCATAAATCTGCGCATACCCTTTGACCCAGCAATAGCACTACTAGGACTGTATCCCAAAGAGATCAGAGAAAGGGGGAAAGGACCTATTTGCACAAAAATACTTATAGCAGCTCTATTTGTGGTGGCAAAGAATTGGAAACTGAGGGGATGACCATCATTTGGGAAATGACTGAATAAGTTATGATATATGATTGTAATGCAATATTATTGTGGCACAAGAAATGACAAGCAGGACAATCACCAAAAAAACCTGGAGAGACTCATGAACTGATGCAAAGTGAAGTGAACAGAACCAGGAGAATGTTGTATATACAAGAACACTAATAATGTACAATGATCAACTGTGAGTGACTTTATTATCAGCAATGAAAGGATCCAAGACAACTCCAAGGGACTTATCATAGAAAAGGCTTTCCATCACTGTAGAAAGAACTGATAGAGTCTGAATGCAGTCTAAAATATACCATTTTTCATTTTATTCCCTTTATGAGTTTTTTTGTATAAGCAATATGTATCTTCTCTCACAACATGACAATTATTGCACGTATATAGCCTATATCATATTGCATGCCATTTCAGGGAGAGGGGAAGGTGGAAAAGATAGAGAAGAGGATGGAAAAGAGGGAGAGGAGGGTGGAAAAGAGAGAACATGGATCAAAAATGTTAGAAAAAAGATGACTAAAAATATCTACATGTTAAAAAATAAATGTTTATGTAAAACCCAGTGGAATTACGCATCGGCTAAGGGGGGTTAGGGGAGTTTGGGGAGAGGGAAAGAACATGAAACATGTAACTATGAGAAAATAGTCAAAATAAAAATTTTAAAAAAGAAATGTTTAAAAAGTTACAAATAAAAAGCTAAATAAAATTCCAGAGCTTTAGCACTTGCAACACACCCTAACCTGGAGACAAGTACCCATGTGGGAGCCACAGGATGCTCTTGACTTCTACAAAGGGATTTTTTTATTACAAAAAGCAGGATTAGAAGTATCTCCTGAATGCCCACAAATCTCCCTAAGAATGGGCAGAAAGAAACTCGAACTAGTAGGTTTGAGACACTTCTAGGCAAACTAACCAGCTCTCAATCCTTAACTCTGACTCTCTCCATTTGGAGCATCATCTGATCCCAACTGCACCAACCACATTTCCCAGTCAGTCAGAGCCTCCAGCCAGTTCTCAGAATCATACACTCATTGGACCGGGAAACTGTCCCATTTGGACAACGTGACCCAGTGATATTCTCAGAGACAAAATTAGGCTGTTTATATTCCAACATGGGAAGAGGATACCTATAACTTTTTTAAAAATTTAAACCCTGGGGGCAGCTGGGTAGCTCAGTGGGTTGAGAGCCAGGCCTAGAGACGGGAGGTCCTGGGTTCAAATCTGGCCTCAGACACTTCCCAGTTGTGTGACCCTGGGCAAGTCACTTGACCCCCGTTGCCTACCCTTACCACTCTTCTGCCTTGGAGCCAATACACAGTATTGACTCCAAGATGAAAGGTGAGGGTTTTAAAAAAAAAAAAAAATTTAAACCCTTACTTTCTGTCTTAGAATCAATACTAAGTATCAGTTCCAAGGCAGAAGAACAGTAAAGACTAGGCAATTGGGTTTAAGTGACTTGTCCAGGGTCACACAGCTAGAAAGTGTCTGAGGCCACATTTGAACCCAGAACCTGCCTTCTCTAGGTCGGGCGTTCTATCCTCTGTGCTACCTAACTGCCTCTCTGTAACTCTTTAAGAATTTTATCACTAAAAACATGTATAACCCAGATCAAATTGCTTGCCAGCTCCAGGAGGTGGGAGGGAAGGGAATGAGGGAGACAGTTTGGATCATATAACCTTAGAAAACATGTGGAAATTTGTTATTACATGAATTGGTAAAAATAAATGAAGTAATTTTTAAAAAAAGAACTAGCACTATATACATATACATAGAGGGCACAGGGGTAAACTGAATATGATGAGATGATATTTATTTTGCTATTTTTTAATTTTTATTTTAAAATATTTTTCCGTATTTACATGATTCATTTTCTTTCCCTCCCCACTCCCAGAGCCGTTGGGATGATATTAAAAAAAAAAAAATAAGGGAAAGAAACTGGGATGGGGAGAGGGGAGGAGAAGAAATGGTTTGACAAAACCAACCCAGTCATTGAAAGTCTGAAATGACATTCAGTGTTCCACATCCATAGACCCCGACTTTGGCAACAAAGATGGGAGATAGGCCTTGTTATTCTTTAGGTGAATCCTGGTCATTTTCATTTCAAAACAACTCTTGGTTTTATTGGTTGTTCTTTCCATTTATATTGTAGTCATTATTATTTCCTGGTCCTTTGCTTTGCATCAGTTCATCCAAGACGGTCCATACTTCTCTAGATCCAACATGCTGATCATTGCTTACAGCACAGTGATATTCTGTGGCATTCATGTTACTTGTCCATTGCTAACTGATATCTGCTATTTTAGTTCTTTGCTACTACAAAAATCTTGGGATTTTGGAGAGTATGAGGTCTTTCTTTTCATCGCTGACCTTCCTGAGATATTACAGCTAGTAGAGGGAGCTTGGGGTCAAAAGGAATGAGCATTTTAGACATTCTTTGCATAAGTTTTCTTTTAAATAACCCTTACCAAGATAATAAGGAAAAAGACTTGTACAAAAATATTTATAGCTGCGCTCTTTGTGGTGGCAAAAAAAAAATTGGAAAATGAGGGGATGCCCTTTGATCAGGGAATGGCTGAACAAATGGTGGTATCTGCTGATGATGAAATATTATTATGCTCAAAGGAATAATGAACTGGAGGAATTCCATGTGAACTGGAATAACCTCCAGGAATTGATGCAGAGTGAAAGGAGCAGAACCAGGAGAACATCATACACAGAGATGGATACAATGTGGCACAATTGAATGTAATGGATTTCTCCACTAGCAGCAATGCAAGGATCCAGGACAATTCTGAGGGACTTATGAGAAAGAAAGCTATCCACTGTGAAAGATACTGTGGGAGCAGAAACACGGAAGAAAAACAACTGCTTGATCACATGGTTCGAGGGGGATATGATTGGGGATGTAGACTCTAAACGATCACCCTAGTGCAAATATGGAAATATTTGATGGAAATAGGTCTTGATCAATGACACGTGTAAAACCCAGTGGAATTGTATGTTGGCTATAGGAGGAGGGGAAAGAAAGAACATGAATCATGTAGCCATGGAAAAATATTCTAAATTAATTAAATTAAAATTTTCAAATAGAAAAACAGAAAATAAATAAATAGCCCTTGCCTTCTGTCTTAAAAATCAATATTAAGTATCAGTTCCAAGACAGAAGAGTGGTAAGGGCTAGGCAATGGGGGTTAAGTGACTTGCCCAGGGTCACCCAGTTAGGAAGTGTCATTTTGGAACCCAGGACCTCCCATCTCCAGGGCTGTCTTTTGACCCTCCTAGATAGATAGATAGATAGATAGATAGATAGATAGATAGATAGATAGATAGATAGATAGATAGATAGATAGACCCTCCTTAGCATAATTCCTAACTCCTTTCCAGAGTGGTTGGACCAATTAATTTGCAATTCCACCAACAGCACAGAACTTCAGGCAGCTAGGTGGTCTGATGAACTTAAAACCAACCCTAGGGAGGTCCTGGGTTCAAATTTGGCTTCAGACACTTCCTAGCTGTGTGACCCTGGGCAAGTCACTGGAACCCCCCCTCCCCCATTGCCTAGCCCTTACCACTTCTCTGCCTTTGAACTGATACTTAGTAGGTAAAGGTTTAAAAAAAAAAAAAAAAAAAAGGTTAAAAAAATTGAGTGTCATAAGGGATCTTCGAGGCCATGTAGTCCAACTTGGGCTTTGTACAGCTTGCCCAACGTCACAGGGTTATTGAGTATCAGAGGCAAGAGAAGATATTTAGAGCTGGAAGGAACATTAGAAGCCAACTAATTCAAATCCAGTTTTACAAAGGTAGACACCTAGGCTTAACCAAGAGATTAGGTGAGGAGGAGGCATAAGGTCCTGCAGGGAGCAGGTGGCAGAAGTAGGATAAGAGGCTTTTCATTTTTCAAAGCTTGTACCCTAATTCTGGGCAGCTAGGTGACACAATGGATAGAGTGCCAGGCCTAGAGGCTAGAAGGCCTGAGTTCTAATCCAACCTCAGATACTTAATATCTGTATGACCTTGGGCAAGTCACTTCCCCCTGTTTGCCTCAGCTTCCTCATCTCTCAAACGAGCTAGAGACGGAAATGGGGAACCACTCTAGTATCTTTGCCATGAAAACTCCAAATGGGGTCACAAAGAGTTGAGTAAGACTAACAAAAATCGTAATGCTATATCAAACTACTCCGAGTGTGCGTTATTGGCTTTTTGACCCAAGACATTCCAATTCTAAGCAGTCCAAAGGCTGGACTATGCCCAGCCTGCCTTCTCTTTAAACTTCTATTTAAACAGTTCTACCCAATGATTAGATGAATGGAATACATGCCCTCCAGCCATAGCAAACAGGAAGACAAACCTGCTGCTTGAGGCTGATAACAGTTTTATTATCTCCAGCTGGGAATGTTTTTAAGGAGCAACTGAACCTCCTAGCTAATTACTGTCAAAAAGAGTAGCTTAGCATCAATTATGCGAAAACTGAAATCATTGTATTTGGCAGGCATTCTCTGGCATTTAAATGGACAATGCAACCCTATCCAACAGGTCAATTCGTTCAGCTACTTGAGAGGACATTTTGCAGTTAATCCATCCTGGCAGGTCCATCAGGAGGCCGTCCTGCTCAAAATGGAACGCTACTACAGCCACATCATGGCCATGTGTTGGGATTTTGCACCAATGATAGCCCAGGAATAGTTATGGGCCCTACAAAAATGCATGCCTGTGCACCAATCTGCAATGCCTCCTGATTGCCAATATGGTTATTAGTTAATTGGTCATCATACTGTCACTGAATAGCCTAATGCCGATCGACAGTTCCGGCAAATCACTGGTGGGGACGCAGGTGTGCAGGAGAATCCTGGACACATCATCCTCCTCCATCTCCAATCTGTCAATCTTTCCAAGAAGAAGGCTCTTTATCTGCTCCATTTTTTAAAAAAATGATCTGTCTCTCCCATTACTCTCCCACTTTCCACCCCTTCATTGAGCAAATAAAAAGAATCCACCCTGAAAAAAGCAGACCAAAAAACTAAATTCCCACATGTCCATTTGAAAACGTATATCTCTTTCTGTATTTTAAATTCAATTCAGAGAGGTCTCTGTCAGGAGGTGAGAGGGTTGTTTCAGCTTCATTCTTTTGGACTCATGGTGGAATATTGTGTTGATCAGAGTTTTAACTTTGTTCAAAGTTGTTTTTCTCTATAATATTATCATTGTAGGAATTGTTCTCTTGGTTCTGATCACTTCATCCTGCATCAGTTTATAGAGGTCTTCCCAGTTTCCAATGAAACTCCATTTCATTGTTTCTTATGGCATGATAATATTCCATTACATTCATATACCACAATTTTTTTTCACCATTTCCCTGTGAGAGAACAACCCCTTAATTTTTAGTCCTGGATTTCAGAGTAACTTCTTTTTTTCCCTAATCTGGGAAAAAATACAACTCCTGTGGTGTCAGCCAGCCAAACCTCACTAAGAGATTGTTACAGAAATGAGAGATTAGCATATATTTCCCTCACTTCCTTTTATTACAGAAAGTATAATCTTATTAAAACATTTTTACTTAATCAACTTTAAACAATAAAATAAATTATTTTTAAAGTTTTTTTTAAGAGAAAAGTGCTGGGAAAATGTATTGCCCTTTTCACTTAATTTTTCCATCATCTGCTCACTCAGAACCTTAATTGATCTGCAGCTTGTCTTCAGCCTTGTCCTAGTTCCAGTTCAAAGTACCCATTAAATAGAGTTTAAAAAAAATGTATCTTCATCCAAAACATGACGATGGAATATGGAAATATGGAAATATGGAAATATTTTTTGTATGATAGCACATGTATAAACAGTATTAAATTGGTTACCATCTCAGGGAGTGGAAAAGAAGGGAGGGAGAGGATGTGTAACTCAAAATGTCAGCAAATGCCAAAAATTGTTTTTATGTCAAAGTGGGCAAAAATAAAATATTACTGAAGGGGAGAAAGCAAAACAAAACCAAAGTGCTCATTAATTGTGTGCATTACAACTCTCCACATTTTCCCACTTTGGGCCAAATTCCTTTGGATCATGGGATCATAGCTTTAGAAATGAAAAGAACCTTAGAGATTGCCAAGTCTACCCTCCCTAGCCCACATCCCAATTTGGCAGATGAGGAAATTGAGGCTCTAAGAGGATAAGTGATTTGTCCAAAATCAGTGACTAGTTAGGAAAGTGTCTGAGGCAGGATTTGAACCCAGATTCTTTCAGACTCCACTTCCCCTGTCCTTTGCACTGTATTCGGCAGCTTGCCTACATTATTCTAGCTAATTAAAATGAAGTCTTTAAAAAATATTCTCTAAAATCTTTTTCAATATCTCTGCTCAGAGTTCTTTTCTTTTTTAAAAAGATATTTTCCCAATTATATGTAATAAACAATTTTCAGCCCAAGTTTTCAGAAATTATAAGATCCACATTGTCTCCCTCTTTTCCTTCCCTCCCCCCTCTGGGGGTAAGCAATTTGATCTGGATTATACATGTATTATCATGCAAACTTACTTCTGTATTGGTCATTGTTGTAAGAGGATAATTATATAAAAACAAAACCTCAAAATAAAAACACAAATAAACCATTGTGAAAAAATCTAATGTTTTGATCTGTATTCCTCCACAGTTCTTTTTCTGGAAGTGATAGCATTCTCTGTCACAAGTCCTTCAGAATTGTCATGGATTCTTATATTGTTGAGAGTAACTAAATCTATCACAGCTGATCATCATACATTATTGCTATTACTGTGTGCAATGTTCTCCTGGTTCTGGCTTATTTCACTCTGCATCAGTTCATATAGGTCTTTCCAGTTCTTTCTGAAATTATCCAGTTCATCATTCCTTATAGTATTCCATCACCATCAAATACCACAATTTGTTCCATCATTCCCCAATGGAGGGACATCCCTTTAGTTTCCGATTTTTTGCTACCTCAAAAAGAGCTGCTATTAATATTTTTGTATAAGTAGGTCCTTTTCCCTTTTTTATGATCTCTTTTGGATATAGACCTAGTAGTGACATTAAGGGGTCAAAGCATTTGGAGTTTTATACCCCTTTGGGCATAGCTCCAAATTGTCCTCTAGAATAGTTGGGTCAGTTCACAACTCTACCAACAATGCATTAGTGTCCCAATTTTGCCACATCGGTCCAATATTTACCACTTTCCTTTCCTGTCATGTTGGTAGATATGATAGGTACAAGGTAACCTCAGAGTAGTTTTAATTTGCATTTCCCTAATCAAGAGGGATTTAGAACATTTTTTCATATGATTATTGATAGCTTTGAATTCTTCATCTGAAAACTGCTTGTTCATATCCTTTGACCATTTGTCAATTGGGGAATGACTTTTATTCTTATAAAATGGACTTAGTTCTTTATTTATTTGAGAAATAAGACCTTTAACAGAGAAATTTGCCTTAAAAATTTTGTCATAGTTTGTTGTTTCCCTTCTAATCTTGATTACATTGGTTTTGTTTATACAAAACATTTTAATTTAATATAAACAGAATTATTCATTTTATATCTTGTAATCTTATCTATTATTTGGTCATAAATTCTTCTCTTCTCCATAGATTTGACTGATAAACTATGTTCCTCTAATTTACTTGTGGTATCTCCTTTTATGTCTAATCATTTATCCATTTTGACCTTATCTTGGTATAGGGTATGAGATATCAGTCTATACCTAACCTAGCTTTTGACATACTGTTTTCCAATTTTTCCCAGCAGTTTTTGTCAAATAGTGAGTTCTTGTCCCAAAAGCTGGGATCTTTGGGTTTATAAAACACTAGATTGTTATGGTCATTTACCCCCATGTAGTGTGTATCTAATCTATTGCATTGATCCACCATTCTATTTCTTAGTATCAGATTATTTTGATGATAACAGCTTTATCTGAGATCTGGTACTGCTAGGCCCCCATCCTTCACATTTTTTTTTTCATTAATTCTCTTGATATTCTTGATCTTTTGTTCTTCTGGATGAATTTTGTTAGTATTTATTCTGGTTCTATAACATAATTTTTATTAGTTTGATAGGTATGGCATTGACTAAGTAAATTAATTAAGGTAGGATTGTTGTTTTTATTATATTAGCTCAGCCTACCCATGAGCAATTAATATTTTCCCAATTGTTTAAATCTGACTTTACTTGTATGAAAAGTGTTTTATAATTTTGTTCATATAATTCCCGTGTTTACCTTGGCAAGTAGACCCCAGGTATTTTATATTGTCTGAAGTTATTTTAAATGGAATTTATCTTTCTGTCTCTTGCTGCTCAGAGTTCTTTTCTTACATCTCGGAGCATCAACTCTCCTGAGCTTTTTTCTCTAATCCAACTGGGGTAAGTATTTACTCTTTTTAATGTTCATTTTCTCATCAGTGTTGGATTCTATTTAAGAGTTCACTGCAGCAATATTTGCATGGAATAAAATATTTCTCTTATAGTATTTCATTACTAGCAATGGCTTGCAATAGTGGCTCAGGTGGTCTGAAAAACCTCTTTTAAATGCTGTCCATGTTTTGTTCAGTATCCCTTATATAGGGCAGCTAAGTGGCATAGTAGATAGAGCACCTGACCTGGAGTCTGGAAGATCTGAGTTCAAATCTGACCCCAGACATTTATTAGCTAGGTGACCCTGGACTTCATGCTGTTGGCCTCTATTTCCTTATCTGTAAAATGAGTAGAGAAGGAAATAGCAAATCACTCTAATATCTTTGCCAAGAAAACCCCAAATGAACTCACAAAGAGTCAGACATGACTGAAAGGATTGAACAACATTTCTTACATAGAGTTGAAAAATGTGAACACTTATATAAAAGTTTTCTAATAGACATCTAAACTGGTCTCATTATAGGTATCATCATCATCATCATAACTATAATTTATATAGCACTTTAAGGTTTGCAATGCACATCTATATTATATATATAATAAGGCATATATATGACAAAAATATATATATAATAATACATATTATCTAAATTGATCCTCTCAACAACCCTGGGAGGTAGGTGCTATTATCTTCAGTTTACAAATGAAGGAACTGAGGTAAAGAGCTTAAAAGACTCACTGAGGGTCACATAGCTAGTAAGTGTCTGAAGCCATCTTTGCACCCAGATCTTACTGACTTCAAGTCTGGTACTCCATCCACTGCTCCAGCTAGTTACCCATCCATTATGATCAATTATTATTCATAGGAATAGCTGCTGCCCTGATCAATACTATGATCCACAGCAATTCCAAATGCTCCCTGCCTCCAGAGAGAGAGAACTGATGAACTCAGAGTACAGAGTGAAGCATATTTTCTTTTTCTTTCATTTTCCTTTTCTTGCTTTTTTTTTTCTTTAGTGATATGGCTAATGTAGAAATATGTTTTGCATGACTTCATATGTACAATGGGTATTATACGTATTTCTCGCCTTCTCAATGAGTGGGAGGGAGAAAATTCAGAATGAAAAATACTTTTAAAAAAATTGAATTAAAATTTAAAATAGTGATAGTTGCTATTATTATTTGCGTGTGCCCAGTACTGTATTATAAGCTATGTAAAAAGAAAAAAAAAAAAAAGGAGGCACAGTCTCTGCCCCCCTCCCCCAGGAGATTATAATGTAGTTGCAGAGATACAAGATGTACACATAAAACAAGTAGATAGCGAATTATAAGTGCTAAATGGCATGATGTGCAGAGGTGAGGGCTAGGAATCTGGGCTGAAGTAATTCGCTAATAGTCTCTGGAGAAACTGGGACATCGAATCACAGACCATTAGAGACCTTAGAGCAGGGAGAGGTTCTTAGCCAGGGGATCTGTGAACTTGGTCTTTTAAAAATATTTTGATAACTGTATTTCAGTGTAATTGGCATCCATTGCATTTAAAACCATGATTCGGAGAAGAGGTACGTAGACTTCACCAAACTGCCAAAGGAGTCCACGACTCATAAAAAGTTAAGAACAACCCCATGCCTTAGAGATTGTCCAATCCAACTCTCTCATTTTATAAATGACTAAATGAAGGTTAGAAATGTAGAGGAGAAAAGAGCACATTCAGAGGCAGGTAAGGTAAAAATGATTGGGGAGCATCAAGAAATCAGTAAATACTTTGGCTGACTGACTATGGTGGAAAATAAGGCTGGAAAGGTAATGTGGAGTTTTCTCCAAATCTTAGTGCAGTTTCAAGCTATTAGAGCTTAAATCTTCACCAAGACTTTTGTAGCACCTTTTCTATAGTCTTCAATGCCAGGCTAAGAAGTCTGGACTTGATTCAATAAACTGTAATGTCCTTGAACAAAAGTAACATGAACACAGTATTTTAACAGGATTGATCTGGCACTGGTACACATGAAAAATTGCAAAGGAAAAGAGAATAGAAGCAAAGAAAGTGACTAAAATGTCTATATTCTTTGATCTAGAGATCTCACCACTGGGCATATGCACCAAGGAGGTCAAAGATGGAAGGAAATGTCCCATATACACCAAAATATTCATAGCAAGCTTTTGAGAAAACCATAGTAGAGAACTAGAAAAAAATGGATATCTATTGTTTGGACATCCATACAAAATTCTCTTTCATGAATGCAATGGAATTTTACTATACTGTCAGAAGTGATAAATATAAATGGAGTGGCTTTTGAATTATATAGCATTTTCCATGGAGCTGGGTATGTGCTCTGACCCCTTCCTAAAGAATATGTATAAGCAAAATTTCTGGGTTGGTCCCCTGCTCCCTTGCAGTTGTTAGATGTTTGTCAACTGAATCAGGAAAAAAGCCACCCCCTTGGGAGACTTCAATTGCTACAAAAAGGGTCCACCTTCCTTTCTTTGTGGCATGTTGCTTTGGAACTATGCCAGCTTTGCCTTGGACATGGTGGGTACCAAGTGGGAGAAGGAAAAGGAATCCCTCCCATGAGCATGTGACAGTGAGAACATTTGTTTTTCTAGGCAAACCCAAGACTAAACTTGCCTTGTCTTTTCCTGAATCACATAGAAGGACCTATATGAACTGATGCAAAGTGAAATAAATAGAACCAAGAAAAGAGCATATGTAAACTCAACAGAAGGACCACAACTTCAAAAAAATGAAAATGAATGTTGTATAAATAATAATGACCAAGATTGTCCCGAAAGAAAAGATGAGAAAATGCTCTCTTTAGATGCATTCTTTAGAGTGGTAGGAAACTGTAGTTGTATAATCTTGCATAGACTGTCAGATTAAGTTTTGTTGAATTGGTGTTTTTTTTAAATTTTCAAAAGCAAAGGCTCACGAGGTGTATGAATGTTATTATTGTTGTTTAACCTTGTCCAACTCTTCATGACCCCATTTGGGGTTTTCTTGGCAAAGATACTGGAGTGATTTGTCATTTCCTTCTCCTGCTCATTTTACAGATGAGGAAACTGAGGCAAATAGAGTTAAGTGACTTGTCTAGGGTCATACAGTAAGTATCTGAGACCAGATTTGAACACAGGGAGATGGGTCTTGACATCAAGTTTGGTATTCTAGCTACTGCACCACATAGCTGCCTGAGTAAGGAGAGATGGTTTGGAAATTAAGTTAATATAAAAAACAAAAGCTCAAAAAAAGGCATTTTTAAAGAAAAAAAAAGATTGGACATTGGAAGCAGGTAGGACACTCAGTCCTACAAAGGTAGGAGATGATGACAGCCTGAATTAAAATGGTGCCTATAAAAATGGAAATGGAAGAGGCATTTGACAAAAACATTGAAAACACTTAATGATTCATGAGATAAGGATAAAGCAGAAGAAAGAGGGAAGAATTACGGATACCACCAAGGATTTTAGCCAGTCTGATTGAGAAAACAGTGAATTAATTATATCAATTACAGAAATGAAATGATTAGCAAAGGGAGGTGTTCTTTGGGGGACTGAGAGAGTTTGCTTTGGAATATGAATTAAAGGTGAAGTGGGACATCCAAGAAAATCTGTGTTCTGAGCAGCTGCAGAAACAGAGCTGGACCTCAGAGAATTGAGTCATTATCATACATCTGAAATCACTGAAAGTGCATGAGCTCCCTTAGGGAATAAATGTAGAGAGAAGAGCAGAAAAGTGGAAGTGGAATCTGGGGAGGCAACAGATCTCAGAACCATGATGGGGGCTGGGGGAGAGAGACAATTCCTGTCACTTATTTATATGAGGGATACCAAGTGAAAAGAGACATCAAGAGCAACCTTGATCAATAGAATGGAGATTAGTTAAAATTTGTAACAAATCTAAGAAGCAGCCAAGAAATGTCAGATTTGATTGATGTGTTGGCTAGTTTTAATGAATGGCCTCCCCCCTTCTCTCTCTCTCTCTCTCTCTCTCTCTCTCTCTCTCTCTCTCTCTCTCTCTCTCTCTCTCTCTCTCTCTCTCTCTCTCTCTCATCCTATATACCTAAATAACTATGACAGTAAGGGAGAATGTGCCAAAGGGAATAGACATAGAGCTATGGGAATCTAGAGGAAAGCATTCTTGTAACTAGGGATATAGGGAAATCATGGAGGAGATTCTAATGGACATTGACCTTGAAAGTTAGGTAGGAATTACCTGGAGATGACATTGTAGGCAAAGGTCAATGGGTGAAGTATTATATTTATTCAGGAGACAGTGGGGAATTATTGAAAAAGCTATCCAATAATTAGCATCTTATTTTGCCTTTTTTCTCTTTATGCTGCTTATTGCATAGTTGTACACTTGTTGTACATCCTAATGAGCTCCATATTCATTAGGAGGGATATTAACCAGCTNTCTCTCTCTCTCTCTCTCTCTCTCTCTCTCTCTCTCTCTCTCTCTCTTTCTCTCTCCCTCTCTCTCTCTTTTTCTCTCTTTCTCTTTCTCTCTCTCTCTCTCTCTCCTACAAGGTACAATTTCCTGAGAAGAGAAGTCAGAAGGATAGATTCAGAAATGAAGATGATACAAAACCAAAAGATAACAGAAAACATAATATTAAAAAACCAAGGGTTGGGGCAGGTAGGGGGACAGATAGGTAGAATATTTGGGGTTTTTTAGGCAAACCTAAAACTAAATTTGCCTTATCTTTTCCTGAATCACTATTTCATGAAGAATATAGAGAAACATAGGAGGACTTGTATGAACTGAAGCGGAGTGAAGTAAATAGAACCAAGAATTCATATATATACATATTATATATAAACTCAATAGAAAGATCACAACTTCAAAAAAATGAAAATGAATGTTGTATGAATAATAATGACCAACATTATCTCAAAGAAGAGATGAGAAAATGTTTTCTCCTCCATTCTTTAGAGAGGTAGGAAACCATAGTTGTAGAATGTTGCATAGATGATCAGACTCCATTTTACTGAATTGCTTTCTTCTGTTTTATTTTCATTTTTAAAAGAAGTGGCTCCTTTTAGAGAGCCAAGCCTGGAAATAGGATATCCTGGGCTTGAACCTGGCATCAGATACTTCCCAGCTGTGTAACCCTGGGTAAGTCACTTCTCCTTAATTTGCCAAGCCCTTACCAACTCTTCTGCCTTGGAACTGATACTTGGTTCTAAGACAGAAGGTAAGGGTTGTTTTTTTTTTTAACTTTAAAAAAGGGGGGGAGTCCAAGTCACTAAGTTGTGCATACTTTTGGACCCAGCAATACCTCAGCTAAGCCTATGTCATAAAGAGATAAAAGAATGAGGGAAAAGATTCATATGTACAATGATATTAATAAGAGTTCTTTTTGGTGGTGTCCAAGAAGTGGAAACTAAGAGGGTGCCCATCAACTGGGGTAAAGTTAAATAAAGTATGACATACTACAATAAAAAGGACTCTCTCAAAAAAAACCTAGGAAGACTGGTGTGAACTGCTGTAGAGTCAAGTGAATAGAACTAGGAAAACAAATTGTTGTTTTCAATAAATTTCAAATAATTCATTGAAAAGACAAGCAATTTTGTAATGCTTAAGAATTCTGACCAAGGCAATGCCCAACCATGGTGAAGGACTGATGATGAAGCATGAGGCTCACCTCTTGACAAGAGAAGAGGTGGATTCAAGATGCAAAATGAAGCATATTTTTAGATAAGGACAATGTGGCGATTGATTTTGCTTGACTGCATATTTTTCACAGGACTTTTTTTTTTTTCTATTCAACTGGGAATGTAGAGAGAGAAAATAAATGCTTGTTAACTGATCAATTCAAAACAAGGAGCAACCAAGGAAATACAAGTCAGAGAAAGGCAGCATACATCCTGGATTGGGGGGGTTGGGGGGAGCAGGTGTGGAGTAGTTGGCCTCGTTTCCCACCCCTATCCCATGTTACCTTGGTGATAAGTGAATAGAGCAGGGCAATGTTTCCATCTTACAGTAGTGTCTGAGTGGGTTGTTCAGGTTTTGTTTGTTTTGTCTTGTTTTGGCACCAGCTCATGGAAAGACCACAGGATTTGGAATCCAAGGTCAAAATCTCAGTTCTCTTATTTACTACTTGGGTGACCTTATTAAGCAAGTCATTTAACCTGGTTTAGAGTGGGCTCCATTTCTTTATGCATAAAATAGAGAGGTTGGGTTTCATGATCTTCAAAGCTGATCCCTTCCAGCTCATAATCTCTGCTTCTGTGATTCATTGCTCAGTAATATTCCCAGGACCCATTAAGTCTTTCTCTTTCAACCCATTGCTACCCTGATTCATTTGTATATCTCCAGTTGGTTGGTACTAAAAGTAATTGACCTCTTTTCTGTCTCCCACCTTCAAAGTACCCAACCTCAGCCATACTGTATGGATGTTCCTGACTATAGTTTAAGAAGTTGGAAGGAGAGAGAAAACAGAGAAGGAACTGCCAGAGAGGACAGTTAGAGATTGAAGAGATATATTCATGACCCCACTCTATGGGAACCAATCAGTGTGGCATAAACTGTAGTTCTGTTGCGCTCTCTCTCTCTCTCTCTCTCTCTCTCTCTCTCTCTCTCTCTCTGTCTCTCTGTCTCTCTGTCTCTCTCCCCTTAACTTCCATCTTAGAATGAATACCTTGTATTGGTTCCAAGGCAGAAGAGTGGTAAGGACTAGGCAATGGAGGTTAAGTTACTTGCCCAGGGTCACACAGCTAGGAAATGTTTGAGGCCAGATTTAAACCTCAGCCTGGCTATCTATCCACTGTACCACCTAGCCTCCTCTCCCTTAGTTCTTATTGTCAGAAATATCACTTTAAAAAGAGTTAAATGACATTAACCAGTAAAATAGATTATTGTGGTTTATTGGTAAAAACCAGTGAAGGAAAGTTTCAGAGGGAATTAAGGAAGGGATGGTAATAAAAGCACAAAGCTCAACCATTTATTTCATCAGTTCAGTTTCTCATAGTATCAATCAGAGCACCAACCACATCAAATCACCCTTAGGGCCCTCTCCATAATCTTTCCTATTTGGGTCTTGAGGAGTTATAGGGAAACCCAGGGACACCACTCTTCTATACTAGCTTCTTTCTGATTCACAGAACAGACAATAGATTAGGAAGAAGGTCCACTTCTTTGAATGGAGCAAGCATTCTTTCTAAGAGAAATCTATAAGGCTCAGAAGATGAGTCCTTTACCACCAGCCAGGGGAATGAGGGTGCCAACTTTCCCCAGAACTTAAATTTTCATTGTGAACACTTACAACTCAGAAATCAGCAAATGGTACAAATCATCGATTCATTGTTGCGTTGGTTGTTTAGGCTTAAGAAAGTGATGGAGGAAATGTTAATAATGCCTGTTAAACTTAAATATGTTTGTTCCCTTGTAGGAGATTTTTAAATTTTTTTTTTATTTTTCCAAGAGTATTGTTAAATAGTTTCCAGGCCACCCCTGCCATCAGGTGAGGAGAAACTCTTGTCTTCCCAAAATGAGAGTTCTTGTTTCTTCCAAAGTTCCCAGGAGCCTCTAGAAGCTCCATCATTCTTTATTCCAATGCCCCCTGTGCCCTTTCTGGAAGTACTTGCTCATGTTTAATCATAAATCCTCCCAGATTCACAGGAACCAATTTTCCCTCATCTTTGTTCCCAGTGGACATAGAAAACAGCTGCTCTTTATCCAACAGCCAAGGAACACTTCTTTGGGACAACTGTGGTTCATCAGAAGGAATAAACCCTGGGTTTTGAGTTAAAGAATTGGATTCCATTCCTGGATCTTTTTAGCTGTCTGGGTAACTCAGTCTCTCCAAACCTGTTTCCTCATCTGTACAATGGGAACAATCACTATCATGGTAACTATCACTACCATGCATACACGGTCTCCTCACATCAGCCACGGCTTCGCTCCTTAACTCATCGGGCTTCTGGGAAGAGCAGATAAGGTAGAAGAAATACTTTGTAAACTGAAAAGTCATCTCACAGGAATTTGTTAGGTGCTTATTGTATTCTAGGCGAATGCTAAATCACAGGGAGGCAGAGAAAGTCAAAAACAGTCCCTGCCCTCCAAGACCTTACATCCTAGCGAGGGAGCCAGCATCGATTTTACTGGCTACCTAGATATCTACAGTCGATGGAAGAGTAATCCGAGGAGGTAGAAGGTAATCAGTCTGAGGAGGGACCAGAGCAAGTGGAGGAACAGATTCAGAAAGGCACCTGCAGAAGGTAGGACTTGAGCTGAGTCTTAAAGGACGCCTGAAAACCAAGAGGTGGAGGCGAGCGGGTCACGTATTCCAGACATGAAGGATGGCCAGCACAAAGGCATAGAGATGGAAAGTCGTGTTAGCAAATAGAACCAATTCAGCAGGACTGTAGAGTGTAGAGAGGGAAGACATGATGAGAAAAGCATTTTGGAGAACAACCTGGAATTGTGCCCAAAGAGTTATAAAACTGTGTACCCTTTGACCCAGAAATACCACTATTAGGGCTATTTCATAGGGTGATCAGAAAAAAGGGAAAGAAAAGAACCCATATGTTCTTTCTGGTTTTTTGAACACTTGCCTTCTGTCTTAGAATTGATAGGCAAAGAAGACATAAGGACTCGGCAATGAAAGTTAAGTGACTTGCCCAGGGTCACCTATCTAGGAAGTGTCTGAGATCAGATTTGAACCTAGGACCTCCCATCTCTAGGCCTGGCTTTCAATCCGCTGAGCCACTTACCTAACCCTACCTATATATAAAATTTTTTTTTAAACCTTTACCTTCTGTCTTAGAATACTGTGTATTGGTTCCAAGGCAGAAGAGCAGTAAGTGGCTAGGCAATGGGGGGTTAAGTGACTTGCCCAGGGTCACCCATCTAGGAAGTGAATGAGGCAAGATTTGAACCTAGGACCTCCCATATCTAGGCCTGACTCTCCATCTACTGAGCCACCCAGCTGCCCCCCCCCCACCTATATATTCTAAAATATTTCTAGCAGGTCTCTTTGTCGCAGCAGCAAAGAATTAGAAATTGAGGGGATGCCCATCAACTGGGGAAAGACTGAACAAGTTATGGCACATGATTGTGATGGAATACCGTGTTGTAAGAAATGACAGGCAGGTTAAAAATAAACATGAAAAAACCTAAATGAAATTTTGAAGTGCAAAATGAGCAGAACCAAGAGAACATTATATGCAGCAACAGAAATTTTGTTTGAAGAAAACCTTAAAGATAGGAGGGGGCCAGGTTACAAAGTGTGTTAAATTCCAAATACGGGAGTTTCTATTTGATCCTGGTGGTAATAGGGAGTCACTGGAGCTCCTTGTGGAGGGCAGGAGAGAGGAGATGTGCCATGGTCACACAGGCTATAGAAAAATTACCTTTGCAGCTGGGTGAAGGGTAAATTGTAATGAGGAAAGACTTGAGGTTGGGAAACCAGTCAGAAATCTATTGTGATCATTCAGGGAGGAGGTGAAGAAGGTCTGAATTAGACTTGTGGCTGTGTCAGTGGAGAAAAGGAAATTTTAAAAAAAGACATAGTGAAGGTAGAAATGACAAGAGTTGGCAATGAATTCAGTGTGTGGAATAAAAATCAGAAGGAAGACATTCTAATGAGGAATAGACTGCACGATCGCTAAGGTCCCTCGGATCTGACACCCAGTGATTTTATTAATCTAGGTAACATTTTCTTAATGCACCAGACCAAGCACTGCTTAGATCCTCCTACTCTCTTCTCTTTGGGATATGCTAGCCCTCTTTTCTTGGGCTTTGAGCAAATCCTGAACTGTGTGAAGAACTGGAAATAGATCCGTGCCCTGGTTTCATAGCTGAGGAAATGGCTTCCCAATCTATCTTCCTCTCTTCTCTCTTTCTGTCTCCCCTCCCCCCAATATCTCTATCTTCTCTGTCTGTGATTCTGTCTCTCCTCTCCCTCTCCTTCTCTCCCTCCCCGCCTGTCTCCTCTCCTCGCTCTCTCTCCATCTATCTCTCCCCACTCTTTTTTTCCCTTCCTCTTTCATCCTCCCTCTCTTCCCCCTTTTCTCTTCCTCTCTCCCCACTTCCCCATACTAGGTGAGAGGTTGAACCAAACAATCACTCCGTTCTCTTCTGCTTCAAAGATTCCCTAGTACTATGTAATGAGTCTGTCCTTGTTTACCTCATGGGTCTCCCCCAATTAGGTGAGGAGCTCTTTAAGGTCTTCTTAGTCTTGAGATTCTATGTCCCCATCTGATGGGGTTCGCCATAGCAGCTCAAACAGAATGTTTAAAACAGAACTTACTAATAACTCTTCCCCCTAAATGTCTCTATTTCTCCAGAAAGCACCACCATTCTTCTACTCACCCAGATGTGCAGCCTCGCCTCAAAGTTTTCCTTGCTCTCCACATCCAACTTGTTGTCAAATAATCCTATTTCTGCTGCTATCCCTGTTGGACTTAAAAATGCCCCCCACGTACGCTCACACACACACAAATGACACCCAAAGAACATTATCGGATAGGCTGGATATAATGTTTAATGAACAAGGCCGCGGCCTGTCACCGTCATCACCGCAGCGGTTCATCTCTCATATTCTGAAAGGATGTGGAACGGGCCGAGGTACCGGGGTGAGCCTGTCCTCGGATGAGCCGCTGCAGGCCGCCGTTCCCCAGGGAGGCTGCCGGCACCATGGCTGCCGAGGCCCGCGCCTGCCTCTCTTCCCCCATGAAGAGAAGGTGGGACAAAGGCCAGGCCTCGCTGTGCAGGCCCAGGTCTGGGACAAGACAAAGGCCAGGCCAGGAGGTGCAGGCCTGGGGCCAGGGTGCTCTTCCCCGTGTCACAAGCAGAGGCCCGGCCTTGGCTTCCAGGCTCGGCCTTGGCTCCCAGGCCCCACGGCCCGGCTCTCAGCTGAGAAGCCTGCTCGGGTTGGGCCGTTGGATATAGATAGCTAGATAGATGATTTGTCTTTCAGTTCCTTTCCAAAGTGGGACTGGCTGGGGGTGGGGGGCCGTTTCCTGATGTCACAAGTAGGGACGGGATGTAGCCGTCTGTCGGTGCTCGCCAGAGCGAGGGTCAAATTTCAGCCCAAATCAGAACATCCCACCCTCTTCCTGTTCCAACTCGCCCCATTCCTCACATCTCGGTGGGTCCATGTGCGATGTGTGGCCGGAGGGTAGCGAGCGGGGAAGGAGCGGAAGGGGCACGGGCCACCCTCGGAGCTCGGCCGGAGGTCACACAACACTGGCCCTGTTCCCCGAGGACGTAGTGCCAGAGTCCTCCCCTCCCCACAGAGGGGGCTCGCTGGGCAGGGACGAGGAGCACAGCGCTGCCCCTCTGGTGCCCGGGACGGTGACGGGCCTGGAGGCCCATCCCCCGCGGGCGCTATCATCAGCTGTTGGTGAAGCACCGTTGTCCTGGGGAGGCCTCCGGCCTGAAACTGTGTTTGCCCAGGGAGCTGGGGTAGTAGGTCGTCGTGTAGACGTTGGTCTGCTGCAACGGGTAGAAGTTGGCCCTGTCATCGGGGATTAAGTTGTTTTTGTTCAGGGTCTGCGGGAGAAGGGAAGAGAGACAGGGTCACACCGAGCCTGGGGAGGTGCGAGTGGCAAAAGGAAGGAGATGGGGAGTGAGGGCCGCTGGGCCCAGACCAGGAGAGAGAGGGTGAGGCAGGGAATGAGGGAGAGGCTGAACCTGGCCTGAGGGGAAGAAGCTGGCCCCAAGGAAGCCAGAAAGAAATGAAAAGGGGCAAGAGGCAAGAGAATGGGCACAAAGCAAGAGAACGTGGACTGGGGGATGGGTGGCCAGGTAGCTCAGTGGGTGTAGAGCCAGGTCCAGGGACAGGAGACAAGATCTGGCCTCAGACACTTCCTGGCTGTGTGACCCTGAGGTAAGTCCCTTAACCCCTTTGCTTAGCCCTTACTGCCTCAGAACCAATATACAGTATTGATTCTAAAATGGAAGGTAAGAGTTTTCATTAAAAAGAAAAAAAATTTTAAAAGTCATGTAACTAAGTATTTATAGAGGTAGATGTTAGGTTTCCTCACTCAGCCTAGTAGCATACCACGTATATTGGATATGTTATTAAAATATAATCTGATTTAATGATGAATGATTCTTCTTAAAAAAAAATAGCTTCAGGGCAGCTGGGTGGCTCAGTGGGTTGAGAGCCAGGTCTAGATGGGAAGTCACAGGTTCAAATCTGGCCTCAGACCCCTCTTAGCTGTGTGACCCTGGGCAAGTCATTTAACCCCCATTGCCTAGGCCTTACCGCTCTTCTGCCTTGGAACCAACATCTAGTATTGATTCTGACAGAAGTTAAGGATTAAAAAAAATAAGGGAAGATGAGGACAGGAGATGGATTGGGGCAATATAAGGAACTGGGTCAAGAATAAGACAAGCGAGTGATGGGAGATAGGTTGGGATAACTTTTGCTAGGTAAGGAGTAGGTTGGGGTAGGAGCATTAGAGAAGGGCTTTAGAGGTGGTGGGCCTTGAAAGATGGAAAAGATTTCAATAGCAAAGACAGAGGGGAAGGAAGGGAGGGCAAAAACCTTGCACTTTCTAAAATCTAGAAGATGGAATTTTAATTGGGGTTTAAAGGAAGCCAGGAGGTGGAGATCTAGAATCTAGAGAGCACGTTTGACCTTTTTAGTGTAATGCTGGTGATGGGCCAGACTCAGCAGAACCAATCCTAAGACCTTTTGAAGCCATCCAGCCCATGGCAGTGTCAGACAATGTACAAAGCATATAGACTGAATCCACAACCATTTTCAGGAAAAAGGACTCCCTGTCCCCCTCCCCCCAGTCAGACTTGGCACACAACCACAGGCCCTCAGCTAGAATATGCCCAGAAAGGGGAAGGCATCCCATTTTCTCCATTCCTGATCTGACACCTAATACACCATGCCTCTTACAAGCCTTTCAGCTGTAAAATGGGAATAATAATAGCACCTTTCCTTCAGGGTGGTTGTGAAAAATCAAATGACAATATTTGAGGTTTTTGTTGTTTGCTTTTTAACCCTTACCTTTCACCTTAGAATCAATACTGTGTATTGGCTCCAAGGCAGAAGAGTGGTAAGGGCTAGGCAATGAGGGTTAAATGACTTGCCCAGGGTCACACAGCTAGTACGTGTCTGAGGCCAGATTTGAACCCAGGACCTCCCATCTCCAGGCCTGGCTCTCTATCCACTGAGCCTCCTAGCTGCCCCACTAAATGACAGTATTGTAAAGCTTTGAGCTCTGACACAATCCTTCCTCAAACCAATACACCATATTGTGTGTGGCTGTGTCTATGAAAACCTGTGAATGTATGTCTGATCTTTTAGTGAGTGTCCATGATCCTGTATAGGCATAACTCTCTTACCATCCTCTGCCTCCAGTTCATACATTTGGGGTCCAGAGAAGCTACCTGTGGATCCCAGAGTCCCAAGATCATGCAAGTTACCATGGCAGAGCTGGGATTTGGAAGCAAGCCTTCTGACTCCCAAGCCATCCCTCTTTCCACTCCACCATGATCCTTCCCAAAGGAGATAATCCATGTCTTGTCAAGCATAAACCAAAACTGGAACCCTTTCCTTCATTTTTTGTTGCCCAATTCAAAGAGGAACAGGAGAGAGATGCTTCCCACCTTGAACTCCATGGGTGTGTACTTCTCATTCTTGGGGGTGCCCCCACCCCCACTTTTGTAGTTCAGGTGGTTGGGAGTGGTGGGGTGGACAAGCGTGGACTCCTGGGTCTGCCGCTGGCAGCGCTGGCAGGACAGGTAGACAGCAAAGGTCAAGAGGCCCGAGCCCAAGAAGCAGGAAACACCAGTAGCCACCAAATGGATAAGGCTGAACCCTGCATGAAAGAGGGAAATGGGAAACAGGTGGGGGGAATGATGGAGAAGGCGGTAACAGAGGACCCTCAAGTGCCTTCTGGAGGGCTTTCAAGGATAGGGAAGAGCAACATGTAGGGGAAAAGAGGTGAGAAACAAATGAGAAATGGGTGGGGGAGGCCTACAAAGGGTCAAGGGGAAGCTGTAACATCTCAATAGTGCAGGGTCGGCAACGTATGGCTCTCGAGCCATATCTGACTCTTTTGAGGGCCATATATGGCTCTTTCTGCAGGAGCCATAAAGTCAATTTTTTTTCAGGCGCTGTTACAGGAGTGCGCACTGTGAGCACTGTACGGCTCTCATGAAATTACATTTTAAAAAATGTGGCCTTTATGGCTCTTATGGCCAAAAAGGTTGCCAACCCTTGCAATAGAGTGAAAGAATAGGAGGAGGGTCTCTCTGGAAGGTCAAGAAAGTTTACAGGCTGGGTCAGAAGTAGAACAAAAAGGCCTCAGGTAGAGAACCTTCTTCATACTCCCAAATATGATGGCTTCTTTCAGGTGGGGGCAGGGAGTGGGCCAGGCATGGTCTGGCAGGGTCAGCCAGGCCTCTACTCCCTTCCCACCACAACCCCAAAACCAGAGGAGTGAATCCAACCAGGAATGCAAGGCTTTAGGGGAACATGATCCCTGGGAAGTCGTGCCAGTCTGGGGTGGGAGACTCCAAGTTGGAACAGCAGAGGAAGGTTTGATCTCCAGAAGGAGGCAAGTCTAATAGGAGTTGTCCCATAGCAAGATCTAAGTGGAATGCTTATTGCTGGGGTGGTGTTGTCAGTAGTACCTCCACAGCTGGTGGTGTCATCAATGCTGGAAGCAGGCAGGATCACTGCAAGAACAAAAGTGGAGGGGGATTGGGACTGGTCACTGGGAAATGGACCTGTGAGAATCACTGGGGATCGCTGTGGCCCTGGGCCTGCCACCTCTACTGCCCTGGGAAGAACTGGGTCCTTCTGCTGTTGAAAGGAAGGACTCATCCATGGTATATTTGATGGGGATGCAGGAGAACTGGATTTCTTCCACCCTCCCTCCCCATTCTCTTGGATGGAGCTATGTGTGTGGTTCAGGGGAGATTTTCTCTTGAAAATTCCCCACCTGATCCCACATCATAGCTCATACAGAGTAAATAATCTCCAGGAGGAAAGATGATACAAGTGTGGAGGAATCTGGGGTCCTAGAAATGGGGTAAAGGAGACCTGAACATCTGGGCATCCATACCAGGGATCTCACTGTATGGGCAGGTCCGGATCTGGCTGCCATTGCCCAGGCAGGGGGCAGTCCCAGGGACAAGTTCCTCGCAGTCACGGCTCCGGCTCTGGGTTCCATCTTCACCACACACACTCCACTCAGCCCACAATGACCAGCCACCTGGAGTCAAGACCTGGGTCAACCTGCCTTTGGTCCATTATGACCTCCAACCCATATTTTCCCTGATTATCTGCCACCACCCCAATCCCTATCCATCATTATAAGGTCTAACCGATAAGCTCTTTGAATGCTTTTTAAACTTTTATTTTTGCCTATAGCCCCAGCATCATAGTGTAGCACCCAGTAGGCACTCAATATATTCTGGCTAAATGAATGAAGAAATAAAAATAGGAATGAAGGTAAGGGCTAGGGTACACAAATTATCTCCTTGTCATATTCTTTACATGAAAGGGTCAGATTTGGGGCTCAGATACCATTTGATGGCATTGATGTCCATCTTCCTATAACCCCCATGGTTACCTGGGCAGGATTGGGTGGCACAAAGTGCTTCTTCTGTGTGCAACCCAATGCAGATGTCTTCACCAGGGGAAGGGGCAGGACTGGTACAGGAACGTGTCCGCTGATAGTGGCCTCCTCCACAAGAGGCTGAGCATGGGGACCATGGGGTCCAGCATGACCACGCACCACGTACTACAAGTTGAGAGACAATAAATGCTGGGAGGAAGAACTTGGGTATGGAGAAGAGTCTGTAACATGTAGGATTGTAGGTAGCATCATGGATTTAGAAGTTGAATGGACTTTTTTTTTTTTAACCCTTACCATCTAAGAATCATTACTGAATATTGGTTTCAAGGCAGAAGAGAGGTGAGGGCTAGGCAACTGGGGTTAAGCGACTTCCCCAGGATCACACAGCTAGGAAGTATCTGCAGCTAGATTTGAACCTAAGACCTCCCTTCTCTAGGCCTGGCTTTCTATACACTGTGCCACCTAGCTGCCCCTGGGAATGAATTTTAGAGGTCATCTAGTATAATCTCTTTGTTTTATAGATGGGGAAAACTGAGGCTCAGAGAGATTAAACATATTTGCCTGAAGTCCTACAGGTCTTTAGAGACAAAATTGGGATTTGAACCCAGATTCTTTGATTACTCTTTTGATCTCTTTTCCCATTATACCATTCTCCCCCTTCCCACTTTTATCTATGTCATGATCCTTTTTAGATGGCCATGCCTCCCACCTGCTTGGGCCCAAGAAAAATGGTCCCACGGTTAGATTCAGGTTAGAAAAGTGTCCCAACATCCCTAATTCATAATAAGGTATAAATGGGGGAAATGTCAGCTGAGGACCTTGCCTCATGTCACTGAAAAAAATGAAGCTGTGTACCAAGAGTTCCCTCTTTTCCCCTTATAACCCCCCACCATCTCAGCCTTTATTCGCGTCTCTGATGAAGTGGTAGCTCTTCTCCTTGCCAAGGCCAAGCCCACTCATGTACTCTTGATCTCCTTCTCTTCCTGTTGACTCTAATAGTCTGTCTCCACTATCATCCAACTCTCTCTAATCTCCATTCTCTCCCCATCTCTTGCCTGCTTCCATGCTGCCTTACAAACATGCCCATGGGAGCCTCCACAAACCTCACTGGATCCTCCAATCCCGGCTAATTGTCTTCCAGGATCTTCCCTTCTCTGCTAAACCTGAAAAAGTGCTCTGTACTTGCTGTCTCCACTCCTCTGAAATGGGATCTCATCCCTTAGCCCAAGCTGCCCTCTCCTAACCAATGCCCTTCCCTTTATTCTCATTCTTCCTGACCTGTCTGCATCATCGGACACTTCCAGGGGGCTCGCCTCTCTCTGGGTCTCCGTGGGAGCCTGTTCTCGGGGCCTGCCCCTTCTCCTCTGCGTTCCCTCGCTTCCAGTTCTCTCCCCCGGTTTGAGGAAGAGCCTGGCTCCGTCTCTGCCCCTCTTTAGCCGCCGGCACTGCCGGGCAGAGTGAGTGGGAGGGATGTGCACGGAGGCTGGCTAGGACAGGGAAAGGGTCACCTGGGCAGGGCTGGGAGTTGCAGTCCTGATACTCGGTGACGTCCCCCACGCAGGGCAGGCCTCCGTTTCGGGGCTCTGGGTTGGTGCAGGTTCTCTTCCGGGTTCGGAAGCCTAGCTCGCAGTCTCGGGAGCAGGATGACCAGGGTCCCCAGGCGGCCCAGCCCCCGCTCACCACGTGGGGGGCGTTACTTCCAGTGCGAAGGAGATCTTCCACCAGGGCTGGGGAGAGAGGGGCCAAGTCACCGAGAGGGGCGCCGGGCCTGCCCATTAGCCCTCCCCCACCACGCGATCTAACCCGAGATGAGGG
This sequence comes from Gracilinanus agilis, assembly GCF_016433145.1. Lineage (NCBI taxonomy): Eukaryota > Metazoa > Chordata > Mammalia > Didelphimorphia > Didelphidae > Gracilinanus > Gracilinanus agilis. The sequence continues at coordinate 341,597,543 of NC_058132.1, read as the reverse complement.
ATCGGCCTTATGGCCTTGGATCGGTCACTTCTCAGCCTGTTTTCTCCTCTCTACCGTGATTGGGCTGGATTAAATGACTCCCAAGATCCTTCCTGGCTCTAACGGTCTGTGTACAGTCTCGGTCCTTCTCCCAGCTACACCTCCCGGCCTCCCCGCCCCGACGTATCCCTGGGAGTTGTGGTCTAAAGCCCGGGGCTGCACCGTCGGTATCGCAGGCCCCGGAGCCATCGGCGGGGCAAGAGCGGGTCTCCGTCCTCTTCCTCCCGAACTGAAGGCCGTGAGGGTCGGGGAGCGGGGCCCGGCATGTGAAACGGAAGCGCTGCTCCTGGCGGGCGCCCCCCTGGGTCACGTTCACCGGGAGCCACGGCGTCCAGGGGGTGTTCCTCCGCACCTCCGGGCAGCTCTCGGGGTTACACGTTTTGTACTCCTGCCCCAGAAGGAGAAGAGACGCCGTCACCCCAGAGCCGCTGCCCCTTCACTGGGGGGACCAGGCCGGCCCGGGCCCTGCGCAATACTAGAGACGCACCACCTTGGGCCGGTCACTCCCTTCCTCAGATCCCAATGCCCTCATCTGTAAAATAATGGAGCCTAGCACGGTCCAGAAAAACGGCGCGGGGCGTGGGCGAATGGATGGGAGAGAGCAGCGACACATGGAGACCTATTTCCACACGCCCGCCCCCCCCACACACACACACACTGTGATGGGAAAGTAGTGAGACTTCAAAAGTCTGCCAGTGCAGTGTCTTCCGATGCCCTCCCAGCACCCAAGGGGCACCGGGCACAGAGAGGGCCACATATCTTCAAGCGTGGCCCAAGGATGGTTTCTTTTGCTTCACTGGACCCAGGGTTCTACTGCCGGGGAGGGGGGTGGCGGGAGGGAGGAAGAGTGGGAGGGCCAGGGCTTGGCTGGAGTATGGGGTGAGAGGGTCTCACTTGGAAGTGAAAGTCATTAAGAAAACAGAGAAAAGGAGGGGCAGCCAGGTAGCTCAGTGAAAAAGTTGTGCCTGGAGGCCAGAGGTCCTAGGTTCAAATGTGGCCTCAGACATTTGTCAATCAAGTCACTTAACCCCCATTGCCCAGCCCTTCCCACTCTTCTGCCCTGGAACCAATACATAGTATTGATTCTAAGGTGGAAGGTAAGGGGTTAAAAAAATTTTTTTTAAGAGAAAAGAACATCAGGAAAACTTAAAAACTTAAAACTTTTAAAACTTAAAAGAAGAAAAGGGGAAAAGGTTTGACTAGATGATCTCTAAGATCCCTTTCAGCGCTGTAATTTGCATCTATGATGCTACCCCTGAGGCTCCTCCCTTGCCTCTTTCTCCAGTCCTTCCCCACTTACCACACTACAACCTGGGCAGGAATTCCCATTTTCACAGATTCTGTGCCTGGAGTGGACTCCGCCCCCACAGTTGCTGCTGCATTTGCTCCAGGAGCCCCAGGTAGCCCAGAAGATGGGGACAGGGCAGGGGCTATTCTCATTGCAGAACCTGGGGAGAGGTTTGGGGAGAGGAAGAGAGCCCAGCAAGACATCATCATGAGGTCCAGACAGCTGGGGTAGGCGTGACCAAGGGCTAACTCAAAGTTAGGGAGGAAACAGCAGGTACTACAGAGACCTGGGCACCATGAGGGTGGACCTAAGACCCGATTTCAATCCAGCCTCATTAACTTCCTAGAGAAGATAATAAAAGTATCTATCTCCCAGAGATATTGTGAGGGTCAAATGTGAGGTAAAATGTATAAAGCACTTAGTACAGTGCTGGCACATGAAAGGCACTTTATCAATGCTTCCTTCCTCCCTTCTTCCTTTCTTCCCTGCCTCCCTCCTCCCCTTCTTCCTTCCCTCTTTCCTTCTTAGGACTTGGAAACTTCCACCAACACAAGAATTACCTTATAGTACCCCTATTCTGCCCCCCAGCCCAGGCCTGAACACCTGAGCTCTGGCCCCTCACCCTCACTCACCTCTCTTCCCGGCTCTTGCCCACACAGATTCGGCCCCCGTGTCGGGGGGCTGGGTTGCTGCAGCTCCGCTGCCGAACCTGGAAGCCGATCCCACAAGAGGTGCTGCACAAGGCCCAGGATGACCACGGGGTCCATGCACCATTTCTGGGGGAAACAAGAAGGCTCAACTGAGTCATCACAATCACCTCCGGAGACATTTCTACCATTAGAGTATAAGCTCCTTGGGAGTAGGGACTGTTTAATTCTCATGACTTGACTCCCCAGTGCCCAGCCTGTTGCTTGGTGGACAGCAGGAACCTGATAAATGTTACCAATGAGCCAAATGGCCCGTTAGCCCAGAATTTCCCAGACCTACGTCTGCAACCAAACACAGATGAAGGGTAGCCATCACATCGAAAAATGGGGCAGCTACTGCTCCTAGCTCCTCTCTCTGGACCATCCTTATATGGAAGGCCCCAGTTCCAAATTATATTCTTTTTAAAAAACAACTCTTACCTTCTGTCTTAGAGTCAATAACTATGCATCGGTTCCAATGCACAAGAGTGGTAATGGCAAGGCAATGGGGGTAAAGTGCCTAATTACATTCTTTAATCTATTAATCAATCCATAAGCATTTACTTATTAAGCCTATACTATGTGCCAAGCACTGGGCTAAGCAGTAGGATACAGAGAAAGGCAAAAACAGTCCCTGCCTTCAAGGATCTCACATTCTACCGGAGGAGACAATATTCACTTGCCCTGGTCTCCTAGGATGAGGCAGCTTGAATTTCCCTACTCATACAAGGCAGCCACCCCTTGAACCCATCTCACCCAGTCTGACCCCTGAGCCTTTTTGTGGGGTTTCTCATATTCAGTTCTCTTCTGCACTCCTTCAGAGTTTATTCCACAATCTCCTTCCCTCCCCAAAATACTCCTACACTAACCTCCCTAGGCCAATCATGGCAGCTTCTCCACCAACAACGGTGCCACATAGCCTGCAAGTTACTGCTGAAATACAGGCATTCCATCAATTCACCATTCCATTCAGACACAGTATCTCGTGCATTTTGACCCCCTGTCTGTCTTGTGCTGTGTGTGTGTGAGAGTACATGTTTTATCTCTTCCACTTATCTGAAAGCTATAAGGACAACGACTTGATTCCCTATAAAGCTGGGGCAACCATGCCTTCCTTGTCAGACACCAGGTATCCGGTTCATCCCTCTGCCTCATGGAAAGGGGAGAGGAGTATGGGACCTAACTAAGATACACTCTCAGAGTTTAGGACAAAGTCAGAGAATATCCAGCTCTAAACTGAAGCAAACAAAAATTAAGAAGAAAAAGAATGAGATGAACTTCCATGGACATCTTTCCCTCAAAAGACCTGTAAACATAACTAATATCGCAGGGGTGTCTCTCAGATTTCATTGAAAAGGTAAATAGTGTAAGAGAAACTATGATACAGTTAGTGGGGAGATAGCTGCCCATTCTGGGGCCAATGCTTTAGTGATAGATTTTGGTGACTGATTCAATACAAAGAGAGAGAGAGAGAGAGAGAGAGAGAGAGAGAGAGAGAGAGAGAGAGAG